>NW_020884874.1:17853839-18227987 GCF_003945725.1 Corapipo altera
CTGAGTCCATTGACTGCAGTAATTCATGTATCTCATGTTAAATTTAATTTCTTAGTGCTCAAATCATCTCACACTACTGTAGAAAAAGAGGAAATTTATTGTTGGTGAAATTATTTCATAAATCTCAAGTGTCCTTTGTGTTACCTGCTTACCAAGTCTGCCTTGAAGGCAAGGGCTTCAATCAATAGAGGCAGTTGAAAAATGGAAAAACGAGCAGGAAATAAAGTATTTTCACAAAAGAAGGGAAGTGAATGCTAGGGAGAGAACACTAAGGGGTCATAGGAAATAATGAAAAAGGAAGCAAATTGGGGAATATGCTTGCTGGATTGCAGTGTTTCATTCTTCATATCTTTGATTCCAAATACTAAAATACCGAAGGATCCAAAAAAGCAGCAGAAAAAGAAAAAAAGGTTTTGACTTGGAAAGAATTTATATGTCTGGTGATTTGTACTGAGGGCTAATCAACATGCAAAGAAGCATGGTGATGATGATTCCCAAGCTAGAGATAGCTAAACTGAATAGTGGTTACTTGCAACTGTAAAGGAAAACTGAAGTTTATGAAAGGGAGGATACATGGGTGTTTTGTTCCTCTTATATTTTATTCCTCTTATATATGTGCCTCTGCATACTAAATACCTCATCAGCAACAAAGTGCTTTGAAAACTATATTTAAAATTCCTTAGTGATCACAGGTTACCTGGAAATAAAGTGTTTAATCAAATTTTACTCAACTTACCTAATCAGAGAGATTTTATAGTCCAAACATCTAATTCATATTGGGTTACACAGGTGTGTGATGAAGGCATTTATGTCCATCACCAAAAGGGTATACTTAAAAGCTAATGAATGGTCATTCTTCAAATATTGAGAGTCACAAAGAGATAGTGTTAGGTTTAGTTTCCAGATTTCCCTTTATGAGTAACTGAGTTGCTATTTCTGTTTGATTTACAGGCCTGGCCCACAACTTACTTCAAATTTAAATGATTTACAAAATCCTGAAATAGAATGGAATTAAAATTGTTAAGTTTATAACTAATTAGTAACACTGCATGATGCCACTGAGCTTTAGTTTTGTAATTTTGTGCTATTCAACTTTTGTTTTCCACATCAAAAAAGCAGTATGCAGAAGGACAGAAGTACTGAAAATCTCTGACAATGCACAGCTTTTCACACAAACCATTTGTTGTACTTTCAATCTGTACTATTTTTTTTCTTGGGGAGGGAGTTTGACACGCTCAGTAGCATCTGACAATCTCAAAATTGTCTTGATATGCAGCTTCTCTACAAGATGGATAAATGGAGTTATTTTCATTTTATGTATAGGAATTAGCCTTGCTTTTCTATGTGTCTGTCTTCAGAAACTAAGTTTTGATACCTAACTTGATTAACTAACTACCCTGTGTCATTAAGAAGTTTTAAAACCAAACGAGTGTATCACAGGTGCCCAAATCCAAGTGCTAATCACCTGTGTACAGATGCAATAAAGAGGTATATGTGTGTGAATTTATGTGACTCATGTTTAATTTTGTGGCTGTCATGTGAATTTTTAATCAGTTCATGGGTCTGGGAGGCCTAATCCAACTAAATGTGTTAACAGCATGTCATGGTTTGAGACATCTATTATTATTAACAAAAAGATTGTGTCTTTGTAAAACAACATATTGGCATGAGTCACGGATTTCTGATACACAAAACTCCATTACTAACTAGAGTATAGAAGATGTAAAGGTGGCTTAAATGGTTCAAAATGGGACAAATTCAATTACTGAAAGAAAACCCAAACTGACATTCAAAATGTACACAAAGTAATGCTTTTAAAATTTATTTTGTATTTGTTTATGGGGAGCAGTAATCAATTCCACAACAAATTCTAATACAAATTAAATGAGTAATTTTGTAAATTCTATAAATTCTTGATGTTTTCATAATTGATTGGTGAGTAGTAGGACCATTAACTGTGAGTGCCTTACAAACTCTCATTGTCAAAGGGTGATACTTACTAAATTTCCAGCAATCCAAAAATTTAGTATCAAAAATATCGCTTTCATATATTTCAGTTTAATGAGACAAAGACAGAGAAAGACAGACAAACAGATAGACCGATGTGAACATACTTTAACTTCTGTAGTGCATCTGGCTTTCTTCATAGTGGTGCATTTGCTGCTGCATTTTTCATTTGTGGCTAAAACAGTGTTGGTAACACACCTGTCTTTTGTCTCTTGTTGAACAGAGCTTGCACAGTGTCAAGGCTTTCTCTTCAACCTTTCCCACTGATCCATAAGTCTTTTCACCCTCCTTCTGTTTTCTCCCCATCCCATGGGAGAGAGGACTAGGGGAGTGAGAGAGTAGGGAGAGTTCAGTGAGTTTTTGGCTGCTGGCCAGTGTCAATCCATGACAGTAAAATTGGAAGTGATAGAGAAATAGAACCCTTAAGCCTTTGACAATGACGCAGTTGCAAAGGAAGTAAGTTTTCATTATGGCTGTGATACGCAGCCAAAGAACTGAACAATGAAAGGGTAACCAAAACTAACAAGAAAGTAGCACAATAGTGATCAGAATCTTGAATTACCTGTTTAGTTTTAACTTGTCTCTTTATAGAGTCATCATTCTAAATATATTAAGACTCATTCTTTAGTCTAATCTTTGAACAGAGTATGAAGCATCCTTTAAATTGTAGATCCTGTTTCATGTATACTATTCCATCTGTCTCATCTACCCTGATTGTTCTTTACCTGATTGCTCTGAATGGACTTATACTGCTTCATTAAAGGCAAAATGAGCTCCATTACTTTAGGATCCTATTATGTTTATGCACTGTAAGTTGTTCTTTAATAGAAGAGAATGATGGCAGAAGAGGTTTTATTTTCCAGACAGACTCTAGCTGACTACAGTAAATTTCCTTAGAAAGTTGAAATTTTAAATATTCAGTAAATTTCTAGAAGTAAGGATTTTTCTAACTACAGAATGAATTTGCCTTCCTGGACCCAAGATACTAAAGGGTTAAGACCTCAATATTTGGCATATTGAAGGGATAATCATGTGTTAGAACCCCAATCTGAACTGCAATGAATTATTAAACAAGTGGTTTGTTGGATGATGTCTCCTTGAGGCATATCCAGAGCTAACTGCATTGAGCCAATTAGACTGACTGTCTCTTCAATGAGTTGTGACCTATCAATGGTAATAGCTTACTGTGGTGATAAATGAACCCATCTCTCAAACTGAAGTTTGAGTACACACTTCAGCAGTTTCCCTGAATCATAGGGCCATTACCTATCAACTTCAGATTGACAGGAGTGACAGCAATGAGAGCAGATAGCATGCATGAGGAGACACAGGTGATTGTTTTACCCAAATGAATATATTTACACTTATTTTTGATGAGTTTGTTTTGTGGTTTTCTTGGTTTTTTTAATGGGCCTGCCTTAACATTCCATATTTTGCTAGCACATTTCTTACAGTATGTGCAGTACTACCCCTGTCTCCTGAGATGGCTGGATAAATTTCTGATTGATATCTACGTAACTTTTCAGTTTCACAGGCACTCTGTGTTGTGATACAGGTTAGTCCTTTTTTTTTCTAGTTGCAGAGGATGATGTGTGTTTGGCCCTCTTAGCCTTTGCAATTTATTTTCCAGAGGTAATCTCAGAAAAATGGGCAAGATGAAAGAACTGCATCATTATCAATATTTTTCATTATTTTATTACGAGTTTTTGAAACCTGTAAGTATCAAATATCATTAAATACTTTGACACCTTGTGGTGGGGAAAAAGTATTTCCCCTGGAGTTAAAAAAAATGGTAACCCCCGAAGGGATGGTGTCTCTTGGTGTTGACCCAGTCAGCGCCCCTGCAAAATTAAAACATATCACACCAGACCGGAAAAGAAGGATGATGAGGTAGTTGGAGGAGAAGTGGCCATGTTGCGAAACCACGAGGAACTGAGGGGCCAGGAGCCCCGCTGGGGGCTAGGCCCCCCTCGCCCCCCAGCTGGGGTTGCAGAAACTCGGAAACAGTGTTAAACTGGACTGAGTTCTGTGGCTGAAAAGCTGGGGGAGTTTTCTCCACTGTGAGTGGGCAGCAGAAGACAGAAAAGCGGTGGCAGAGTCAGTGCTGAGTGGAAAGCTATGGCTGAAAGCCAAGAAAATAACCGGCAAATAGGAACATGGCACATAGCCAGGCTGAGGAACGCAGAGACATGTCCTGCAAGGAGAGAGAGCTGGCAACAGAGCAGAGAAAGCTCAACAGAGACAGTTTTGGGGTAAGAACTGAATTAAATCTCCCCAAAACCCCTTTGAGACCCCTCCTGGGAGGAGGAGGTGGACTTCTACTTGATGGAAGTCCTAAAATGCAGCATACACCGGAGAGAGGAGCTAAGAAGCTCAGAGACGTCCTGGAAGCTGGACCGGGATGGCCGGATGGAATGCGGAGGTGGCCTTGCCCACCCCTCCCCGCTGCTGCCACACTGGCAGTTTTGAGACAGAGCAAAGGATGTTTAGGGCAAAGACTGAACTGAAAGCTGCCCTAAATGTACTGATTCAGGGGGAGCTTAAATTCCCTGAGGAAGGGACTTTCACTAAGATGCCCCTGCACTTCATGATATGACCGGGGTGAGGCGAGCCTGTCCTGCTATCGCAGTCCGCGGGAGAGAGACCTTCGCTTGGAGACAAAGGGCTGAGAGGGTTGAAAGAAGACCCCTTATATTGTAATGGAGAGAGAGAGAGATTCCAGCTAAAACTCCAGCTGCAACTGCTGCATTGAAGAAGAGAGACACTGATGCCCTGAATGTGGAAAGGATCTTTCCTTCTTCCCTTCTGGACTTTTACTGGAGGGGGAGGAGACTTGATCCAATGTAAATATTGCTTTATCATGGGAGAGATAGTTAGAATTGTGTATATAATGTATTATAATATTTATTTGTGTAATAATTGTAATATAATTCCCTTCCCCCCATATTGAGTCTTGTGTTGTGTCTGGAAAACCCCTCTCACACTGGGATGAGTTGTGGGAGGGGGGCTTGAACTTGGAAATTGGATTTTTTGGGGGTCTCAAATCACGACACATTTCCTGATCAGTTCCTTGTCTAGTTTAACTCTTTTTGGAGATGACAAAACTTTTTACTGTGAAGACAGTTGTTTTAACAACTTTCTGTGTCAGTTTTCTTTTAGTTTTTTGTTGTTGTTGTTGTGTTGAGGATTTCAAGTGTGTTTTATTAAAAATAACAGTGCCAGAGATACATACCTTCAGTTTAGTGTCCTGAAAGAGAATTTTGGTTATGAATCAATTTTTAAAATGAAATTACATAAGAGAAAGGGCTTTATACGTTCCTAAACCATATCTCAATTATCCATAAGATAGCTACAGTCTGCTCTGAAGCTGTGCCCTAAGTGAATACTACTGTGAATGAAAGAATTTAAGCTGTGCAACTAGCCAAACAATGTAGCAATCTTATCTGTATCCATGTGTCTCCTGTATAGTATGTACCAGAAGGTTTCCTGCAGTATATTCTGGTGAACCGTGCCTCACTGCAGTGCATATTTTACTATGCAGTTAATAAAGCAAAACTTACAATTCTAAGTCTGCTTTTCCATGAACTGGGTAGCTTGTTTGCAGAAATATTAATGGATATAAATACAGTGAATAGCAATGCATAGTTTTCCATCAATATTGTATCTTCCATGCTCCAGAAAAACCATAACACAGTATTTCAGTCACTTTGAAGTTATTTGAAGCTCAGATGATCAAAGTGTGTCACATTGTAAAGGAACTTTTTCTTCTTACATATTTAAAATTAAATGCAACGATACAGAGCTGTACATATATCTAGTAATTTTTAATATTTGCCAAGTTAAAAAAAAAGATTGAAAAGCAAAAAAAGTGAAATGAAAAAGAAAACTAATAGATTGGCATTCTGTTGCCATTAGCTATGGAGAGATTTCCTAGCTTAATAAACCTAGGCAGTCTAAACAAATAAAACTGCATTGTTTAACTTACAAAGTGGATTTGTCACAACAGATGCCTTTAACGCTAATCAAATAAATAGATACAGGGTTTGGTCAGCTGTGTCTTATTACTTAAATGTGTGAGCTAATTCTGTTTAGTCTGCTATGATGAAAAGTCCTTTTGAGAAAGAACTTCCTACAGTTTTGTTGCTGAGATTCATCATATGTTATGTACAGCCCAGTAAATATTTCTTATCTACTGTAGGTGACGTATTAGTACAGTTTAGGTAGACGCACAAAAGTCCAGTTTTGTCACTGTCCTGTGTCTTTCGTTTTATGCCAAATATATGATATACATATGCATTTAAATAAAAATAGCTTTATACATGTGTCCCATATGTTGAACAAAAATATGAATGAATAACACAAAGAGTGCAAGAGAATAAAAATAACCACATGAGATTAAAAAACTTAGCAACATAAATATATGAATGATCAAGGCAACTTTTCTTAAAAAGACTCTCAAGCTTTTATTTTAAAGCTAGCTGATAATTCTTCATTAAAATAGTGGTTTGACTTTTTCTGCTATTCTCAAATAGTCTATTAGAAAAATTGCAGTGAGATACTTTGTTTCAGATTTTGGAAACTCTGAGCTTGTTTGATGTTAATGGACATTGAGCAACTGCAGTGTGTCTTTAAGGATATGTCACTCCAATTTTCTTCCTTTGTTTCTGAAAAGACGCTGGCAGTAGGAGAAAGTTCTAACATTTGGTAACAAACTGGAGTTATTTAGTCTGGAGAAAATGAGGCTCGGGGGAATGTTACTGCTCTCTATAACTACCTTAAAGAAGGATGTAAGCAGGTGTGGATTAGTCTTTTCTCCCAGGTAACAAGTGATAGGACAAAAGGAAACAGCATCGAGTTGTGCTCAAGGAGGTCGAAATTAGATATTAGGAAATATTTCTTCACTGAAAGAGTGTTCAAGCATTAGAACAAACTGCCCAGGGAAGGGGTGGAATCACCATCCCTGGAAGTGTTCAAAGATGCGTAAGGTGTGGTGATTAAAGATGTAGTTTAGCGGTGGACCTGGCAACCTTACATTAATGAATGAACTCCATCACAGAAGTCTTTTCAAACCTTAATGATTCTATGATAACTCAAAATCTCATATATCCACTATCAGTGTGGTAAAGTAGATGACCTTATCAGTAAATCAACCAGACTCATTACCAAGCCTTCCCAGAGCTCCATGAAACAAAACATCCTTCTGCCTGCAATATTCAAGGAAAATAAGTGAGAGCTGAAACATCTGCGAGAGGCAAAAGAGCTCTCCAAATCTCAGAGTATCTCCTGACTGTCCCTGCACTGTCTCAGTTTCCAATTAAATAGAAGTGCCTTCACTGTTCAGAGGTGGCCTCATCAAACTGTCAAACCTGTTTGAAAATGTGTGATAAAACATGGTTCTTAATTCTTTTTACAGAGTTACAAATCTAATGTTTTTCTGAAAGTTACAGACAAAAGTGAAATGAAATGAGAAAAAAGCTTCTAAACTTTCAATGCAAGTTTTTGTAAGGAAAAAATAATTATGAGGTTCACATTCTTTGTCTAAAATAATGAAAGCAACAGCTTTTCACCTAAGCTGTATGTGATTATAAATATTTTTACTGACTTCAGTGTGTTTTCAGTCTGCAATCTATATACTTGGCTTGGTATGAGAGCATTACTCTAGGCAAATATGAATAACTTAGCCTGAGCTACTTTTCCTCTAAGTCATTATTTAGCTTCTTCGTCTACTTTCTTTCCAGTACTCTGAAGTTTTTCTATATATTTGCTTTTGAGAAGTAAGATAATTCTGGACTATTCTCTATAGATGTCTTGTACAGAGTCTAAACTTTGTTCTGATCACATTTTATATGTTCCAAAATGAAAGTACTTTTGACTTCCTCTAAGGTTTTTACATGATAGTTCTTTCAGGCTGTCTTTTTGTATTCTGTGTGGCTAAATGCTGCATGTTCTGCTTAGAAAGTGGTTGTTCTATACATCTATGAAATGTTTTATGACAAGCAGTGAAAGTAAAAACTTACAGTAGATCTATAAAAAAGTATTTTTTCTGTTTTCTTCAAAAGATTCCTGGTGGTTTACACAGAAAAATCTTATTTAAATTCTTATGTAGCTTTCCTGTATGTACTTTGCGTGTTTTATTTTTGATTTCTATTTTAAATTTGTTAATTTGCATCCACTTATGCATAAAAAATATTTAGAACTTGTAGCAGTATTCTGCTCTGTGACAAAGCAAAAGACTATATTTTTCAGATACAGAAATTTGGACCATTTTGAATATATCCAGGGCTACATTATGAAATTTTTCTTATGTTTGGAGAGAGAACATTAGTCTAAAGAGATTTTGATCTAACCTATTGAAGTCTTTCTGACATTTTTACAGTGCAAATTTAGCTTCATATTCAAATACCAAAATCTACAAAGAGCTGAAAAGCGATCACATTCTCTATTTAGGTATGGGAGATTGTTCTGCGATAATCAGAACCGTAGCAGAAGTAAGTGCAAAGTGACTACAGTTATCCATGGCTTTGAAAATGATGTCCCAGAGTTTCTTGCCTGTTAGCAACGTGATGCTTTGTAGTGTGAGAAAGCCCAGTTTTCATAAATGCAACAGCATGTGTGCTACTGCTGCAACATTTCATAAAGCACTGAAAACTCTGGTTATTTACTGAAATGTCTTCACTTTACCTGAAGAATATGGTGAATTTAAATTTATGATTCAAGATTTATTTTGCTCTAGGCAGATAGTGACTATCACTTTAAAATAAGTGGATGTTAATTAATGCTTGAATACAGCAGATATTATATTGAATAATGTGGATACAAATCCACATTATTAATAAAGAGATTCATCATAATGAGTATATTGCTGTCTATCCTGAATTATGATGTAATTCTTATGGAAGGATAAATGGCATCCATTTTAAAACCTAATGACTATCATTATGGTCAGTGTTAGAACAATGAATACCAAATGACTGAGTAATAGGAGGGACACTAAAACTAAATTTTATTCATTAACTATGTCACTAAAAATGTATAATCAGTATCACAGATTTATGTACACATCCTAGTTAACTGTGCATGTGCTTTGAGCAATCTGGGACCTTCAGGAAAATTTGACCACTGCAGCAAAATGTTCTTAACCACTTCAAGAGAATGATATATATATTGAAAGTACAAAGAAAATAACCTAACTATTGCCCAAAAGGCCATAAATATTTTCTTCTTTGTACAAAGAAGCTTAAATAGAAATCCCAGCATTATGGCAATGGCAATTAAGCAAACATTTTGTAATTGGTGTACTTTATTATCCTGACTATGTGAACAGAAGTGTGAATACTTAGCGACTTGGAACTGCCCTAAAAAGTACATCTGCTTGAGACATCATTCAGCAGCCCATTAAAAGAAAAGATAAAAGCACCTCATAAGGCAGGTAACTCCAACTACGAGTACATAGTACGTTCATTGATCTCAAACTTCCAAAGGTTCTTACAGTTGTCCATAGGGCTGTTTTGTCACTGTAAGCTCTACATTGGCTTCTAATAGTTTATCTTTATTAATTAATAAGTGAACTTATTTATTTATTCCTTGTTAGTTTTTATGCCAACTCTCCCCAGGGAAATTTAAATTGCTGCAAGCTTTAGAAACAATTATGTTGTTAACAAATGGTCTAAAATTAACACATGATCACACTGACTTCTTGTTTTATGGAGGGAAAAAAGGAAAAAGTGGAATTCAGAAGGGGATTGTAACTAGAAAGAGTTTACATCCATGCTTGTGTGTGATTTACTTCTCATCTGGCTGACTAGGAAGAAACTAAAGAGTAATTTTACTGGAGAAGTGTGTGTCATTTTTATGGGCTATTTTTTCTATCTCAGAATAACTAAGGCAAAAACTCTCCCATTTGAACTCAATCTGTATTGGGTATACTAACTTATATTAGCTATCTTATTACAGATCTTTGATCTGGATCTATATTAAGTGTTCTGTTTGGTGAATCAGTATCAGGTATTTTATGGTGGCTCTGAGGAAGAACTTTCACCTGCGATAGTGAAAGAAACGGAAGCACAATATGTAATAAACTAATAAACTGCAAACAGGAGTCATGCTGCAGATCTGAGAAGAAGAATTTACCCTGAGAGGGAGATTGTAGATTCAAGTTTAGAACTACTCTTGCCAGTTTTATTTGGCTCCTCAGGGAAAACAGAGAGAGATATGGTAATACATTACTTTCTTATTATGTAGCTATTATTACAAGTATAAACAAAGGTTTATACTTCCAGTTCTTTACACAGAATTATAAACCATTAGTATATTTCTAGGAAAAGACAAAGTTTGAGAATATAACAGTACCTAAGCTGCACCAGAGGAAAGTCCATCCAGCCCAGTAACCTGTTTAATCACAATGGCCAGCAAGTGCCAAGGGAAGAGTGTAAGAAGCTGATAGGGGTATAGTGATACTTCATCAGATAGTTTCCTAACCTCAAGCAATCTGTAGCCCGTATGCCTCTGAATTGATGGAGGTATCTTCATATTTGATGGTCTTTATTCATCTTAACTGCACATTAAAACCTTTATTACATGAAATCTAGCAATAAATGAAGGTCTTCTTTGGGACAGCACGTCTGGTTGTGTGGCAGCCTGCTCCATGTCCTGCCCTCTACCACTGTTATTTAATTTTGAATTGTCCCTGGAAAATGGTACTTGTATGGGAAATCTGGGAGATCAAATTTTTTTCTATCTAGCCTCAGTTACACTATTATTTGTTCTTTACTGCTTTAAGCAACTGTGTCCCTTTATGCTGGCAATTCAGGTAAGAGGTCCTGAAGCATATTACTGTACTTTGTAAATAACTGCAGGTATTTGCCATGACATCAAAACACACACCATTGTGTTTGCCTCTCATCCATCAGTTTATTTTGTAAATTGCTATCTCTCACATTTTGACAAATCGGAAAGAAGATATTTTGTGATTATATTGTTTCATGGCCAGGCTTCATGAACGAAGATTTGGGAAAGGTTCTATCCACATTTGTTACAAGCATGCTAGTGGCTAATAGGGTATTGTAGGAAAATCCTTTTAAATATCTGCTTTTCAGGGATGATTTATTTTTCTCTTCATATTATAATCTGCTAATTATTTAAAACAGTTCTGTTAGCAGTTATTAGAATCTGTATGTACTTGGTATTAATGCATTAAGAATTTTTAAACCTCTCTTTGATTTAGGTTAATATCAAAATAAATGAAGAAACAACATATTGTTATCAGTCTTCTAATTTATGTGATTGTATCACACACTACATTTTTGTACTGCAGTATATAAAAAGCAGCGAGCCCTGGAAAATGATCTGAGCCAGTACTAAAATAGCTAAATAAGGTTGAAGAAGGGGAAGCAATAAATCAGATCAAATAGAATCTTAGGAGCATACAGAAAAAAAGAATTAGTGTAACTACTTTTCAAGACATATTCTGGTTTCTCTTGAGTGGGCCCACACAAGAAAAACAGTGGTCCAAAAATGCCTTTCCCAGCTTAAGTTGTCTCAGTTTTACTGCAGAAATGATGTCAATACTTCATTCCACAAAACCTGCTTTTTGCTGACCAAGAAAGTGAGTTTTGTTGGATTGTTAATTGTAGAAAAGTGTATGTGATGATGCCTTCATCCTATTTACTTATCAGCTCTTCAGCTGTGATAGAGCTCGCCGTACTCCTTTAAAGATGCACAATTCATAATATTTTGCGTATTATCACCATCAGTTATGAGATAGAGAAGATGTACTTCATTTCCTAATATCTCATCTTAAACTTCAAATGTCTTTCTGCAGAACACAGGAATGACAGTGAGTGTCCCCAAAGTGGAACTGGATTTTTGTTCTTGGCTGTGTACTAGTTCAGTAGCTACTCTGCATTGGTACTGTCTTTATTCTTGTAGATACCACAAGTTGCAGATGGCCAATTTTCAGTCGATGAACACAGTTCCACAGAGGCAAGTGACTGTTGCTGTTTCTTATATAGTGGGATCCAGGCTAAAACACAGAAATGTCTAACCATTCGTCATGTGCTTTTTAAATGTTACTAGTAATTTCTTGTTTCACATTTCTGTTAAGTCATTGGTTAAACCTTTTAGGTATTAAAACACCATGAACTTGAAAACAAACCCCTTGGTCATAGAACTACTGCTAGAGCACTTTGACTAAAGTCCTTACAAATATGTTCAAAAGGGAATTGTTGAGTTCAAGCACTTTATGTTATGACTTTGGGAGGCAAGTAAGCAAATAATTGTGCAAAAATACATGACATGGGCACCACAGCAAGTTAATCACTTCAGAGTTCCTCCTACTTCCCAAAAGTGTGCTGCATTAGATTAGAGTATGAAAACAATCTGATTTGACAAATTCTTGTGCTGTAGGGACTGAGGATTAGGTACTGCTCCAACAGTCAATTCACTTAATAACTTCTCATGTCTGAAGTTACATTATCCACTTTTCTGTCTTTTATAGGATCCAGCTAAGTTAGATCAATATCCTGAGGAAATGTGGCTTTCTATTTTAGGATGACATTGGCAGGATATTAGCTTCATCAACATGTGTACAATATGGTACTAATTTATGTCTGTATCTTAGTCTGGGAAAAGTCTTGCACAGTGTATTAGGACTTACAAGTGTTACTTTAGACAATCTTAAAATATAATATACTTCCTCATTTTACTGTAAAATGATACTGTATTGAGTCAAGAGCTGTAACTGTACTGAAATGAAGGCCTAATAATTTAATAATAATTTTCATCATTGACTTCTCATTCTGGTAGGCTTAAACTGAGTTAATAAAATGGAACTTGGGCAAAACTCAACACACAAAATTCTTTATTCAACCATATGATGGTACTTGGATGAAATGAGTTTTAGATACACAGATTACCAACAATGAAAACAAAAGTTTGCAAAATAGTTTTCGAGCTACACTGTGAGAGTTATTGTTCACATGGCTACTTTAAGGACATGTCTGTTTTAATAATCTAGGAATTGCTGGGCCCTGTTCTCTCGTTTTGAGGCCCCTGGTATGGCCATATTATTTAAACACTATGCTGTTGAATTAGTAGCAAATATTTAAAGAGTACTCCAGTACTGTGTGCAGTTTTGGAGACCACAATATAAGGAGGATATAAACTTATTAAAAAGCATCCAAAGGAGGGCAACAAAGATGGTGAAGGGCCTTGACGGGAAGCCGTATGAGGAGCAGCTGAGATCACTCGATTTAGTCAACCTGGAAAAGGGGAGACTGAGGAAAGACCTCATTGCAGTCTACAACTT
Organism: Corapipo altera; assembly: GCF_003945725.1. Classification (NCBI taxonomy): domain Eukaryota; kingdom Metazoa; phylum Chordata; class Aves; order Passeriformes; family Pipridae; genus Corapipo; species Corapipo altera. The sequence continues at coordinate 17,867,152 of NW_020884874.1, forward strand.
CCTCACAAGGGTAATGGAGTGGCAGACACTGATCACCCTGTGGTGATCAGTGACAGGACCTGAGGGAATGGCCTGAAGCTGTGTCAAGGAAGGTTTAGGCTAGATAGCAGGAAAAGAGTCTTCAACCAGAGGCTGGTCAGGCACTGAAACAGACTCCCCAGAGAAGTGGTCATGGCAGCAGGCCAGAGTTCAAGAAGCATTTGGACAATGCCCCCAGGCACATGGTGTGATTCTTGGGGTTGTCCTGTGACGAGCCAGGAATTGGACCTCGATGACCTTTGTGGGTCCCTTTCAGCTCAAGATATTCTATGATTCTATAAAAGAAGTAACAGCTAATTAGTGCAACTAATAAAATTATTAAATTTCTTTCAACTTCTTAAATCTCTCATCCTCCAAAAGAGAATTGTCCAATCCAAATTATAATTTGAAAATGTCTCCTAGCCCATAATCATCCCAGACTATTCCCATGAGAAATTAGGAGAGACTCCTGTTGTTAATATTTTCTCCTTCCTCTGTGTTAATGTTTTAAGCTTCTCCAGAGTTAAGCTGAACTACATACATCTAGATGACTGTACAAAATCTTCAATCTGCCAAACGTTAGTTGTTTGGCAAGGTGAAAATCACTAGAGAAACTGTTTTAACAATCTAAACAGTTGTGATTTGCTGGCTCACCAGGCACTTTATCAAATGAACTTCCTAAATGGGAAACGCAGAAATCTTGCGAAATAATTAGGTCTATTCTAGTGTGTGTTAAGTTCACAAGCCAGTTTTGATGACTCCCTATGTAACCAGAGGAGAGAGGCAAGTTCCCCCAAAGGACAATTCATAGCACTAACTTATACTCTACATGAACTTAGGGATACCTCTCCTTCTTCACTGACAGTGGAGGAACATTGAGAATATAATCTCCAAAACTAAATGAGGTATATAATATTGGCTTGGCCTAGGGTCCCTGCAGTTCCTACTTTAACTTGAAAATATTCTGTTTTGAAAAATGCTAAAAAACGCCGACAAAATGTAGATAAAAGGGATCAAATCCTGTCCTATTCTTGAGAAGTACCTTAGCTTGTAATTTCTGTTGGAAATTTCTTTGACAGTCTGCACTGGACAGTTTATTATGAATTTACATTTTTTTTTACTTTACACTACGAAGGAAGCTTAAATACAGGAAGTCTCATCATGCCAATGGCATCAGATTTGTGAAAGAAGCCTGCACACACAAGTCAGATATCCCATGCAGCAACACCCAGATCTAGGGAGACAGTTCACAAAAGTAATAGCTTGTCCTTTTTCTCAATTACAAATGAAGCTAAGACACAGCCTTCTGTGTGTAATATAGTTATAAGGAAATTACAGTCAGTATTATTTGTAAATAATGGTTTACATGATAGAAATGTTTATATGTATGTTACTAAAATGCTTGTGTGTGGCAGGTTATAAAACATCAGCGTCCTAAACTGTAATCTTTATTGCAAAACACAGTTTGTAGACATTGTTAGAATCAGCTCATGATTATAAAGGTCACTTCTCTGTCCAGTCATAGATGCATATTGTCCCAGTGGAAAATACAATTACTGAATATTAATACTATTAATAAATATTTAGGTATTTTAGCTTTCTGTGTAAGATAAAGCAACTGGAAACTTCTCAGTACCCCATGACCAGTCAGTAATTGTAGATCCTCAGCAGTCCAAAGTGGCATTTATTCAATAATTGGCCTCGCTGTACTGCTGTCAGCAGGGTGTTGTAAATGTTCTGAGGTAACTTTAAGTGATCTAGGTGAGGTATTAATAAGTAAATCCCCAACTTCTGTAGTTTAGACTGCTTTCAGTCCTCGTACCTCTGCATATAAAAAAATTCAGTGCAATAATTCATTAATTTTTGTACAGTTTTGCAACAACTTCATGTTGGTACATTGATTTAAAAAAATCTGATTAAATCATTTCTGTAATAGACAAAAACAATATAGTGAGTCAGCATATCTAAATAGAGAGATAACTCAGTGAGTTGAGAAGTAGTTTTAATTGCATGGAAACACATGAGAAGAACTTTGAGTAAAAGCAAGGTCATCCTGTGCCTGGATAGACTACCAGGAAAATACAGTTATTTAGCTTCTGTGGGAATTAATTTAAATTAAATGTGCTGAAAGCTGCATAAATACTTGTGTGTGATTGTGATAGCAGTTCATGTCCTGATGGATAGTCAGAGCTTTCATACCCTTCTCTGAACTTTAGCAGGAAGTCTGCAGTGTCCTGGGGGCCTACCGTTACCGAGCAGAAACTCCCGTTTTCTTAGAAAACAGCGAATTATGTGGCACTGTGGAGACACCTGTGATTTACAGTAAGCAGCCAAACTAACAGTCAATTGTAGACCCATTTGAATTATCTAGTTCAAATATTTATTCCACACCTTGATGTTATCACGGTCACTTCTTCCCTACAGCAGCTAGATTTTTAATCTGAAAAAGGACACTCATAATTTGCACTGCAAATAATTCAGGTGCATTAATTTTAATGGTGGGAAGATATAACCATGAAAGAACAGGGATTCTAGCAATATGGGAATCATTCTCAAGTGTGTCTGAGTGAATAATCCATCTTTCATAGAGCCATGAAATAAAAAAAGTTGGGGCGAAAGGTAGTGACAATTTATTGGGATCAACTCATGATAAAAACTTTCTTGGTTCCAGTTAAAATTAAAAACTAAAGGATTTCATTACAGATCAAAGATTTCATTTGACCTGGAGTAGATATTTTTGGTTGGCAGGTATTTATTAAAATGAAGAGAATTAACAGCACTGCTGTGGAAGACTAGTAAATTGTGCTCCATCAGTTTAGCCTCTGAAATACTTTTCAGATGAAATTGTCAGGCAAACTTCTTCAGATTTTCTAAATAATTCTGGAACAAGCAAAATAGCATTTTAAAAGTGAGATTACTTCATTATTAAAATGTAATAAGACTATTTAGATCAATTTAACTCTTATTCAAAATAGTTTCATGGTATCAGTGTAACATTACGTGCTCCTTTTCCTTCCTTCTTTTGAGGAATAATGCAGACTATAGGAATTTTTTTTAAAGCTTTCTCTACTCCTCTAGTTATATTGTCATCTTTTTCTCTTTTCTTTTGCATTCCCACAAAATGAAGTTAGAAGTTCTTTGCTATTACAGAGGATTGTAAACTCTCCAAGGTTAGAATAGAACACTGTTTCTAGGCCTTATGTACTAGCAGTTGGACTCCTTTCCAGATAAGGCTGAGACAAATTAAATATATATATTAATTAAATTTAAAAAAAAATAGTTAATGTAAAGTGTTGGTAGGATTTAGTAGTTGGACTAGATTATCTCCAGAGATCCCTTCCAAGCTTCCACAAGCATCTTAGTACTAGTAATTACTTTTAAATTAAAATTATTCAACTTTAAATTGTAGAAGTTAAAAGTTTTTGCAACTTACTGTGTATCACAGAGATACAGCTGATTATTTGGAAATCACTGTATTGTAAGTTATTGTGTTATGGTCTTGTTTTTTAATCTCAGACATTCCTGTTACTCTCTGGTGAAGTACAGTCCATGACCTACTACAGCAATTAAGAGTCATACGAGAAATCCAAAATGCCAGTAATCAGTGCCTGAATTCACAGTAGTTATACGGGAGTAGAAAGATCCCCTGGACTAAATTAAAATGAGAAACAGTATGTGTCGTATTTTGCATATAGATTATGATAAGTCTAGTTTTTCTTTAAAGAGTTGTGGCTGTGTAACTGACACACTGCAAGTTAAAAGTTCTTTCAGTTGGAGAACCTTAAATTTACTGGTTTTTTTAATCAATTTAATCAGTAGTTAAATAAACTGAGATTAATGTAACTGGTTAGATGTAAAGCAATGTGTTAATATGGGTAAACTATCTTAAAAACGTGAATTATTTTCAAATTAAAGTCTTTGTAAAGCTGTATTTTTGTGATGTATTATAACTTGACCTTTTGAATTATATTTTTTGTGGTACTCCATGAAGTGCTAGGGTATCTTAGGCACCAGAGCTTGAATTCAGATTATTGAAATTCAGCTACGTGCACTGACCTTAGATATCCTGGAGTTTAAATGCATTGTGTTCCTTGCCTTCAGGTATTTCACAGACACTTCTTATAAAAAGACTGAGTGTTTACACTTCTGATAAAAAGACTGAGTGTTTTCCACAGGCTGTAACTAAAAATATCATTAAGACATTTTCTTCTGTTTCTAGTAGACATACCTTGAAGTTTGCAAGGTTTACATGACAATCTCAAATCAGCAGTTCCAGAATGAAAATGAAAGGGTATGGTGGGTTGGTTAAGGGCCAAACTCCAATCTAGATGTTCTCTCACTTCCCGTTCTTGGGAGGATAGGAGGAGAAAATAGGATGAGAAAACTCATGGGTAGAGGTTAAGACAGAAAGATTGCTTACCAGTTACTGTCGTCATCATCAAAATAGACTCATCTTGGGGAAAATTAATTTAATTTATTGCAAACTGATATATCAAGAAATAATAAAAAAAAAGCTTAAAAAAATACTTTTCCTCCATCCTTTCCTAGGTTCAGCTTTAGTCCTTCACTACTTATTCCTCTACCCCTACATGACTGTGTCAGGGGAAGTTGGAGGTAATGATCACTTGCATAACAGTTCCTCTCTCCCACTCCTCTCTCACACATTTTCCCCTGTTCTGGAATGTCCTTCAGGAAGAATCCTCTCTAGTGTGGGCTTTCCATGGGCTGCAGTTCCTGTCAGGAAAACGTGCTCATCATGGGCTCTTTTGTGGGCTGTAGGGATATCTGCTGTGCCACGGAGCAACTCCTCCTTTTCTAACCTAGTTGTTCTCTCTGATATTTCTCACTGTTTTTTTTCCCTCCTCCTCTCTTCACTCCATATTTTTTCCTGTCTTACCTATGTTTCCACAGAGGCATCACCAGGTTGATTGATGGGCTGATGTGCCTGTGGTGGGTCCACTGCAGGCCAGCTGGACTAAGCTGTACCTGGCACAGGAGAGCCCCTGACAAGTTCCTAGAGGGGTCATTCCTGCAGTCCACCTGCTACCAAAATCTCATCACTTATACCCCATACACTGTATTACCAATACCCTAAAATATACTGTATTACAGAAAACATTGAAAAATAAATCATTAAGTCAATAGTAAGACAGACATTGCTATAATAATTTTTCAGGTGCATAAGGATTGAAATGGGCCTTTAGAACTTGACTTTCTCAAAAGATGCAGCTTATGCTTGCCATGTATACCAGTAAAATGCTTTCTTATGACCATATTTTGTTAAATTCTTAGTTATAGAAATGTAAAAGATTTTGCATCTTGAGTGTTAATGGTTTTGTGTGTTGCTATTGGTTCCAAGACTTCCCACCAAATACCTAGCATGAATTATTTAGATGTGAAGGGTGTTATGGAGTATCATTGTCATCCAGTAACCTAGTATTTTGTCAGGTTTTGGCACAATAATAATTGGAGAATTACTAAAGTAACTGATATTACACTTAGTGCTATCCATCCTCAAGCATATTTAAAGGAAAGTATAAACAGGAAATAATTTGAAATTTCAGGTTCTCTACAGAAGGATCTGAAAAGTGTGCATAATTGAGGCTTATGATGATTCGTGTTGCAGTCCATATAAACTGAAAGTTTGATGAACATCACTTACTGTTGGCTGGAATGCTAGACGAATCCATGAATCTGAAATTTTTATGACAAACTAAATGCAAGATTTACAAAAACTTTTGCCATTTACAATTTTACTAGTTCATTGAAGGCATAATAAGACCAGCCCTGCTCACATCTGAATATTTCAAAATAGAACTTTTACATATTGCAAATGACAGACCCTGATGCTTCTTTCTGAGCACCATTATTTGTACAGATGGCTACACACCTAAAGTTATACTTCATTGTGGAAAAGAATTTTAAAAAACAAAAAATTCTACATCTAAGCTAAAATATTTTAGAATCATATTGAGGATGCACTGGAATTCCACACACACTGCACAGGACTGTGTAATTTTACAATCTTCCCAAATATGCATGAATTATGCATACCCATTAATGACTTTATTAATGATGTACAAGTAAGGGCACAGTGTTTTATGTACAAAGTTTATTACCCCACCATGAAGGTGACAAAGGCAATAGGATAGGGAGGTGAGTACACAGGTTGTGCGTTACACGTCGCGCAGGCTGCATGCTTTTCTGGTTCCCAAGCGCAGCACAATTATGTTTTAAAAATAAAACCCGATGGCCTGCATGTATGGGTTTGTACGGGCTTAATACATAGAGATTTACTTCCTGTTGTTTCGTATCCTGTTCCTTCTTTTAGCTAATATAAGATGTTTAAATGTTTTGCTTTGAACTTCAGCTACCTGCTTTCTGGTCTACATTCACAAATTAATTCATGAAAGATACTGACTATGAAATTCTTAACAGACTTAAGTGGATAGAGCACTATACACATTTTCTGTGAAAATTAGTGAAAAGAGGCATTTTTTCAAGTGTTAAGAAATGGTAATTCCTACTAGATGGCTGTGGACATTCATTCACTCCCCAGAGATTGTTAGGATTATCTTTAGCTCTTCAGAAGAGACGTATCAACACCTTAGTTGGCACTTGGTGATGCAGGAAAAGACAGATCCCCTGTTAGCAGAAATTTTCAGAAATCAATTAGGTTCATGGAGCTACAGCAGTTTCTATCAGCAGGAGATCAGTTCTGAAACATTTGTGAGAAAGTAAGAGCAGCTGTAGTTAGTCAGAGGAAACGTCTGTCTAGTGTAGAAAGTGGGTCTCCAACAGTGGCCAATACAACATGCATATGGAATAATATAAGAATGCAAGCACAGATCAATGCTGTCCTGCCCACCAACCCAGTATACAGCAACTTGCACTCATTTTCTAAGCTAGAGAATAGCTCTGTTACAGTCAAGGTGAGAGAATGAAGTGTCGAATAGATTAGAAAATTTACAGCATTAAATAAAAGGTGATTTACTTAAATTATTACACCATAATTGGTAGTTAATGCAAGATATTATGAAATAATAACAAATGGGCCAATACAACTAGGCGGAGGATGGGAAGAGACAGATGAAGAAACAGAATTCATACATTAATGATGGAGATCGTGGCAGTGGAGGACTAAAGAAAATGTTGAATCTTATCTCTCTCTATTCTAAATTTCAAACAACTGTACATCTAAGGAGTTTTGCAAAAGTGGGGAGGCTAGTTTGTCATATGACCATGCATAGGGTCTGGAACACACTGCTGAGTCAAAACAATTACTTACAACCTGTAAATAGATGCTATGACCAAAAAAAAAAAAAATACTCCCTGATTGTGCATGGTTAACTTAATACATGAGTATTTTTTAAATATAGATAATCATTTTGTAAAAGAGTTTATGGTGTGTTCTAATTGTACCTGGAAACTTGTCTAACTTCGTGTAGGTCACAGTCCTCTTTTAACTCATATTTTAAACAGCACTAAGTTAAGCTCAACATTTTTAATCATTTTTTTCTCTTAATGCTATTGTGAAGTGATAGCTTTTTTTATTCATATTTTATCTTACAGATGTAAAGTCAATCATTACTTCAGACTACATCATTTACATTAAGTCTAAAGTAGCATGAAACCCTGCTAAATATTAAAGAGTTTGAGATGGAAGCAGAAAATTTACATTGTTAGTCAAAACTTGATTTATTAGAACCTAGTAGCCTGGCTTACATTAGAGATGAGCAGAAAATATACATTGCCAACAGAAACAAGGGAAGAAGGAACTCATTCAATTAAAGGAAATTTATACAGGTATATAAATCACATTAATCACACTTGGAAGACCTTGTATTTATCTATTATATATGAACTACATAAAAGGTTTGATTCTTTTTGAGTTATTTAGCTTTTTGTCACAGCAAGAATTCAAAAGATATTAAAGTTAAAAGTTGGTATCCTGGATAAAATATAAAATTGAGGTTTTCCAACCTATTTGTTAAAATTCAGAGTAACTTTTGAAAAGCCACAGCGTGAGTAATAATGAATAATAAAAAACCCTAGATTCTATTAGATTCACGATTCATATGCTGTTAATAAGATTTAAAGATCCTGGAGCATGTGATGAAATTCTGTACTGAGATTTTACTGTTTAAGGTTGCAAAATTACAATTATTCTTAAAACAATTACTTGCAACACCAAAACTCAGAATGATTTTATCATTCTTCCAGGCTTTGATACACGTAGATAATGTCATTCTCCATTCTCCAAGGATACAGATGATGAAATATGAGTCAATCTGTTGCTAGAAACTGAACTTATGTTGAAAGAAATAGATAACCAACTTAAACTGATTTTTTAATGCTTTTTGTAAGTAATACTTCATTATTTGAGTATTAGAGCTGTTACACTTTAATTATGTTTATTCCGACATTAGAGTAAGGGAGTGTTTTCTTACTTAGAAAATTAACTTATGAGAATTTTTAGTGCAATGAAGTAGGATATTTTCTGAGAGATTCTGAAGCACCTGATTTTAGGGTCTATATATCTTCTCCATGTAGGCTATCTCAAATACAAGTATGCTTTCTGTATGTATAAAAATATTTACATGCACATACATAAACACAGACTCATTCTTCTCTCAAGGTGAGACTTTCAAACATTGTTTAATGTTCTATATCTAATCTTTTCTCTCTACAAAAGACACTTTTGCAGTTGCAACTTTATAAAGGCTCTTTGGTCCTCATAAAAGGATATTGATATGTCCAGGGCTCTACTGTCAACTGGAGGCAGCCCAAAGGAGAACTAGACTTAAGGAAAAACGTGGAAAACTGAGTTTATTTAATAACAAATGTACATAAATAAAATTAATAAGGACTGAAGCAGATGTCTTAAGTACCTAAAAGGCAGCAGCTGTGTGGAGAGAAGGAACGGTGCTGGGTTAACAGTTGGACTCGGTGATCTTAGAGGTCTTTTCTGACCTTAAAGGTTCTTTGTTTCTGTGCACAATTTTGTTCATGTTGATGTTGAAAGGGACAAAACAGTGAGCTGAAATAATGGAAAGTCTTGGCAGTCAGGTGAAGTCCCAGGTGACTGGAAAAAGGGAAACATTGTACCCATCTTTAAAAAGGGTAGAAAGGAGGACCCTGGGAACTACCGACCTGTCAGCCTCACCTCTGTGCCTGGGAAGATCATGGAACAGGTCCTCCTAGAAGCTGTGCTAAGGCACGTGTAGGACAGGGAGGTGACTTGAGACAGCCAGCACAGCTTCATCAAGGGCCAGTCGTGCCTGACCAACGTAGTGGCTTTCTATGATGGAGTGACTACATCAGTGGACAAAGGAAGGGCTACAGATGTCATTTATCTGGACACAGACCTCCACAATATCCTTCTCTCTTAATTGGAGAGAGATAGATTTGATGAGTGGACTGTTAGGTGGATAAGGAATTGATTGGATGGTCACATCCAGAGGATTGTAGTCAATGGCCCAGAGTCCCGATGAACATCAGTGACAAGTGATGTCCCTCAGGAGTCCATATTAGGACAGTGTTATTTAATATCTCCATTAATGATGTAGATGAAGGCATCAAGTGGACCCTCAGCAAATTTGGAGATGACACCAAGCTGGGTGGCGCTTTTGACACACTTGAAGGACAGGATGACATTCAGAGGGACCTGGACAAACTGGAGAAGTGGGCCCATGGAAACTCATGTGGTTTAACAAGACCAAGTGCAAGGTGCTGCACTTGGGTTGGGGCAATCCCTGGTATCAGTATAGGCTGGGGGATGAACAGATTGAGAGCAACCTTGCTGAGAAGCACTTAGGGGTGCTGGTGGTTGAGAAGTTGGACACGATCTGGCAATGTGCACCTGCAGCCCAGAAAGCCAATTGTATCCTGGGCTGCATGAAAAGAAATATGGCCGTCAGGGCAAGAGAGGTGATTCTGCCCCTCTACTTTGCTTTGGTGTGACTCCACCTGGAGTTCCACATGCAGCCCTGGGGTCCACAGCACAAGAAAGACATCGAACTGTTGAAGCAAGTCCAGAGGAGGACCACTGAGATGATAAGAGGGATGGAACACCTCCTATGAGGAAAGGCTTAGAGAACTGGAATTGTTCAACCTGTAAAAGAGAAGGCTTTAAGGTGACCTAATTGCAACCTTCCAGTACCTGAAAAGAGCCTACAAGAAAGATGGAAAGAGACTTTTTACAAGGGCATGTGGTAACAGAGAAGAATGGCTTTAATCTGAAGACCATTTAGGTTTAGGTTAGATATTGGGAAGAAATTCTTCGCTGTGAGGTTGGTAAGGCATTGGAAGAAGTTGTTGAGAGAAGTTGTGGATGCCTCATCCCTGGAAGTGTTCAAGCCTAAGTTGGATGGAGCTCTGAGCAAGTGGATTAGTAAAAGGTTTAGTGAAAGGTGTCCCTTCCCATGGTAGGGAGGGTTGGAACTAGAGGATTTTCAAGGTCCCTTCCGACCCAGGCCAATCTATGATTCTATTCTACGATTCTGTCAAGCGTTATATGGAACAGGCTGCCCAGGGAGGTCATGGAGTCTCCCTCTCTTGAGATATTCAAAACCCACCTGTACACATTCCTGTATAACCTACTCTAGGTGACCCTACCTTGGCAGGCACATTGGACTAGATGATCTCCAGAAGACCCTTCCAGCTCTAAAATTCTGTGATTATATCTGGACTAATTTTGATGGAATTACTTCATCCTTCCTTATTAACATCTCAGTTGATCATCTTTAGCTAATCTCTTCTGGCTGAACATCTTTAAATAAGCTATGCAGAAAAGTATTCTTGCTTTTAGGTAGAGTTAAGAAAAAAACTGCAGTCCATCACTAAACATATGATTTTCAATTAGTTCTCTTTTGGAACATCAGTATCTCCTTCCTTTGACTTGGTTACTCTTTGAGGATCTATGTGTAGATTTTTTTTTTTTTTTGTAATTATGCCAATGGCCTTTTCTTCATCCTAATAATTTTTCAGTTGAATCAGTTCTGAATTGGATTCAGGGCGTTATCTGAAAGATGATGTATCTATCCTTCCTTCTTTCATATTCAAAAAGAGTGAAGTTTGAAATGTATCATTTTAAGAAAGTGCTGTCGGAAAAGGAAGCTGTAAATCATCAAAGGTGAGTAGCATCCACTCCTATAATACCAAACAGATATATCATTCACAGTGCTGATACACTGTAAGGTAAGGAATTTCTTTTTATAAAATCTACATTAAATTGAAAAGTGTCAGCATCCATAGAGAAAGCAAATGGAGAGGATCTCTTTTAGCTAGTGAGGTCAAGTATATCTTCTTGAAAGGTACAGAAGATACAGTTAGATCAGGTAGATGACTAACATGGACATGAAGAAGATATTTTTTCAGTAGAAATAATTTTTTTCACATTATTTTCTTTTGTTGCTATGTGTGGATACTTAGTCTATGTGCATTAATTATGATCATGTTGGATATCATTTTATACCTAGACTTAATGTACTTATTCTCTAAGTTTGTGAGTGTTGTATTACTTTTTTAGGTGCCTCTGATATTTTCAGAACATTAAAATAAAGTGTATATGGAACAATACTATCACATGGTTTTCATGCTCAATTTGTTGTGCAATACATTCCATAGTGAAAGGTGAAGGAGTTTCTGACATTTTTGTAAGGTGAATTTGTGAAGAGAATAGGAGGTTTGCTTTGAAATATGTGGTTCTCACTTAAATGCGTATAGCACTTTCTATAAAAAAAATTTGCAAAACGATTAAGCGTATGAAGTTTACAGGTCTGACAACATTTAATCTCAGTAGAACTTTTTCCTACCTATGTGAATTAATCACACTCTCTGTATTAATATATCTCATGGAACTGCAATGTTTTTGGTGATGATGAATCCTTCAAATGGGACTCAGTATAGGACTTTCATAGAGCCTATGCCAAAGTAAGATTGATGTGGATTCTTTCAGCAAATGTAACCCTTGGGCAGTAGAGTTACCTCTTTTTTTGGACAGTAATTTGTTCATCCAAAGGAAATTTTTTCCATCATTATGCCTTTAAAGCAGAGGTAACTCATGAATATAGGGGGCCTTTTTCCCAATAAAAGATACAGTATATAAATTCGTAATTGATAGAAAAGATGCTGCTTCAAGACTGTAAAAGGAAGGCATGGCACCTGTAGGAACAAATAATAATAAGAAGTGGCAACCTGTATTGTCTGCTGTAAAATAATGTCATTTTTCTAATCAGGATAATTTATGAAGAATAGATATTTTTTCCTTTAAGGGAAAAAAAAATGTTAAAAATAGCACACATGAATGCAGAAGCCACAAAGTTCATAGAACTGGATTATCCTCACAATGGCTAAAGGATTTTTTTGTCATTTCCCATTAAGGCAAATTGAAGTTGAAAAAATAAATTCTCTTATGGAGGACTCATAAAGCTGTGTCATTTCTCCTTTCTCAGTCTTGGGCATAAATTCATATATCTTCTATCTTTCCTTTGCTCTCCAATCTCATTAGCTTGATTGCTCACCCTTCCTTCAGCCTTCTAAGAAGAAATGTGTGTTTTCTCATAGAAGATCATATCTAAAAAAGATAAAGACTTTGAACTTGAAGAAAAAAAATGTCCTGCAAAGATTTTCAGAAAGGACCTTTTCTTTAAGATTATTTTGAAGCAAACTTGGTTTTGTATTGCCTTTTGAAACAACAGCACAGTTTTGTAGCTTTCAAAGATCAGTGCATACCAAGTTTTATTTTTACTGTGTGAGCATATGCATACATAGTGTGTGTGTTTGTGCACGGGCAGTGCTTATATATATAAGCACATTGCCTCAAGTAATAATAGTCTGGACTACCATGATGGTGGATTACCATGTGGATTACCATGATGCTAACAAGTGCGGAACTGCTTTTATGGGTGCAATAAAGAATAGCATGATATATTTTATCAATACTGTTTTTTTAAAAAAAAATCTGTCTTAAATCATATTTGTTAATTAAGGGCTGTCTATTCTCTTCTGAAAAATCTTTTTTTCTTGAGTAATACAGTATTAAAATTCAGGGTTTGTGTAATACATACATATATTTAGTTACTATTAACTAGCATTAATTTCAAATAAGATCATACACGAGTTTCTTTCTCTAAAAGAAAACATATGTATTTTTCAAAACTATGTTATCTTGTCATGAATAAGTTTAGCAGAAGAAAGGCTGCAAAACTAGCAAACCAGGAAAGTGGCCATGAATTTAATAATGAGAAAGAATTGGCTCCAGAGGCAAAGTATTTCAAAATATAGTTTATACTGACTGAAAACAGATGAAAAATCACAGGAGTTCTGATTCACTGCTTTGTTTTCCCCTAAAACTGAAAACTGAAATCAAAATTCAAGGAGTTTTGGGGGTTTATGCTATGATTATTGTTGGTGAATTATAATACACAGAGACAAGTTTATACGGATCTATATCTTTTTTTAGTACTCAAGTGTTTATTCTTACTGCTTTTATTTTGATATGTGATCCTTAGAGGTCTCCATGGTATGCAGCAAAATACTAAATAAGAATATATTATTGTTGCATTTGTTATATCAAATGACAAGCAACCTCTGAAGAGCAGATATTTGGGCTTTGCAAGTCCTTGTATTTTTCTTAGGGAAGGAGAAATTTTCTTCAAAACATTGATTTATTTACATGTTATTTCATTCAAAATCTCCCACTTAAAGTTAAAAAAACCCAGCAGTTATTAAAAGCAGTATATCCTTTCTGTCAGAATAATTTTGCACAACAGATACGGCAGTCACACAACTCTTTCATGCTTGAAACATTATGATATATTTCAGTTTCCTAAAGGATCCCAAAGTGCTAGTTATGTCATACTTTGCTTTGAATTACTCATGCAGCCATGATTGTGGTACAATATTGTCCATAGTAATATTGCAAACCAGTTAAGTAGAAGGAGATAGGAAAATAATCTTTGGCTGGCTAGAAGTGAAGGGTTTTTTCCATTTTCTGTTGTGGCAAAGTTTAGAATTAATTTCCTGAGCTATTTTACTTGCTACTTTAAACACAGAAACAAAAAGAAAGCCTAAGATCAAGAATGCTTACAGTCTAACTTGGTGAACTGTACTAACAAGAGTTGGTTGTACCACTTGTTGGCACTTCGGGATATAGCTTAGTGGTGAACACAGTGAGCTGGGTTAATGGTTGGACTACATGATCTTTACCAACCTTAATGATTCTATGATTCTTATGAGGGAATAGAATTTAACTATTTCTGCTGCTTACACTCTTTAAGCTTTTTCAGTAGCAAGTAAACGCTTTAGGAGGAATCCATGGATTTTGATTTTAAGATCATGATGCAGTGGGATATCCTCAGCAGTATTGGATGCAAATATTCATTAGCCCTAAATGCAGTAGCAAGGCTGAGGGAAACATCTTTACTAAGAACAGCTTTTAATTTGGACTTGAGCAGTTGCTCTTGTTTTATAGTCCTACATTTTTGTTTTTAATAATCCTTGCATGCTGGGATTTTGTTGCCATAGAAATATGAGCTTTTAGTTTTGCAAAATTATGCAAATTCTTTTTCTTATTAAAATATTCATGAAAGTACAGCCAAATAAGGAAGGGTAAGCATCGGTTCTTCTGTTTTAATGAAACTGGACATTGACATAAATGTTCTAGTTAGTAATTCATTCTAATATTACAGGAAGGCATTTATTGATATGTCTACTGCAATTATGGTTTGTCCTTTTGGAACCAAAGACCATGGAACTGGGAGACCAACATTTAATCAGTAAAATTAAGAATTACTTTCAATTATGAGGTTGTTGACAGCTACAAGACCAGCAGTAAACAGTTTTTATTTAGAAACATTTGATGAGGGTATGTTATTTAGAAACATAGAGTTGATGCTCAAATAGTGAATTGGATTTCAATATCACTAGCAGTCTGAAACATCTTCACAGTTAAAGAAAAAGTGTTATTTTTACCCAGACTTACACCATTCAGCCACTTTGGCCTGCTAAATTGGTGCTTACAGAGATCAGAGCAGCTGTTGTGAAAAACTAGTCATCAGTTGGTGAGTTTGTATTAGTTGTTTTGTTTGGTTTGGTTTTTTTCTTTTCCTTGCAGTTAACTGTATTCAGTCAGGCAAAAATGCCTGCAATTTTGATGATGTACAAAGTTAATTTCTTCAAATATTCCTCTATGATGAGTGCTTGACATATTATGCTATAGTGTCACAACTTCTGGTATATTTTTACCAGATTAGGAGACTTCCAAAGATTGAGATTTACCTGCCACCACAGTAATAGATATGAACAATAATTGTTCATGAATTACAGTTACCACATCACTACTGGAAGAATATACCCCTGTTTTGTATTTTTGAATCCTTGATCTAGTTACAGCAGCTTGGGGAACAGTGGTTGGGAAGGCACATCAAGATCATATGGAAAGCAAAGGAAGAAGAAGAAGAAGAAAGTGAGTAACCATACTAAGGTTATATGCTATTGTTACTATGGTTAAGTACTTATAACAAAGTAATCATATAATCTAAATTTTGTAAAGGCTTATCAGTAGAAAAGCAGGTTTTAGACTTCAGGAGTGGTTGGCCAGACAGTTCTGTTTGTCTTCTCTAGTGAGGGGAAATGACAGCTGGGAATTATGGTAGACATTTGAGAATTTGTAGAATATATTTGTCTACATTCATAAATACATTTCATGAGACAGCATATAACCTTATTGTGCAAATTTTTCAATCACTCACTGATTATATTAATTTTTCTCAATGCTAAGTTCAGAAGGAGCAACTACTCAACATAATTAGGATTGGCAGCACAGGGCTCACAGGAGACCTCATGTCATTCAGTTCCCATCTTTCTTAGGAACTGAGATTTATTCCATTTTTCCTTTTAGAGTTCCATGATGTCATTGGATGTTTCAATACTGTATATTAAACACAATGAATTCTTGCACTTTATTTAGACATCTATTTTTTTTTTTTACTTCCAAATAATAAAGTCTATTTCATCCAAGAAGGAAGAGAAGCAAGGTTATAAAATGGTAATGTTAATACAGTATCTAGTAACAGTGAGACTGGGCTGAGTTTATAGATATAATTTAGAAAATCCACAAATAAGAAGCTTCTTATTGATTACTTTAAAATATTTTCCATGGAAATGTTTCTTATTATAGCAGATACATTCAATTAAAAGAATTATGTACGGTTTTGATTGGTCTAAATTGTTTGTGACAAAATATTTTAAATACGAAGGGTTAGAAAATAGGCATCAGATTATCATGTTCAGGATAGCAAATGTTATCAACCACTTTACCAATATTATGCCTTGCATCTTCTGAAGCAAGAAGGAAAAAGCAGCAAGCTTCAAATTGTCTAATTACACTTTTGATATTCTAGCAAAAGCAAGGGATACTTTCAAGGGATGATTAAGGAAATAGTTACTAGATTTTAATGTCTTCCTCTCTTGGTGTTCTTTCTTCACTCATGTTTTGGCTATGTTTGAATCTGAACACGTGATATTTCTTTGATAGATGCAGGGTATTCTTTTGACTGCCTAGTAATCGGATGCAGCATACAAAAAGACTCTGCTAAACTTTGTGTTCTGGAAGGGATCCCAGTTGTTCGGGTATCGATGTGAAATATGGAAAAGTCATGGTCAATGTCCATGTGAAATACAATGTAGCAGAGTTTGGGTTACTCCTTATGGGTTGTGCTTGCTCTTTGGACAGGTTTTATTTGTCTCTTAAACTGAAAACATTCACTTGGGGGAAAAATAAACCCACAGACTTCATGGCTTTTTCCATTGCTGGGAAAATTTTAAATATTAAGATTTATTGTGATTGTCTTGTTCCATTATCCAATGTACAAAGAGAGAAAGTCTTACAGAGTGAGTTTTTAAGGAAAGGTCATTTAAGGTAGAGCAAGGTAGAGCAAATAAATGTATAGATAAGATATAAAGCAATACCATGCAAAAGCAATAGCATGCAAAAGCTCTTCGACCTTTTAATATATAGCTTCAACATCACAGAACATTCTGTGATCAAATGAGTACCTACATTGAATAAAACTCCTTTATCTTTGACCCAACTCTACCTTTAATCACAATCAGCAGAGGAAAATCTAAAAAATAAAGAGGCTACATCATAACATTTTGGATAAGATTCAAGAAAAGCATGACTTGGAAATTTTCTCAGCTGTTGGAGTGGTCCGTTTCAAGAAACTGAAGAAATAGTGAATTCCCCTTTGAGTGGTTCAGTATTATAAACAAATTCTCATGGAAAGCAATTGAACCAAACAATATAGTAGTCAGGCTACCTTATATAGCTTACTCCCATGTTTGGTTAACTTCTCTGGAAGCAGCATTTTGATTATGAGAATTTAAGTAGAATGCATCATCAATTTATATAGAAAAATGTTGAGTGTACTTAAGCAGGGAAACTGTAGGATTCTGAACTAGCTGGGGTGGAATTGAGGAAACTCTAGATGGCAGAGAGTTAAGAGAATGAGCCCATTCTTTCAGGGGAAAATTTAACTTCCCTATAAAGAAAATTCTGACTTTTTTTTTAAAGCTAGCCAGAACTATATTGTCATTCAAATCAAACATGATTATTCTGCTCCCTGCTTTATCTGAAATATTACTTTAATGCCTCAGATGAGCTTTTTTATCCTATCTAAATTCAATCTGTCTAAGAGAGGAGAGTCTATTTAATCTCTAATTGGATCTGGAGTAGAACTAAAACATGCAATCTTTGCTGAGAGCTATTACTAAATGAAGAAAGGTTTGACATCTTCTTGGTGATGGTTCTATCAGAATTCTTTTCTAGTCCCTGCCTTCCCTCACACTACAACTATCACAAAGACTGGATCAGCAAAATCCAATTAAATATCATAAATTTATAGCTGGTACTTTTTCATAAAGAAGATAACAATCCAGATGAGAGCTGAATTAACAATGAAATATTTCTTTACACATAAGTTAGGAAAAGTAGCCCTTTGTCCACTCCCTTCTGCACTGAGTGGGCTACTAGAAGAACACATGCACTTAACCATCAGTTAAGGTGGTACATTGTTCAGTGACTTGTCAAATAATATCACAACTGCATACGTGCCAATCAATTATGGACTAAATTGGTCACCACTAATAAACTGGGAGCAATCTTACTTTATTTAAAGGATTTCCTTCATGTGGTTAATGCTGCTGTTCTGGGGGCAAATATCTCTAGTTTGCTGAAATCCATGTCATAAAATAAATGTGTGCCTAGAGAATTTGTGAAGGTGAAAGAGTCCAAATAAACTTCAGCATTTTATTATAGCTCTATTTCATGGAAATTCAAGGCTAGCAGGGAATGTTAAACTGTATATATTGCATTTCCATTACCTTCAAGCACAGTATCTAGTAGTAGATAGTGCCATAGGAATATGACAGAGCCACTGGAAAACTGAATGAACATCTGTGTAATTTCTCATAATCATGGCAGCAAGTAAAAAACATTCATAGGTGTATAGGAAACAAATAGGGGTTTGTTTTGGGGGTGTCTTCTAGAATAAGAAAACATTATTATCTCCTAGAACCTTAAATTACTGTCACCAACTTGCTGTGCGACTCCTTAGTTTTGTATTCAGCAGTATGTGTGTTAACATTCTCCACTGAAATGTTCTGCTCATTCATGTTTGTAGCCTTTTCTCTTTTTTTCTTTTTTTTCTTTTATTTTTCTACTAACATTTGCTCACTTGCTATAGTCCTAATTGTATGACCACATATATAATTATGTAATAGCAAGTAGGATTCATGTTTCCAAAAGCATGTTACCTTTCTGTAGCTGTATTGCAGCTATATCGGTTTAATAAAAATATTAACTCTCTCTGTTAATGTTTGTTTATCTAGTAAAACATGTCAGTGACTATATTTCCTCTACAACCACTAACAGTGAAGAGGGAAAAAATACTTCAATTTCTTGACATTTGTTAATTTGTTTAGGGACATGGTTTACTGGTACACTTAGCAGTGCTGAGTTAATTGTTGGACTCAAGGATCTTAGAGGACTTTTGCAACATAAATGACTCTTGAGATTATATGACACCTCTTATTTCTCTCATTTTGGAAGTCTGGTGTTGTATGAGTATTGGCCTAAATCTATTTTAATATAGTGATATAATTCGCTTTTGAGATGTTATGTTCTCTTGGATTATGCCTGAAATCCAAGCCTTTCTGAGCTAAATCCATTCTGGTATAGATTTTACAACTAAACATATGAGCAAGGTGTGTGTGTTTTATTTAGTGCATAATTTTTTGTTCATTTGTGAAATGCATCTTATGTCTTCCAAGTTACTTTTTAAATATAAATATGAAGTGAAATTATTTGAAAGTCATCTTTCAGTGGGGACATCATAGACCAACTGCTTTCCTTTAACTCTGCAAAAGACTTCTTTCAATTGCCCATACGTAGCCACATAGTGCCATATCAGACACCCAGTTCATATTCAGGTGCTTTAATCACAAACTAAGTCTCTTCCTAGCTGACAGAAGAGCAGTTTACTGCTTAATGAGATAAGGGATTATAATCAGCACCCTGTTTAGTGCAGATAGCTCCTAATCTCTGAAGTTACATTTGGCAGATGTTCAGCAGAAATGAGGCAGCGCCCAGCATAGTGGACTAAGTGCTAAACCTTTACAGGCAGAGTTACAAGCGACATTTAAGAGAGGGAATATGAATCATCATGCAATAATTCAAGAATAAGATGGGTTATAAAAACTGCATAAGAAAGAGGTACTCTACAATGACATTAGCAGGAGAGATCCTGACAGCTTGCCCTAGAAAAGCGTTGGCAGGAGATTCACTAAGTGGAAGAAGAGAAAGACTTCTAGAATTTGATTTCCATATAAAGAGATGGAAGTTTTCCTCCTCTATGGCCTTGCTAATATTTGTAGCAATACTGTTTGTTTTCAGTGCTGTATTTGTGGTTTAATATCACTTGTCTTGGTTTAAAAGTAATTTTAGTGTGACAGGTATAACATCAAAGATGCGTTGCACTAGGTAACACTGCTTCCTACTACCCCCCATCTTCTTGCTGTTGAGAAAGGCAATTTTTTCATAGGAAAGGAGCCATTTCTTCTGCTTCAGTTTTGATTGACCCTCTCTCTGTCAGCTTGTTGTAAAAAAGTCTTGTGTGCTTCCTGTTTATATCCTTTAACAACATGTAACATAATAGTAAAGTACAGTTGTGACCAACAACAACAAAAAACAAAACCCAAAGCAAACCAAAGAAAAACTATCTGCCTGAAACTGGTGGATTAAAACTAAAATAGATGTGATTTGTCTCTTCTGTTCTTGTATTTCATGGGGAATCTGTGATTTTTCTTGATTCTGCCTCCTGAGCCAGGAATAAATATTTGATGTATTAATCTAAAAACAGGTGAGAGAGACAATGGAAATTCTGTGGAACTTCCTTGACATTTTTAGAGAGCTATACTTGTCTCAATAATACATGTCTTTGTCACAGCAAGGCAAACTTTTGTGCTCTGTTCTCTTTGGTGTTGATGACCTCAGGTGACAGTCTTTGAAGCAGAACTCTGAATCTTTGGGTGATACAGAGAAAAACATCAAAATAGAGGGATCTCACAGGTGCCCAACTTCTGTATTGTCCTTGTATTTAAAATTCAGTGAAAAGTATTTTTTGCAGTAGATGACACATGCAGCACATGGATCAACCTCTGAATTCTTTTGCCTGTGAACGAACTCCTACTTTAGATATGCAGAGGAAGGAAATTACCACTATAAACAATGGCGAAAGGAAGTAGTACTTTCTGCTGTATGTAAGTTGGAGTTTTTTTCTAATCTATATTGGTATTATACAGCACACAAGGTAAATATGTATTCTGAACTACCATGTATTCTCTACAATAAGTGCCATTTTGGGAATTTGTCTTCAATGTGTAATCCTGTTTGTGATATGCAAATCTTGTTGGTTGCAGTTGTGAAGATCAGACTGCTGCGATTAGCAGAGAACTAAAGAGACTTCCTAGTCATATTCCAACTCTTAGGCATTGTACCCAGAGTACCTTCAACATGTTTGAAGTGCTATTAAAGAATTAACGAAATAATTCAATAGCATTTTCATGTAATTTGATACTGGTTTGACCATCCTTACGAACAGAAAGCTTTCTGTAAACTTAAGATGAGTCTTCTTTATGCTTTTCTTGCAGTTGCCACAGGAAAATAAAAATGACCATTTCATTCTTCTAGTTTTTGGTAAACTATTTTCTTATTCCCTCTGAGCATTCTCTTTTCTGGACTAGTCAGCCCACCCCTTTATTCTTGTGTTTCCTGTTGGTTATATTTTAGGAGTCCCTAGTCCATTCTGGTTGCTTTCTCTAAACTATTGTCTTTAGGGGTGGTTTGGTTTTGTTTTTTGGGGGTTTTTTTTGATTGGTTGGTTGGTTGGGATTTTTTCTGCTTTGTGACCTATCAATTCATGTGTTAGATTTTTATTTACTAAGGTAAAGGTTATGTAGCTGGGAAAAAGTAAAACCTGTCTTGGTATATAATTTTTACGCATTGCCTGAAACTCCCTAATCTTTGTTTTCCCATTATTTTTACTTTTTTGAATCCTTGTAGTTAGTCTGAAATTGAAATAGAAATTATAAAATTCTGCAAAAGTTACTCTTCTAAAATGTTTGTCTACATCTGAAAGCAATTCTGGGTGCTTCCTGTAGCATTTCAGATATGTAAGTTTTCTACATTCCTCTTGCAATTATAAACCAGCACTTAGACTTGACCAGAAGCAAAGCAAAAATGATGTAATATCTGTATCTAAGGAAACAAAAGTCTTTCTGTGTTGTTATGGTCAAGGCTTAATATAGGCATCGCTCACAGGTTTGGATACTATGTAGATAAACATGTAATGCTACTCTTTGTCGATGATACTAAACTAGGAGGAGCTGCAGACTCTGTTGAGGGTAGAGAAGCCTTACAGAGAGATCTGGATAGCCTAGAGAGCTGGGCCATCACTAACCGAATTTAAAAAGCCCAAGTACTGGACTCTGCACCTGGGACTGGGGTAATCCTGCTTATATATACAAATTTGGGGATAAGAGGCTGAAGATCAACCCTGTGGAAAGAGGGTCGGTGGCCCTGAGGTTTTGGGTTGGTGGCAAGTTGAATATGAACTAAAAGTGTGCCCTGGCAGCCAGGAGGGCCAGCCATGTCCTGAGGTGCATCAGGCAAAGCATCACCAGCTGGTCAAGGAAGATGATTGTCCCTCTCTGCTCTGCACTGGTGCAGCCTCACTTTGAATGTTGTGTGCGGGTTTGGGCACCTCAAGGACATCAGGCTGTTAGAGTGTGTCCAGAGAAGGGTGATCAAGTTAATGAAAGGCCTTCGGGGCAAGACTTGCAAGGAGCAGCTGAGGTCACTTGGTTTGTTCATCTTGGAGAAGGCTGAGACCGTATCACAGTCTGTAATTTCCTCAAGAGGGGCAGCGGAGGTGGAGGTGCTGATCTCCTCTCTTTGGTGATTAGCGATATGACATGAGGAAATGGAATGAAGTTGCACTGGAGGAAGTTCAGATTGGACATTAGGAAAAAGATTCTTCCTCCTCGGGGAAGTAGTCACAACATGAAGCCTGACAGCATTCAAGGAGCCTCTGAACGACGCTCTCAGTCATATGGTTTAGTTTTAGGTAGTCCTGCAAGGAGCAGGGAGTTGGACTCGAAGATGCTTATGAACGCCTTCCAACTTGAGATATTCTATGATTCTGTGATCCCATGATTCTATGATCCAAGATTTGTGTTATGAACTGGCGGCAATTTTTTGGCTTAAACCTAGCAATTAGCTGTACAGCCTTAGATATAGGCGGTTTATATACCTTTATGAATAACTCAAAATCAATTGATTTCCAGGCCTTAAATGCTGGGACTTTTTTCCGCCCCTTAAATTAGGTGCATCATAAAATAATGAAGATGATGACTTTCACTGCTGTCTGTTGCTGTGTGCAACACCATCTAGTATGATGAACAAATGATGGTACATTATGTCCTTGAGAATAACCAGATTATTCTGTTTGTAGAAGACTCATGAGTTTGCTCTGTGCTCAGCAGTATGCACTGGAAGGGCAGAAGGGTCCCTGTGATTTTAATAGTCTCTGAGAGGAGGTTCACATTGCACTGAAGTATAAGGGAGATGTGTTTAAAACCCAAAATGTAGCTCTTTCAGCCTTTGATTTACTTATGCTTCTTCTAATCAATTAACAGAAAGCACTATTTCTGTGCTGAACTCTGTCATTCAAATCTGCAGGTTTTGATTTACATCGTATATTCCATTTCTAATGGAAAAGCTAGTGTCCTTGCAGGATTTTGAGGGCTAAAAGAGCATAGAAAAAATATATTGGCATGGCAGAAGAGTCTGGTGGTTGACTTCTCGTATTGTAGGCTGGGTCAAACTGAGCAAAAGGGCTGGAACATTCTTTTAAAGTAAATTTATATAACTCCATGAGGGAAAATTCTTACTTCATCTTAGGTTACAGTCCATTCTAAGAAAAACATCACTGCGCTTTTTTTCTATTTTTCTAATTTGGCCCATCAATGAAACTGAAGTTATTGAATCTTTCATAGGTTGCTAAGGATGTAGAGACCAGCCTAAATGAGGACCATATAACTGAAATAAATACATTAAAAGCCTAATGTCAGTATCTAGTGGAAATTTACACAGATTTCGTATCTGTTTCTGATTTCTCTGTTAGTCTGTGCATTTAAAGAACTTGCAGCCTTCAAAAGGCATAGAAATAAAATGACTAGGTGTCATTTCTAGATAGTTCAATGAGAAGGGAATGGTCTGTAGAACTGTAATTCCCAGGTATCTGCACATGGTTTTGCAACACTAGAGACCTACTTAGGGGAGATACTGATGCTGGAGAAAATACCCCCAATGGTTAAGGACCATTTTCTTTCATTTAATTGCACTTTCTTCTCTCTTTTTACTCCCTAGGTAGCAGTTGCTGGAGGACATCTGAAATTTACAGTCTCCTATGACTTCACAGACGAAGAAGAAACAGTTCAATTGATAGTTCAATCTGATGTCATCATAGAGGTAAAATGATTGTATTTTCAGCCACCAAAAAAAAAAAAAGAAAGAAAATTGCCTGCTTTTTCAGATATTCAGTGTGAAGTCTGGTGGTTGAGGACACAAAACAGAAGGATGCGCATACTCTTAGCTAGTTTATAGTATCAGAAAATGGATACACTTCAGAGAACTAAAAGCTTCAGTATCTCTGGTATTATTGCAGTAGCTTAGAAAACTATAATACTTCTTGTTCGTCAGGAGGAATGAAGAAATAAAATAACTGGTTGTTTGAGGTAGCATTTTTGCATTCTTTCAGCAGATCTGTTCTTGTGCAACTCAGCATTGTATGAATTTGCTTTTGCCCATGCAGAGCCATGACACTAGGTTTTGTCTGAATAATCTAAACTTTCTTTTCCACTGATTTTCAATTTTATCGAGCAAGACCATTTCAGGGTTATGAAAAGTGAATATAATTCCTGATACTTGTTATTCTTGTAAAATATATTATTCAATAAATCATGTACCCCAACTGGGTTTTTTTTCATTACTCTTTTCATATTCAAATATCTCTCATTCATGGCCCTTTCTAGGGAGGTGACTTGATAATCAGCACTCCGAAAGGGGGTATTCACCTGCAGCCTTCTGAAGAGCACACTGAAGAGATTGTGCTGAAACCAGAATCTTTCTCAGTGCATGGCACCGATGTTCCAGTCAGCAGGAGGGAGTTCATGACTATCCTTGCAAATGTAAAGAGGATCCTCATAAGAGCCACATACAGCAATGGGATGAATGCCATCTACAGGTGAATGTGGGAAACGGGTCCCTTTGCTACAGAGATATTCTCAAGAGTTGTTTTCTCTCTTCAGAGAACTAAGCTGATGTAGTATAAAACACTCTAATTTATTATCATGAAATCCATAGCATTCATTTACACTTTCAAGCAGTCATTAGTATGTTTTTCATTTTGGATAGGCAGGAGGAGGAAGGCAACAGAGAGGAACAGCGTTTTAAGAAAATGAAATTACATGGACTATTAAGGCATGAATGACAGTTCTATAAATATGTTTATTTTGTGAACATGGTAATTCCCATGTATATGGTAAATCATAGAGTACGGTAATGACATGTTGAAGAAAGAGTTGATATATTGCATATATACTGTTTTCCCCATTTAATGAGCATACAGGGCCACACTAACAGTGGACCAGAGAATAATATCCTGAGTTTCTAAGCTGGAAAAGTGCCTCGAGGGGAATTTTCTATGTTTTTAATCCCAAAGCCTTTCCTTTGATTTATGTCAGGATGCTGCCTGGACTGCTTAAAGCCACTGATTTGATGTGAACTCTTCTGAGTCCTTCGATAAAATTAAAGACATATGAGATGATATAGTTGTTCTATTTCAGTGGCTGCAGTGTGGTTGAAACTGTAAAGCTCATCTTACATTTCAAATTTTGATAAGTGCATGAGCAAATACTCCAGGTGGGCTAGAAACCAGCCTCATTTCTGATACTGTATGATTGCACTGTCTATACATTAATAGTTAGGTGGCATAAGTAATATTTTTTTAAATGTGCAATGGAATTGATTACCTGGTACTGTTTTAGTCACAAGGCATGAAACCTGAAATGTTCTCTAATCTACACATCACTTGACTCAGTGGTGTAAGTCAATTTGGAATGGAGGGAGCTGATAGCACAGTTAGTGATTATTTGCTGAGAGCACAGACACAGTTTTTGCTACTGTGCAATTTCCTAAGAAATCCATCCATCATTTGAATATTTAGGTAATTAAAATACATCCTAAATTGAAAGGCAAGTTGTGTCAACAACATGCAGTTTTCTGATTTGAGCTTTGGCAGTGCAAATTTTTTCCCTGCAAAAAGAATTCATATTTCTTCAATCTGTGTCTCTTCCTGTGGTTAATTAGTATGTATTACATCTCTGTAAATAATTTTGTGAATCATGACTAGCTTGAGTTTGGGCCAAACTGCTTCCTAATTTACTCATTTGGTCGTCAACCTTGCATCTCTTTGCATCTCTGCATCTCCTTGAATTCAGTTTGAAAACCTTTCATGGCCCATCAGTTTCCCACCCTGGTTTTAGAGGAGAGCCAAAATACCAGGCCAGAGCTCATCTCTTATGCATTGTGAGCAGCTGTTAATCCACAGCTTTCAGCTGAGACTAGTGGGAGCTCAGTAATTCTGTTCCTACACTCTGTTCTCATTCAGATAAAAAATGGAAACCATTAGTCAGAATTTTCCCAACTAAAGGAGTGCAGGAGCAATTTTGGTGTGAACAATAGGGGCTTATATGCTATGTTTTTTTTAGAGGAGATATGTATGCTTGACTTTCTTTGGGCCAAAGGTCTTACTAAGTATTATGGGAAATGCAAACTTCAGTTGTCAGAGGTTTAGATATATTTGTGTACTGATGTTTGTACTTCTGTGACAAGGGGGGCTTTCCTACAAAAAACCACTTTGACTGGGCAGTTAAAATCTGTGAAGAAAGTGCATTGCTGGACATGTACTGGCTCCATCTTGCCTCTACTGTGGAACAGTGAGGGTGGGATGGATGAGATCGCCTCTGGGCAACAGCGTATAGGTCAGATAAGCACACACATGTAGAACAGACACAGTCTATAATTTGTGCCTTGTAAGTAAGAAGTGGCAGACCTCTCCATGGCACGTTTGGAAGACTAAATGTCACTGCCTGCATCTCAGATTACTGTTTTAGCCATTTGACCGTGTGTGGTGCCTTGCTGTTTGGTAGTGTTGTTAATATTTAGCCTTTGGAACAGTTTAGTGGTGTGTTATAGAAAATTTTCCAAAAACATGTCTTGGAAATACTCTTTAAGAAGAGATATGTGACAAACATATAATTTATACTTTGTTTGTTAGTAGCCATCAGCTTCTAGGTGTAGTGACATTACAGCTGGGAAGGTTGGTCCCTGAAAGACAATGAGTTAAAAGGGGGTTAGGGGAAGGGACTGAAGTAATTTTGAAGAGTATCCTTTTTACTAGAAATGGTCTTATATTACTGGTACATTTCTAGCTGTCCCTATGATGTCTCTTACCAGAGAAGAATGCAGTGGTTACTGTGTTACTGTGATTACTGTCAGCATATCCACAAGTCTAAAGTAAACACATTTTATTGTGTACTGTTAGGGTGCTCATTGCAGTTTAGCATAAGAGAAGAGAAGATGTGAAATTCCAATCACAGTTAAACAAATTCAGTTTTTCATCCTTGATTTAACTGTAGGAATCATAGTTTCACCCATGGGGGTGAGATTTACTGAGTGGAGTTGAGTCTTCTCAGAACAGTTTGTGCTCACAGTCACCTCTTGTAGCAACAAGAGCATCTACTGTCACCCAGCCCATCTTATCATCTGTCATTTTAGGCATATTGCTGATTTTTAGAGTATGCCTCAGTAATGACTTTTTTTTATATTCTCTTTGACTTCCACTCGTGCTAAAATATGCTAGGCACAAAGCTGTGCTCATAACTCTTAAGATCATGTGAAATAACTCTTTTCTCCGTATTCTGCCCCTTTAGTACTGCTGGGAAAATGTAGGCCCAATGAAGAAGATATTCTTTGAGATATGTTGTGCTGATTAAGGACTACTGTTAATGGTCTCCAAAGGATGACATTGTTGAAAAGACATAGTGTAGAGCTAAACCTTAATAGATAAGTAGATTGAACTAAAAGTTTTTTAATATCTATAAACAGGTATATGCAGTGGACAGATGGATGTTCCTTTGAGAGGGTTAAGAGAATCTGGCAGAGAGACAGAAATATTGCAGGGTTATTAGATCCTTCATGAATGACAATTTCTGCTTCAAAGCACCAGCAGAATTATACAACATACTAATTAGAGAATGCTATATTAAGCAACCTGTTCATTTAAATACTGCAAGTTTTCAAAATGGGTACTGACACCACATATGTAAGCATTTCCAAGGATGCTATTATAATCTGTGCTTAAAAAGAGACCAGAATGGAGACATTGTAAGATAAAGTAACTTTCTTGCAGTCATGTGGAAAGAGACTTAAAAATTCAATGGTGTTGTTTCCAGTTAGCAAGAGCTTTAATTTTAAGATTGTATTTTTAACTCTTGTTTAGTTTAACTTACTAGAAACACTAATCAGTCAGTAACACTTTAAGCAGCTATGAAACAATATTAATTCAGTTAATTCAGTAATGCTGAGTTTGACTTGAGCGTGGTTTTGAGTACATTTTTTTGGGTCTTTTTAAGATTACAGTGTTGTTGTTGCTCTATGGCATAATTAGGAAGCTTCCTAATTATGAACGGGCTTTCATTTAGATGATCAAGTGGGATAAAAAATGAGAATACAGAAATACAGCAATCAGTCTGAACACAAACCCAGCTTCTGGGTTTATATCCTGATCCTCCTCTAAGTTGACAGATCTTCCAAAATATTGCAGTTAAGTCCATATGTGGTAGAAGCAACTGGCCTGGAAAAGATAACTCTCTTTTATTGTTTTGTTTAATCTAATACTGTTAGCTTGTGCTTCAAAGAAAGTTTAATAGCACTGTTTATTCGGTTTTAATATTCAAAGTGGTCATTGGTGGTAAATGTTGCAAACACACAGACATTGGAAATCGTGGTGCTAAAGATAATAGATTGCTTATAACCACATACAAAAGAGTCAGTGCTAGACACAAGGAGGAAGAGGGAAGAAGAGGCCGAGGGTTTTCTTCCCTATGTGGAATTGGCTTCAACACAAATGAGCAATGATTGGGTCAGTACTTCATGTGCCTTGTGCAGCTGATGTGATTCAGATGCCTGGCACAGCAGCCAGTAAACTATACCGATACAGCCTGAAACGTCCCCTTCCCTTTTAATCTTGTTTGTTTTTAGAAGTCAACAGTTGCCTGCTGACAGTAACAGTCAGCTTAAATATTTGGTCTTGATGTCTAATCTCAAATTGTTCATGCATCTCCAGGATACAGTGCCCCATTACTGCCAGCATTATGTATTTTAATGAATGCAGAATGGCATCGAGGAATCAAAATTGCAAAATGGGAGAAAAGAAAATCACTGCAGCTTTCTTCACTGAGTAACTGTTAACGCTAAAAACTGTTAAACACATTAAAATCCCATTTAGCAAATAGCAGAATGTAATGCAAATTGGAACAATTCAGTGAATAGAAATGTGGAATTATACTGAGTGGATTGTTTCTGTGTGTTACTGCTTCTCTTTGTTCCAAGATCTGTGCTGAGAGGGAACTAGCTGTAGTTCAAAGGAGAAATAAAATTTGGCCTTTTATTAAAATTTTGTTTCTTCATTTACAGATTTTTCTCCTTACATTTTTAGATTTTTTTTTTTACTGTAAGTCATCACTTTTTGATATCTAATATCCTAGAGGTTGGTTATCTTATTGTAAGGAAAACTCAAAAGCATAATAGCAAAATAAACGTACAGCAATGGAACAAAGGGCATATATTGAAAAGCGAGAGAGAATTTACTGAAGATCTGGATAGGAACAAGTATCCTTCTCTTAAAACAGTATCAAGAACCTTTTACAGAAGTTCTAGTATCACTAAATCAGATTCAAGTTTCTAACTGAATAATACAGGATGGTAGTTCCTCCAAATTCCTGTCATATTCTTAGAGATGGTAAAATTTTTGTTTTTCAGAAGTTTCTGTCTTAATTTCAGAAATCTTCCTTTTTTTTCCCCTTACCTTTCATGTCTGTCTTATTTAGAGTAGTCATAAAATCAAGTGGGAAAATATTCTGTCTTAACCTTTCCTCCAACTGCTACAGGAACAACAAAATATTTTTCTTGGATGTTTTCTTATTCAAGGTCATCCAAATAATTTTCAGGATTTTTTGGCAGCCAAAAGATAAATGCCTTACTATGGAGGAAAAAAATGTTTGTTTTACATTTTCCAAAGAAAATGGATTATTTTTAAACAAAATATATATCATGATAGAAAGGTATTTTCTGCTGAAAAAGACTTCAAAAGAAGCTCTTCAAGTAGCTCTAGTAATAAAACACTGTTAATATTACTGAGTGAAGTCATTGAGCCTTTGTAATACCTTAATGTTCCTTCTGAATTCTCATAAGAATTAAACTCCTAAATCCCTTTCCCCAAATGGATACTACTGGGGTAAACTACACCTGTTTCTTGTTCATTCATTCATGACTAGGCTTAACGAATGAAGATTTGGGAAGGGCTCTACCCACATTTGCTACAAGCACGCTGGTGGCTAAAGAGGCCGATGCGAGATAGACAAGTCCAGTTGCAAAAGGCACAGCAGAAAGACTCCTTGGATAATATCAGCAAGACGCCTGTTTCTCATAATACCTGCAAGATTATCAAAAGACTCTTATCGTTTCTCTCATCATACTTCCATGCTTTTGAAATAAAAATCATGGTCAGTGTTTGCCTAAACAATGGCTATTTAGGCAATGTCTAGCATTTGTTTTTCTCTGTTATCGGGGAAAACAGGATGTATGGCAGAAGATTTCCTTTCATTTACATACATTTTTCTTTGATATATGTAATACTTAGGTTCTCGATCCTTGTGGACAGGGATTAAATCTTTTTCAGAAGTCAAATCTCCAGACCTTATAACCAAAACTAAGTAATGTAATATTTTAGAAAGCTGGACTGGTAGTTCATAAATTTTGAGGAGTCTGCTTAGTGTCAAATTTGCTCTATATGGAACTGCAATGCAAGTTGACACAAGTGGCTTGCAGGCCAGGAATAGCCTTCCATCTCCTGCTACTGTGCTGTGAGACTTTTTTAGTCTATTTTTATCGATGTGTGTCTGACCATAGTCTCCCTCACATGATGAACAAAAATAGTAACAAGCCTACAGACATGTAGTTTAGGAAGAAATAGATGAATATGAAAACCTTTTTTTTAAGTAGGAAAACAGAAACAAGCACTGAATGTTGCATTCAGCTGCAGATACACTTCCATCTAATTTGCCTGTTTAATTTCGGTTACATCCAGACTAAGAAACGTTATCATGGAAGCTGCTGACCACACTTCAACAGGAAGAAAGGTGGCATCTGCAGTGGAGTTATGTGACTGTCCTCCAGGCTATGATGGTACCTCATGTGAGGTGAGTATCATGGTTCAGTCTAGTTCGATTGGGCTAACACTGTGATGGTTATAAGCAGTCAGTAGACCTGTGTTAGTAGAAAATAGTAAGAGAGCTGCCTGTTCCTGTTAGGAATTTGGTATGACTTGACTTATTACCCTTATTTCTAGGTAACAATTCATTATATTTGAAAATATTTAAAATCTGAAGTTTTAAACTTCTGTGGTGATTTCTAAATTATGAAAAGACATTTTGGTTAATAAAAAGGAAGTGAAAACAATATTTGTTTTCTTCAGCCAATTGATAATATGAATGAATACACCTATCACAATTACAAGGAAAATGTTAGTTGTCTGACATGGGCATAACAAAGCCGGATCAAATTATCTGAGTTACCATGGTTGAGTTTCCTCTTTTTTTTCCCAGGGCTTTACCATTGGCCTTGGTGTCATTGAGAATTGCATATGTGTTCTTGTGAGGATTGTTTCATTCTATTTTGGTCCTGTTACGGATAATAACATAGACACATGCTCAGGAAAATACCCACTTTCGTAACAAATTCATTAGTTCACACAGAATGTGTTCATACAAGTATACATATGAGTAACTAGCTCACATGGGCATAGCTTGGGGTAAATAGAAGCCAAAACAAAATTCTTCAAAAGCTTTGCCTTTAAGGAAATAGTTTCAAACACCAAGATGCTCTGCTTCACAAAACTACAAACAGTATGCCATTTACACAGGCACTCTAGGCGTTTGCTTGTCAACTCTCTTTTTCTTTAAAATTTTTAATGCTTATATGTGATATTTAGGGCTTAGAGTCTAGTCTCGTGTGGTTGCTTGTTGCTGGGGCTAGATAAACTAATGTAGAAAGAAAACCTGAAGGAATTATAGATATTCCTATCACTTTCGAAATGGTACAGATAGAAAAATAACTGGAGAGGAATACCTTGCTTACCTTGGCTGAGAAATAGTTTTAAAGTCTGACCATTGTCTGTCTGTTCAATTATTTTCAGAAAAAAGCTGGATGTAGTGTCATTGTGCTTTACACTGTTTTGTTTTACTTGTCCATTTTTTCTCCAAATTCACTTTTAGATGTGATGACCAAGAAAGCAATTGGAAAAGCCCTGACTGTAGATATTTCAATATCTATTTTTGTTGTAGAAGTTGAAGGACCTGGGTAGAATTCCTGTCTTGGTGTTGCTGAATTTCTCTGTCCAACATTGTGTCCTTCAGTGCTAAACATTCTCTCCAATTATAAACAGTCCCTGAAATTTGATATATACTTAAGATCATACTCCACAAGAGAAAGTATTTGCATATATATATATATATATATATATATATATATATGCAAATTTAAAGTTCCTATGCATGCTAGTGGGCATAGGAAAAAAAAAAAAAAAGTTTTAGATTTCCAGGCAGACTGCAGCTAAGAAAGTATGGAAAGAGAAGTTGAAAATGTCAATTTAAATTATTTTACATGTTTGTTTCTTCCTCTGAATACTTTTGGCCTTGTCCAACACTTTACTTCTGTCAACTTCAGCCTAGCAGAGTTTCATTTTCATTGATTTTGTGCAGATTTTCAGTTTCATTTTTTTTCTTTATTTAATGTAATGTATTTGTCTCCTGCATAATGATGTTGTTCTACCTGATATAGATGCTGCAGCACTAAAAACAACCATTATTTACTTATCTTCTTGCTGTGAATGTTTTGACATGATCGGTCTTCAGAAGACAACCAATCCCATCTAAAATATGCTCTCTCTTCTAAGATTGTTCCATTGCATAAATTTGGAATTTATTTTTTACAAGATTCTGGGCAAATAAAATTCCTACATTTTTGCATGTATATGAACACAGAATTGCATGAGCACAAGTAAAGCAGATTATGTTTTTAATACCAATTGGACCCATTTTTGATAGTTACTTTACTCCACTCATGAATTTTCTGGCCTTTATTTGTCAACATCTTCACATCTAATTGCTCTTCTCCCACAGGTTTGTTCCCATTCTATCTACTCTTTTCTTCCACTGCAGAAGAAACTGTGTTTAACTTGCATGACAATGATGGTCAAGAACTTTCCTGACTTTTCAATGTTACATAATTTCTCTTGTTAAAATCTCAATCTGTAATCTTTTAGTTCTACTCTACACCTTGATGTTGATATTCCATGTCTTAACCCTTAGAATTCGTGAGTTTTGGAGCCTTGTTTTGTGCGACACCGTTTGTATCTGGGTACAAGACCATTATTTTCATTCACTGAAAGAGGAAGACATAGATTTTTGCAGAAACCACTGGCATCTCATGCCCCAGAAATTAAAATAAAATAATTTCTTTTAAGATGTTTTTTAGGTTTGGGATTTTATAATTCTAGATTTTAGTTTTTAGTATTTATAGGATTTTCTAGGAATGCAAAACAAGGAATGTAAAGAAGGAAAAACCAGGATAATGTCTCAGGTTTTGGAATTTTTTTAAAGAATCATTTCAAGTAATGTTTAGATTGCTTTCACATTTTTCAAGAGTAAGACAAAAAGAGATATTTTTCTTTATTTTTATAAAGAAGAGTCTTCTTGTTACCTTTTTGTAGAGTCTATGTGAAGGAGAAGGGATTTTCTTTATTAAATTATATTTTTAGTGTTCTATTAGTACAAACTTTCTCTTTGTATTAGTGAGATGCTTTTGAAGGTCAACACTGTCATGCACCTTTTTATATTATGCAAAGTCTTTGGATCACATGAGCAATCTTACTGTGGAAGGATAGTTTGCAAAATTATAAAGCCATTTGTGAGATCTATAGTACAGAAGACTGCTGCTTGACATCTTATTATGAAGAAATGAAATAGCTGAATTTTTGCTGATCAATCACAGTTTTATGGTGTCAGCTTTCCTACAAAATAACTGGCCATGCATTTAATTTTTATTTAAATTTGACATTTAAAAAAAAAAATTAAAAAATCAGAGCACTTTATTAAAGGGAAGTTGCTAATTACTAAGAAGCACAATTTGTAAATAACAGGATGGTGGTTTTTTCAGCCTGTGATTTATTTCAAAGCAGCTTTATGTTAGAGTCAAAACAAGACTAGATGCACAATTGCTCTTTGTGGCTGAACTTCTCAGAAAACATTTTTTGTTGTTTTGAGGTTTTCTTCTCTCCTTCTCTCTCCTTCAGTATTTCACCTTCTGGCTGTTTTTCAGTCTGTACCTCTTGCTTTGATGCTGTCATATTTCAGTCCTTCATTTCTCTGCTTTATTTTACCATTTCAGAAGAATGATCAAGTTAAGGCTGCCTCTAGTCTCACATCTGCCACTAGGGCTAAGGTTACTGCAAAGCCACAGCACTAGGAAGAACAACTTTCTAGAGAAGTGTTGGTATTTTTATTCATTTGGCAAGTATGTTTTTTGCGGGTCCAAACATCAAAGTCAACAACATTTTAAAAATCTCATTTCTTTCTCTATTCAAGCAACAGTTTAACTTTTCATCTAATTTATCTTGCAGTTGTGCTGGCCTCAACACAGACGTGTGAATGGCACGATTTTTGGTGGAGTCTGTGCACCATGTACATGCTTTGGTCATGCAGACTCATGTGATGATATCACAGGAGAATGCCTGGTAAGTGTCACTACAGGAAACTTGATGGGCATGGCCAACATCAATTCAATATACTAGTGCAACTGAATTAGTGTACTCTGAGACCTGAAATATTCAAGAACAAAGCCAGTGATTAACAGAAGAAATATTTATGTTGAACTGTTGCTAAAATTTAGGATCCCCTCATATATGATATCTCTTATAGTTTAAAAAAAAGGGGATTTTCTTTATCACATAGTAGGATCTGTTTTACAGTAGAATCAATAGTATAAGGTATGGCATACAGAAAGCAGCAAATATATTAATAATTTTTCATGTAAGATTTATCTCCCTCTCCCACTTGTCTCCTGCAGTATATTCAGTTTATAGTATGTAGCAGATAACTTTGTAAATTCTCTTCTAGTTTGATGAGAAGATATTGTTAGTGACTCCCTTCATCTAAATTCATACTAAACCTCAAAGGAACATTTAATGAATTGTACTTTGGAAAAATAATAAAAGCGTGCAATCTGGGCTAAATCAGCTTTTTTTTTTTTTTGGTATGGAGATTTTATGTAGTTACCTACTAATTCAGCAATTAAATCTACGATATTATCCATAGCAAGCCTACCAGCACATGACTATTTCCAGTCCATTCAGTAGCCTTTTGGGATGGGTGAATTATGCTGAATAGACTGTTCTGGTTGACTCAAGGGCATTTTTAGTTTTATATTGTCTGACGTGGCATGAAACTTGAAACAACATGTCTCATTTCATTAGTCTTGCAGAAGCACAATTTAAGCCAGTGCCAGTTTAGTGGGATATACTGTCGTTTCCCTGTAGAATTTCAAGCAGGTTCTCCAATGTACATGTTTCTAAATGTTCCCTTTTATTTCCTTAAGAAATATCTGCTGGGAAAATTCCAAAATGAAAATTCAAGCTTTTTCCAGTATAATTTGACACTTAGAATTATTACTGTTTTTCCTGTTTTGCTCATAGATGTTTAATTGCATTGCAGTGCAAAACAAGATATCTCTGATGTGTGGATCAGTGAATTTTCCAAAATGCCTTTTCATGAATAGAAGCTTAAAATGGTTCTCAATTTAATTACGCTGTAAGCCTAGAATGAAACAATGTGTTTGACATGACAGCTATGTTTTGAATCATTCTCTTAATACTCAACGAAAATGTTTATTAGTAGGGTAATATGGATTTGTGTTTCTTGAGAAAAATTTATTACATTAATGACTGTAGTCTCCAGCTACAATGTCTATAATATCAGTGTGGGATAAAATCAATTAGCACAAGAGAAAGGGAAGGGGAAGCCTTGTTTAAGATGTATCATAACTGTTGTCTATTTTGCTTAGGGTACATAGCCAGATGCAAGTTCTGAGGTTGTTTACTTCAGTGTCTTCAAGTTTTAGCCCTTGCACGGGTTTCCTCTTTATTTTTGTCTGTGGCACCAGCCTGGATAAAACAGAAGGCCATGTAGTTGCCTACTGTATTGCTTTTGTGCGTTTCAGCTGTTGTGAACTGTTAACTGAGACAGTGGAGCTCCCCCTTCTGATGCTTTAAGGGTGCTGGTGTAAGATAATACAGTACTGACAAGGAAGTGGAAAATAACCAGTTGAAGATGTACTTTAATCTATACACGTTATCAAGCTCTCTGTGTTTTATGTGCTCTGTCTGAGTTTATACTAGATCATGCCATAGAGAAGAGGTGCACAGGGAGCTTAAAATCAGTTCTGGATTTTCTTGCATCTTTGAAAGCACTGTAAGTCAGATTGGCTAGTATCTATGCAGGCTATTAAATGCTGCTTTTCAATTTGGATCATAAGCCTTTTGAAGTGAAAGAGAGAGAAGTCTGAATGCTGAAAAAGAGAAATGTTTCACATCAAAGGCATTCTTTCTATTGAGGTTTACACAGCCTTTTGGCCTCCTTATTATTATTCATGGTGTTTTTTCAGTAATACAACAGACAATTTAGGCACCTAATTTACTGATATGATAGTTCTTTTTGCTCTTCCTTAGCTTTGAAATGTAGCTGAAAAGAAGCTGAAATATGTTTTTGACTCATGATAAAAGCTCAAGTCATCTGCTTCAACACAGGCCTGTATAAAAAGCTCATTTTAACGCATATCTCGCAGTAACCTGCAAAGCCCTTTGATCCGCACAGCAGCCATAGAGAGCTGCATGATACATTGTTCTCATTACCATTGTGATACACATAACTGCTTTGGTACATAGGGCAAGTTCTAACATTCAGAAATACTGTTTTTAGTATTACACATACAACATTTACTGTAGCTTTAGGAGTTGGTTAAACTTAAACCTTGTGAAAAGCAAACACATTTCCATGTTTCATTCATTGCAGGATAGTACATCGCTATTAGCAAGCCCAGAGAAAGCAGATCTTCTCCCCTAAGTGGTGCTCAAATTGCTGAGTGGGCAGGCCACCGAGGCATCCCTTCCATAGTGTATTCCTTTGTGTGTAAATAACATCCTACTATGTAGGATGAGGCCCATGTCAGATCTGGTGGACATGTGCTTTAGACAGTGTTCATCAAAAGAGTGACAAAATGCTTTCATCCATATTTATATGCGTGGAAACAAAATGATATGTCCTAGCTAAATCCCGTACTACCGGCTCTTCCTCAAGTGAAAATAAGTAAAGCTTCTGCAACATCCTGATTACATTTGTAACACTAGGAAAGGGAATTGTCTGTGTAATCTTGACATTACGGTAGTTTGAAAATACCAGAAGGCTATATTCGTGCTTCCAAAGACATTATACCATTGTCAGGTCTAGGCGTCTGGGGAATATACTAGAATAGGCACCCAGGCTTACACTTTCGCTTACTTTAGCTAGCTTTAACAGCTTCCCTGGTTGTCTCTGTGACAGATATCCTGAGGAAGGGCATCTGTGTGCCAAAGGCACTATCTTGGACTCAGTCATACTCCCTGATTAAAGTTTTATTTTCATCACTAGCATTCTATTCTGACTGTTTCTTTCCATGTTCATACACATTCGGCTGCATATGCAGCTAAGCAGGAGTCATTTTTCAGTGTGAATTAAAGGTTCCCTGATACTGGGCATAAAGATGTTAATTTTGTTTGTTCCAAAACAGAAGAGCTGCCTCAGTAGGAAATGGTGGAAAACACAATTCAGGACACCAGCAATAAAGTTTTCAGGGTACAGACTGAGTCATACATAAAATTTCAGACAAAAGTAAATCCCACAGTCTTACTTACTCAGAGGTTGTCCAAGTGAAGTTTAATGGTGTTTAGAGATAAAAGAGGTCCAGAAAACTGATGCGTTCAAAATAGTATGTGGAATTTCAAAACATAAATATTTAGACATAAAATGAGGGGAGACCTCATAACAGTCTTAAAACTTCCTCACCAGGGAAAGAGGAGGGCCAGGCACCGATCTCTTCTCTGTGGTGACCAGTAACAGGACCAGAGGCAATGGCATGAAGCTGTGTCAGGAGATGTTTAGACTGGATATCAGGAAAAGGTTCTTCACCCAGAGACTGGTTAGGCACTGGAACAGGCTTCCCGGAGAATTGGTCATGGCACCAAGACAAAGTTCAAGAAGTGTTTGGACAATGCCCCCAGGCACATGGTGTGATTCTTGGGGTGGTCCTGTGCAAGGCCAGGAGCTGGACTTGATCCTTCCAACTGTGGATATTCTATGGTTCTAAGATTGTAAGGAAGTAAACACAGATATCTGGATTGAGGAGATTTAGTCACAGTATGTGGAAATGACTGATATTAGAGTGCCAGAAAATATTTAATCAAGAAAGTGGTCAGGTCTTTGTAACATGAATTGTTTTTCCACAAAATGGAAGGTTTCAGGTTTTTTATGTTAAAAAAAAAGCAGAAGCTGCAAATACCACTCAGCAAGAGATGCAAAGCTTTAAAGTAGTGTGTTAGTTCCTCTCACTTTAATAACATCCTTGACATATAAACTGTTCATATTCTTCAGAAACTTTAAGATGTGACTGAGGATATTTAAAGCTAAACTTAACACAAAAAAAGAATCCATTATTTTTCAGAAAAAGCACAAATAATTTGACAGGATGCCTTTAAAAAGTTGAATTGCAAGGGATTTTTCTTTTGAAACACTTAAATTATTTTTGACACGTCTTCTTTGAAAAGCGTATCTTATTGTTCCCAGATACTTTTTTGGTATGGCTGGTAGATTCTCTTTTAATGTCAGCACTTGAAATAACAATCAAATGGACTTAAATGACCTAATGAAGTTGATTTTAACCCAGCCGACTGTTCTAAAGCCATAATTTCAATTGATTAAGAGTCTCAATAAGTTGGTATTAGCTCACAATCTACTAAATATATTAAAGTATAATATCGTGACAAATGCTTTCATTTAGTGTATGCTGGTTGCATACACTAACAATAAGAATGCACCCTTTGAAACAACAAGCAGCATTTCTGGAGATGGATGCTTTTGACTCCAATGCACTCAAGACTAAAAAGGGTATTGTGCTTTTTCAGCTGCCCAGGTGTACAGTACTGGCTATGCAGAGCACAATGCAAAAAAACTTGGTACAATCTTCCAATCCTAGAAAGCTGTGAAGAACTCAGTGTTCTTTAGAATACTGCTGTTTTCTTTACTGAGGATAAATTATGTGTTTCAGACAGTAAGGCTGTTGAATAGCAATCAGTACCATATGCATGACTTATTAAAATGATAAAACTATTTTCTAGTGTTCTTAAAAACTATTTTAACTTAAATCATAAGTTTGAAAATACCTACACCTTAAAAAAAACCCCAACAAAACAAAAACAAGCCTCAAGAGTTTTTAAGCAGCAACTTGAGTAAAGAAGATTCTAGATTTGATCTCTCCTGTTGTCTAAAACACACCAAATTAAATAAAATCTGTCTCACGGCTTTTATTTTGGCCTTTTCAAGTTGTCATGTGCTTTTTCAGTCCATACATAAGCACATCAAGATGGCATTTAACAACCAAAATCATTCCTACTCCGTTCTGTTTTTCATTGTGAGAGAACTACACTTGCGTATCTTGTGGCAAATAGCAATGAAAGGAATAGTGTGATGTGCTAAAAATGTGGGGGGAGAAAGGAAAGAGATTAAGCCAGAAAACTAATTTTCTGAATCTATTATGGATTCTACAAAATTATTTAGAATTTCTAAAGAAATGTGAGAAGGAAGAAGAATAGAAAGAGTAATTTCTCTTTAAAACTTGGTTCTTGCAAGTCATCATGGGAAGTCTATTCTCACAGGAGCAATTTCCATTCTGCTAAAAGATTGTTTAATTTGAGATGAGCCAAAAGTTATGTACAAAAATGCAAATCTAGTACTGCCATTTTTATGTTGCATGTTTCATATGCTCAGATTAACTCTCTCTTCTATTATGAAAGCCATTCATGTAGACAAACACATACTGTTGGATAGGGCCCTGTATACAGCATACTTGTCCTTGTTTCTACTCACAAAATAGAGTCTGGATGCTATTCTAGCAAATAAGTATTAATTTAGTAGTTCAGGCTTTACTACTGTTTACAGATACAGCTAGCCATATACCTTGTAAAATGAACTAGTGCACTTACATGTGAAATGTAATAATTTATTTTTATAAATTATGTAGTGTGGACTTTATTTTTGGAATCAATATCTGAAAACAGTTTGTCACAAAATATGGCCTGTTGCAAGACTGCAATACTAAACCTGTTTTATGATGCTCTGAAGGTTGGTTTTCTTTAAGCAAGCTAGAACAATAATACAGCTGTTGTTTGGTGGAAATATAAAGGTGTCATGGTTTGAGATAGCCCCAAAATCCAATTCTCTAGCTCCATCCCCCCTCCCACATCTCAACCTAATGTGAGATGGGTTTTTCCAGACAAAACACAACCAGACTCAGAATGGGGGAAAGGGAATATATTACAATGACTGTACAAATAAATACTATAACACATTATACACACGATCACAACTATCTCTACCATGACATATAGTATTTACAATGGATCAGATCTCTTCTCCCCTCCAAATAAAAGTCTAGGAGGGAAAGAAGGACAGATCCCTTCCAGTCTCAAAGCAGGAGTCTCTCCTACAGCAGCAGTCATCTGTCCTCTCCACATACATGCAGCAGCTGATAGCTGGATTCTGCCAGCACTCACGAGGGGATATCCAAGCCCCTCGGCCCCGTCATCTTTCAAGTGAGGGGTCTTCTCTTCCGTGGGCTTCGTAACCCCAGACAAAGGCCGTTTCACCACGTCATATCACGAGACGCAGGGGGTCTTCGTGACGGTCTGGTATCTCCAGGAGATTCAAGCTCCTTGCAGGGCCTCTGTGCCCTGCCTCAGGCTGCGAGCTTTGTAGCTTGCAGCAAGGGAGGGCACCCCAAGGCCAACCTCCCACACCGTCCTGGCTCAGCTCTCAGGGCGACCGAGCTTCTTATCTCTCTCTCTCTCTCTCTCTGCTGCTGTATGTCCAAACCTCTGGATGCTGCCGCCACTTCTGCTCTGTCTCTGCTCACTCATGATGGAAAACATCTCCCAGCTCACAGCTACAGACACATAGTCCAGCTTAACACTGTTCCAAGTCTCTGTAGCCCCCAGCTGGGGCTGGGGGGCCCCAGAGGCCCTGAGGGGCTCCGGGCCCCTTTCCTCGTGGCTCCTACAACATGGCTACTTCTTCTACCAAACCAAACTACAACTCTTCTCTTCCGGTGCTTGTGATATGTTTACATTTCTGCAGGAGCGCTCACTGGACAGAACTTCAAAACTTCCAGGGGTTTCCACCCCTGGGGGTTACCACTTTTCTTAGCCTCTGGGGTGAAAACAAGGTTCGAACCACTACAAAAGGTTTGCAATTAAATATTCTTTTTATTTTACATAGAAAAAAATTATCCACGAGAACACAACTACCCAACACACATGAATCATGTATTGTGATATCTAACCTCTAGAACTGTTTCTCAACCAGCAGAAAAAAATCAGAATATATATTGCAGAGCTGTTACAATCCTGGTGTGATGATGAACTAGGTGAATTTATATGTAAGTTTCCATATGTAAGTTCTCTAATAGTCAGTTTATACTTTTCATCTTCTGTTTAGGACTGTAAACACAACACAGGTGGTTCATATTGTGATAGATGCCTTCCTGGCTTCTATGGTGATCCTACTAAAGGGACAGCTGAAGACTGTCAGTTGTGTGCTTGCCCCTTAAATATACCCTCTAACAAGTAAGTTGTATATTTATTGCATATTACACTTTTTCACTTAGTAAATTGCATGATTTCTTGATCTGTAGTTTTG
Organism: Corapipo altera; assembly: GCF_003945725.1. Taxonomy (NCBI): domain Eukaryota; kingdom Metazoa; phylum Chordata; class Aves; order Passeriformes; family Pipridae; genus Corapipo; species Corapipo altera. The sequence goes on from NW_020884874.1 coordinate 17,909,194, forward strand.
CATTTACACTTGAAATCTTTTCTTGTTTCAATCAAGTAATATACTCCGCAATATAAACTTTTAATTTTTGCAGTTGTACAGAGTGCTTCACAGACAGGCAAAGATCAAGACAAAAGCTGGATAAGACTAATTTAGAAAGAACAACACAGAATTTCCATTTGGAATCACTTTTAGAATCAAAAAGTAGCATTTGCTTGTCTGTCCTCCTTAAGAGTTGTTGTTTCTAGTGTTAAAGCTCAATTTACAAATTTAATGGGTAGGCTTTTTCGGTAACTGAATTTAAAGTCAATTTATGTTGATCAGATAAAATAGTGAAGCTTTCTGCTCAGTGATTTGTTTGGAATCTGAATTCATCCTTGCATCTTACGAGCGAAAATATTGTGTCAGCATATCTCAGAATAATCACTATTGTTTTATTAAATAAAATACTAGTGAAAAGTTATTCAAAACTCTGATCTAAGAACCAAAAGCTTTCTATGCTACTCCATAGCCTAATTTAATAGACTGAGTAGCTTGAAGATTTTTTCATTGGTTTTGTCCCAGTCAATACCTGAAAAATAACAGTACCAAAATAATTTTACATGATGTAGTTGAATAAAACTGAACCCTGTCTGTGGCATTGCGTCCTATTAAAATTGCACTGTTCAGAGAAGGAACAACCTAAGCACTTATGAGCAGAAATTCCAGGGGATTGTAGACTGGAAGCCTGCCTTCCTGTTAGCACGGCTCTTGAATTGGTTTTATTAGATATATATGGGTTTATTATATCTGCTGCTCAGGCATAGTTCCTCTGACATCCTCATTACTTAGTATTTCCTTGCATCGTTAATTAATTATCTTTCTCTTGTTTGAGAACACTATGCTGACAAAGCAGGAGAAACACTATCACATTTCAATCTTGCACAGATGTGCAACAAACCAGGTAAATAGGTTGAATTTAGGTTTTGATTGGCAAAATGCCTGGAGACTTCCGTTATGTATTTGTCAGAGTTCTGTGTGCTTTACTTACCTTTTTTGAAGTTGAGAGTCCTCTTTTTAATATTTAATTTTCTTAAAAATTATAGGTACAAAATACACAGTATAAATGTTCTTTTAACTGTGAAACTGTGTTAGTCCTGAATCCTACGAAGTTCAGCTTCAGAACTCATTGTAAGGTTCAAGGTCTCATGACATTACAGTTATAGTCCAATTACTTAAAAAAGAAGTTGTTAAAGATTTAATGTGTTACTTGTAGGCTGTTAAAATACTTGTTTTTCTTTTTTTGCTTAGTTGACAGTGAGTTTGTTGTGCTAAGGAAAATGTTTGTAAACAATTCAGATTTCTTCACATGAAAAATAAAGAAACTTCTACCAAGTTCATGTGTTATGTTCTTTCTGAGTAATTGAATGAGTTACAATGACTAATTATATGTACAAATTATTGTAAATAGCTTTTATAGATTTTAATTCCTACAGCATTTAATTTCTAACATGACACAACATGGCATCTGTAGGTCCTTAAGCTTAATACTAATTTCCTGCTACACAGAGAATATTGTTCACGTAATAAGCTTGAGAGATATATTTTTATTAAGAAATAAGTTTTATCTTTTATAACAGTCTAATTTCTTTATGATGTTTGTGGTGGTTCCCATCACTGTTCTCACAGCACGTGACTCGTCGTTTTCGTTGCAGTGCCACATAAGGTGGAGGAGAAGTGTTCCGTTCATTTTAGAAATGATGTGGTGATGGTATTGTTCCATAGTTGACTTAAGTCCCTCTCCTGTTTTCTAATGGTAGGAGTTTCCATATGCAGTCATTGAAGCCAATTATAAAATGGCCTTCTGAAGCACAACAGTCATGAGTGGCTTGCCATATGTCAAACGAGCACTTAGCCAAACCAGGAAACTAAAATTAAGTTATCTAAACTTGTTTTCTACATCCTGGGCTGTATTTTCCACTTTTTGCACTACATATATGTGCTTATATCATGCAAATGAAATCAATACCCATATTGTAAATGGTATATGTAATGGATGCTTGACTTCTTTGTCCTATCTCTTCTCATTAAGGTATCATTCTTACAAACTATTCTAACATTCTTAGTCCTTAAGGAGTTTCAAATAAACTGATTTTCTCCTATAAAGATTATCAGACACACTACTAAGTAATTTTTTCTACTAAATGAAGATGTCTGGGATAATTACTGCTCTTCTCTTGATGTGGTGATAAATTTAATATAGGTAACAAAGACCCTGACAGGAATGCTTTATCACTGAAAATGGGAGATAGAAGATATCTCACTAAGCCTGGGAAGGTCACAAGTAAACTCATAGCATGTGAACTAGGAATTCAAGTCAGTCACAGAATTTTAATATTTTCTTGGAGTATTAAATAAAATCACAGACAAATTCTCAAGGGATGTTTTCCATAACATACTTATAAGCCTCTAGGAAGTCCTGTCTCCCAACATAGACTTACCACATATATACCCATACTTTGTATTCATATTGTCCCATGTCCTGTTATTAGTGTTGTTATCTTATGTAAAACCAGTAAAGAGCAATGATGAATCAAGAGGGACTACTATTTTTTGAAGCTTATTTTGACAAATCAATACTTACAGTTCTTTAGTATTTAGCACTAGCAAGTAACAATGTTCTTAGTAATCAGAAAGATAAACGCTTCTTAGCTTGATATCACGTATTTCTTTATAGTATGCAGATTGGAATTTCTCAGTATATTTGTGTTTAGTGTTGAGATGTGGACTGTTAAGTCAGAGAAAGAATCTAGGAGGCTAGGTCTGAGTATAACCCTTAAAACATGGAAATTCTACTATTCATTATTATTACTTAGTAATAATGATGATAATGATAATAATGATGTTCTTATCATCATTATTACTACATGATTACTACAACATTTTAAATATATGCAGTTGAATTCAGAGTTCCTGGTGAAACTTTGGTACAGTCAGTTTTGTTCAATGCTGTAATGAGCTGTGATAGCGTCTCCACAAAGTTTCCCATGTAGCTCTTGGAAAGAGTGAGGCTGGGACTGAGAAGCAGGAACTTATTTGAAGTAAGTCAGGTGCTGCTGATTATATTCAATGATAATGTGTGCTTTCATTGCTATTAAAAAATAGAACGAGCAATTATTGTTTCTTCAACTGACTCCTCATGCATTTGTGGATCTATTATTAAGTAAATGACATTGGAAAATAACACAAACATAATCCTTATGGGAAAGAGAAAAATCCCAATACATATCTATGTTTATTGGACCTAATATTCCCACACTTTTCTTACTGATCTCTTATGTCCGTGAGATAACGCGGAATAAAGAATAACTGAGGACAGATCATAGGATGGATGACTCCTGAGAAGTGGGGTCTAGTCACCAACATCTAATCACATTAAATTACCCTAATTAAGGTATTCTGCCTTCCCTGTGCCTATTATTTTCCAGAAACTGTCATGGTATATCCTGCTTTAATACATCCAAGGTTGGATTATATCTATTTGTTATTATTGTAGAATTAACTGTTTGAATATACCTTCCTTCTGATGTCTTTGTTGGAACAATTCTGTTGCTTCTCAACTTCTCTTTTCCTAGGTTACAAAAGATAAATTTAGTATCTTCTTTTCAGGTAGCTGTATTGTTTTCCCCTTGCGAATAGTCACCTCACTATGTACCTGCTCCTATTCTTTTATTTTTATTTTTTTCCTTTTTCTATTTTTCTATTTGTTTGATCAGAGTTGATTACCATTGTTTAGATGAGGCCTTATAAAGATGCTCATATGTCTCTGTCTCTAATAATCGTTACAGAATTACAGAAAAACAGATTTCCTCTTTTTCTGTGTAGTGTCTTTTAGAGTGTCAGGAGGTTTCTTCAGAGAAGTGTGTTAAGGGAGAAGGATTATGGAAAGCAAAATGCTAACAGTGAGGGAACACAGTTCAGAGTTAAACAGACATTGAGAGGAGGAGCTTGCAAATGCCTACAGTGTCTTTATTAATAAAAAAAAAAGAAAAAAACAAAACAGCCAAAATTAATTAGAGCATAGCAAAGAGGTAAAGCCTTCTAGTCTGCAAGCTATTCTTAAACTTCAACGTGCCTGTGTGGCCTGTAGCTTGAGGTCATTGGCACTTGATTAACTCAAATGTGTTCTCTGGGAAGCTGCACCAGATATTTCCCTCTTTGCCCCTCCCCTTTCTTGTTCACTGGGTTCCTTTCACAGCTGACTATACACAAAGTTAACTGAGTTTTTAATCGGTTGTCCTTCAGAAAGATTTATATAGGGGCTGCATTATGGCATAGATTGTTTTGCCAGGCCCTGTGGGGCACAAACAAACAGCTGTGCATTCCTGCCTTTTTAATGGTATCCAGACCACTCAGTGGCAGGCTCAAGTCCCGTAATAACAGGCTATTGGGATGCTGCCATCCGTTGCTCTATATTCAGTGTCGCAGAAATAGCAGAGTCATTCCAAATTCAATTTGCTGGAGTCAAACTTAAGCCCTATGTCCTAGACCAGAATCACTTTTCCTGTGCACTGTTTTGCAAATTAACCATCTCTAAAGTGGGAAGAGAATTATGCTGTTAACCATCTTTTCTTTATGTTTCGTCTTTGTCCCCCTTCTTTCTCAATATCAACAACACAGCTTTAGCCCAACATGCCATTTTGACCGAAGTCGTGGATTAATATGCGATGAATGCCCTGCTGGATATGTGGGACCGCGCTGTGAAAGGTAAGCAAGCACCATGCTTTTAACCATATGACATCTGAAACAAAAGTACTGATCACATGAAACTGTTCTTTTTATTACTTCCCCTTCTTATCCCCATTCCTGTGTTCTTAAACTCCCTGAAGAAATTCCTGTGTATTTTCCTTTGATGTTGCATACATGAGTCGGTATTTTTCTAGTGCTTGTTTTATTATTTTATGGTAAAATGTAAAGTTTCCAAGAAGCATTTTCTGAGAAGTAAGAGTCTTTGTTAAAAAAGTTTCTTCTAGCATTTCTGTCACTCTTCTATGATTTTTATAATTCTTTTGTCTCTTTTTTCATTTGAACGTTTAGAGCATGGTGAATCAAATATGCTGTAAATTACTGATACCTCTTTTAGAGAAGTCAATACAGCTCTTCTAGCATGTTATTTGTAGATTTTGATTATTTTTAAAAAGAATATTTTACATTTTTGTTGCTTCTTGTTCCCTGTTGCAGTCTTTATTTAGCAAGTAAAACTATGTTTTAATGAAAAAAAGATAATTCTTCTTTGTCAAATAAATAGAAAAGCTCAATATATATTTCCTACACTTATTACTACCTCTACAAAAGCATTATTCTGAAAGGATCATATAGAGAATTTAAATGAAACAGACGGCTAACATGAGTGCTGGTGTGCTAAGCTCCCAGGAACCCTCTTCCACAGGAGGTGAGACCACGCAAGCAAAGGGATATAATCACTGTATCTGCATGCCTTTGGTCCCTTGGGTTTTCACATGGATAAAACAGCTTTCAAGAGCAGTTAATGTGCCAGGGGACCTCTGCTAGTTGTTTGAAGGTCATGAGGAATCGCTATTGGCTTTGTCTGCATTATCCCAGTCCCCTATGACCCTGCCAATGGCACCCACTGAAGAGGGGCTGGCAAAGTTAAGGGGCGTGAAAACATGGCACTTGGATTTTTTAGTAGGCTTTTGCCATTTGGCACTTCCATGAGCTGCTTGAAGCGTTTTCCAATGTAAATCCTAAAAAAGGTAAGGTTTCTGAATGAAGATTTACAATATTCTGGCTGAGATGAGAAGAAATAGGAATGAACCAAGAGGAAGAGCCAACCAGAAAAGCAACAACCTGACCATATGCTGTGAATCTCCCTATAGTCTTGTCTTTCCAATTTGCAGCTATTTCCTTTTAAATCCCCTGTTGTGCTATAACTGTCCTAAAGTGATAGTGCAGGCTGTCACCTGTTTCCACCCATCATCACCAAGTCTGCTCCTGCTGCGTGCTATTTCTGCCTGTCTTTTACTGTCTGTCTTGGAAGTCATCACCTTCTTTCAGCTAGTGGGCTGTGAAGTTAATGATGGCAGGAATAAATCACATCAAGAGCACTTTGGTGGCAGTTTGTCAATGCAGGGTCATTGACAGCTTCCATTAGCAACAAGTGCTGTTTCTGAGTGGAGCACAGGCTGTAGATGAAGTAGGACAGAATCTGAATAAATGATGAGCTTGGATTTTAGCCTGATTTCCTAAGGAAACGAGGCTAGTGTGATCTTTTTGTGCATGTCTGCCTGGCTGTCTGCAAAGTCATCTGAACTTGTAGGTCAATTTCAGCCAAATTTGGCAGAAGGATAGGAGGTCTCAAAGATAATAATTGTTCCCAAATGTTTTGTGAAAAGAAGTGGCTGAATGGAGGTTAATAAATCAGGACATGTCATAGCTAAGGGGGAGAATATTGTGTGAACTCACACCTGATTAAACAGCAAAGAATACATGAGATAGAGAGAGAACAAGAGAGATTACTAAATGTTCTGTCCATAAGAAAACTTTCACAGGACAAGGAAAAAGTGCTACTGTAGCCTGAGGGCTTACTCCCTGCTGAATAGAACATCCTGCAGCAAATTAGCAGCCCTTAGCCTTGTAACCATAAGATATAAATCCACTGGAAATTAGACCATTAATTCCAGTCCTCACAGAACAATTTGCTTTTAATTTTAACAAGTTGCTTGGAAATGTCTGCAGCTGTCAGTAATAATGATCGGGAGAAAGCATGTCACCTTTTGCTATTAATAGTGATTGTATAATTGCTGAAAGAGTTTACATGAAATTCTTTTTCATTTTAGCAACTACAAAGTGACAAGTGATCTGAGCCACGTGATTCATTAGCTGAACAATCCTAAATTACCATGATATACTAAGTATCATGAAGTGAGCATGCACAGTACTGTACTTATTCATCCTAAAAAAATATCCTGTCCCCTAGAGAGATACATACACATGTCAGAGTTGTAAAACGCCAAAAAAATTGCTACTTCTTTCACCTGTACTCTTCAGAAAAATGTTGCCAAAATTGCTCAATGTTCTGAACGGTCTAGCTCATAACACCATCGAAATAATCGCAGGTATGAACTGTGTTGAGAGTTACCACATACCTATAATTGTAGAGAAACTCCAACTTTCCCATTTAATATTTTTCCCCAGCAAATTAGACGTAAGTTTTTTTCCTTTTCTCACTGCTCACTTTTCCAAATACATATGAGGTAAGGTGGATATTCTCTTAACTTCATAGAAAGGATCTATGAGAATATCCTGGGCTCAAAGGATGGCTTTTTGACATTTGCAGGGTGATGATATGCCTTTTCCAAATACAGTCTTGATAGAGATAAGAGCACAAAGCTTTAGGGAAAAGAAGCAAAATGGGTGAGTCCTGTAGTACTCCATCATTTATGTACATAGTTCCAGTAACCTTTTCCTTCTAGAAGGAGAGATGAGAGATCACACCTTATGTGTGAGAAGGGTGAGCTGGCTCATGTCCTACCTTCCCTCCCACCTTCCCCATTCTTCAAGTCTAGCAGAGTGCCACCAGCCACAGTCTCTCACAAGTACTGTGGCTTCAAACTACTGCTCATTCTAGCTAATATAATTCATCCACTAGTGCCAGAGGAGCAATTCTGTATTCTAGTGCTGATGGGAAAAGGGTCAAACATTTCAGGAGATTTGATACAACAAATGTGTTAATGCAGGATTGCTTACAGCTTGCAAAGGTAGGCACTCTGACATTAGAAAATGCAAGATTTATAGTTGGTCACACAACAATAACATCTGTGCTGTGCATCTAAATTAAGATATCTAACTGTGTACTCACAAGTTTCTTTCTCCACAGGGCTTTTGCCTGATTTTGTACGCAGGTCGAATGCACATGAATTTCAAGGCGTCTGTAAAAATAGTATTTCCAGACTTTAAAGTGTTTGCATGTGTAGCCTTAATTAACTCTGTCCCAAGGGCTTTTTTTCCAGTAAATATAAAGAAATGTATAAAATAGGCCTACCTGTGTTTCTGTGCATACATGTGTATATACACAGCACCACAGAGACTGCTATAAGGAATATTAACTCCATATGGACCAGGCCTAGTACACATACATATACATATATTTAAATAGTATCCCTGTATTTGATACCAGTTATGCTAAATAAAACCAATGTCAGTCACAGACACATCTACATTTGAGACTAGAAGAGAAAAATATGAAAAAAAAAAATCTTTCTTTACTGCTTTTACTCCTATTTTTGTTTTTTTTTTTTTAATCTCAGTGACTGCTGCACTTAGCAGTCATTTGTTTATACACGTGTTTTGTGTAATGCATAAAAGTAATTTTCCATGCCAGATACATTATTGGTGTTTGTTAATCTAAACCTTGCCAAACATATAATGCTTTCAATCTAAGAAGAGTAGCTGAAGTAGGAATGTCCTTAAGGGAATAAAGATGGAATCAGTGGGTTTTTTAATCTTCCGCTACTACTTCAGGGAAAGTGGGAGAAAAAGAGGAAGACTTTACATGTACACAATTTTCTTTTAAGCTGAACTGGTTTACTGCTACTTTCAGGATCATCTTCATTGGATTCAAGATTATGTATGTATATAAGTAGGATATGGCTAAGAGATGGTAGTGGGTTTTTCTAATTTTAATTATCAGAGTCTAAACTGATGAGAACACAAAGAGTTATCGAGGTCTCCTGCTATCAATAGAAGGAAATTATTAGCAGTGCATTTTGCACAAATCCTTGGGGTATTCCTTCTGCGAATTGCTTGACAAGTTTCTGTGAATGCTGTCAGATATGGAACTAACCCCTAAATAAAAATGGAAGAGGAAAATGAGCACAAAATTAACTGAAGTCAAATAGATAAGTAGGACCGAAAGATACAGACAAATGCACCAGTAGTAAGTGAGAGAGATCTTAGCAAAGTGTGGATTAACTTCAGGCATAATCTGGTCTAGATAAAGTAAAATAGCTGCATAAATTATCCAAATATTCTTGGTTTTTCATAAAACATGGCTGTTAAGTGTTACATATTAAGATACATTCCTGGCCATTGTAACTGAGATATCATCACTGAAAAAAAAGCCAGTTTATTTTGGTGAAATTAAGCTAAAAATCAGTCTTTTGTGTTTGCTGAGATATCCTTCATAAAGGAAAAAAGTATCCATTTCTTTGCAGGGAATACAGTAAATGGCTACATTCATGACAGATTCTGAAATAAAATGCCTGTATTATTCTAATGACAAGATTTTGATGTGTTGTTGCTACGAGGAGATAATTGTGAGAGATAACTATGATAGCACAGTGGGCTAGATTGTGAAAATTTTACTCATGGTCTTAAGTGCTTAAATGCACCCAGACTGTTGGAATATTTATACATATTATTCATCTATTGTCTACATTGTGTATATTTTTAGAGAATGGAAAAAATCCTATTTTATGTAATCTCTTACTGCAAAAAACTCTTCAATTAGTTCCTACTGTGATTTCCTCTCTAGTCTCAGATATCCATTTCTTATAATCTTTGTAATCTTTGCTAATGATATTGAATAATATTTAACAAATGTTTAGACAGCTTTGCTTAGGATCCAGTTGAAAGATTGATGAGATATTCTGGAAGCAAGGAAAAGGATGAGCTCGATGTACATAAAGGGATAAGAGTGAAAGCAGAGTGGAGCTCTACATTCCTTTATTAGGATGATTCACAAAATCTTTGCTCAACCATGCCATCCAGTACTATTACGAAGTAGAGAGGATATCTGTGTACATTAGAACTGCATTCAAACTGATTTTAAAATAGTGGAAACCATTAATTTATGCAATGTGTTTTATGTACTTTCTGTTTTCTTTATGCTAATTGAAGTTCATCTGAGATGCACATGAATAACTTCATTAGCTAGAACAGGGCAATTTTTCTTATTTTTCTTCACTGTCTACAAGTTGCTCTTACTATGAAGTGTGAGCAAATGTACTGGAAAGGAAAAGCAGACCAGAATATAAATAGGAAATAGGCTGTGAGATGAGTAGTAATTTGCTTTAAATGCAGAGTCATGTTAGGTCAGATTCACTAACCTGTTTTACATGGTCCTCACAGGAAATTGCTGTTGGGCAAGATGGAAAAGAAGGTGATATTTTTAAACAATTCTCTTAAAATGTGAAAGGCACAGTTCCTGTGATAATGAGCAGTCTTTTTGTTACCTGGCCATACACAGAGAATAACAATCCATTAATTTAACAAATCTGACCATGCAGTAGATCAGGGGAAGACTAAGTCGGGGGAGGATCTTGTTAGATAAACAAGTTTATGTCTGTATTACATTCTATTTTTCTAAACTAAACAAGTTTTTAAGGTATAGGGAAAAAATCATCAGCCTTGCCGGTAAATGAGTACAGGACATCTAGACATGATATGCTGAAATACAAAGCATATCTAACACAGGATCATAGAATAGTTTGGGTTGGAAGGGACCCTTAAAAGTCATCTAGTCCAACTCCTCCCCCATCCTAGAGTGCAAATAAGATTGCTTGCTATACTTTGTCTCTCCTTCAGTGCCAGTGACAAGATTTTTCACCCACTGAAGTCTAATTACTAGCAGAACTGGCAGGTTGGTACTGTATCTACAGTGTTATTAAAAAGGAGAAGGAGGGAGAAAGACAAAAGATGCTTAAGACACACTTGGGATCATTTTTTGTGATTAGGGAGGTGACAGAATTAAATATTTCTAATGAGAGAATCATTTAATAGTCCTAACTGATGATGTCTTTTACCTTAGGTGTGCAGAAGGCTATTTTGGACAACCTTTAATACCAGGGGGATCGTGCCAGCCATGCCAGTGTAATGACAACCTTGACTTCTCCGTTCCTGGCAGCTGTGACAGCTTGTCTGGTGCTTGTCTGATATGTAAGCCAGGTACAACAGGCCAATATTGTGAGAGGTGTGCTGATGGATATTTTGGTGATGCTGTTGATGCAAGGAACTGTCAACGTAAGTCACAGACTTTTACAGCTCCTGACAGTATTGATCTATCCTATAACTGTGTTCCTGAGAGGAAGACTGTGCCCCTGTATGCGTGAGCAGGAGAATGATATAGAGTACTTACACCTCTAAAAATTATTGCTGTGTGTCTTCATCTGGACAGGGGGGCTTTAAAGTAGATGGAAGGAACCTATTAAAAATGTTGTAGTTGAAGCAGACATGGAAAAAAAACCCATGGAGAGCGGAGCATTGCATATGTGCAAAAGGTTATACTAAATGTCAGATCTACCAAACTAAATGCAAATAAATGAAAACTACTCACTACAAATGCTAAAAGCTATCCAGAGAAATCCTGTTAACTAGTGAGACTGGTACTGAAAGGAGGGAGTGATGTTTCAGTTACTGTAGGGTCCAGCTGTGGCAGCACTTGTGACCTCCTTCCCTCCTCCATGACCTCAGTAAGAGTTCGGAGCTGCTGCCGCTTACAGGGCAAGATTCTCCCACCTGTAAAGCAGAGTCTAAAAATCTCCAGACAAATTTTCTAAAGTGCGCTGGGAGAAGATACCTGGCACTGCAGCAAACTACCACTTCTCAACTGAGTGATGGCGTGTTGTTTAAGTATCAACCCTAGCTCATACTTCCCCACAGTGATTACAGAAAATTATTGAGAGGAGATGGAAGATTTGGTAGCAGCAGAAGCTTTTGCTTCTGTAGGAGGCAGTGACTCTCTCTGAGCCATTACTGGCACAATTTAGAATGCAGGAAAAGTGCTTTTAACTTAAAAACATTCTTCACATACCTTCCATCCTATTCGGAGAAATGTAATAAAAGAGGTTACAAACTTCCCTGAAAGAGCAGAAGATTTTGTTTCACTGTCACGAGGATTTAGTCCTTTTAGATCCACTGGAATAAACTCAGAGTAACTCCACTGAGTACAGAGGTGTTATAGCAGGATAAAATTATGCAATTAAAAGTTCTGGAGCATTGTCTAACTGCTGTCTGCATAAGAACATGGAGACGACGTCTGCAGTATGTGTTGCATCCATGGCAGTCTGAGCCAGTAACATCTGTTTCCAAGACTTACTCTATTAGCAACTTTGACTTTGAAAGTGAAAATACTGGTTCTGTTGGACCATATAAGAGTGTGTGGGATGCAGAACATCACCAATTTTCTCAACCAAGATTAATAAATACTTATGAATGCAAAGTCATAGATAACCATGAAGACATACACATGTGTAAATGCTTTCTGTACTTACTATACACAATGCCAGCAAAAATTTGGACAATCACATATATACAATGCACAAGTTAACAGATCGTGATGAATAATGTCATATAAGTTAGAATGTTAAGTATGTAAAGTGATTTTAAAAAGAAGTGTATTTCAAAAATCATAGCTTCCAGTAGCTTGTCACCATTCCTGAGGCATCAATAGGATTATTGCTTTGACCATTTCCACAGTAGTGGCAGCTCCACAAGAAAGAGATTTAGTATGAGGAGAGTTCAGAAAACATACAATTAAAAAAAAAGATATTAAAAATATATACATATTTAATGTTGAATTACAAGCTTTGCTTTTGTTGTTAGTATCACTGACAAGGAGAGCTCCCTAATGTATTCATAGCCTTGTGCTTGCAGTTGCCTTGTATTCATCTACTCTCTGTCTTTCATCTGGGTTTTCTTTTTTGCATATGATTTTTTATTTCCTTTGCAGACTTCCATGAAGTTTGCCCTGCAGCTACAATATCAGAGGGACTGTGCCTTTACTTTGTTGTTTTCAATTTCATTCCTTATTAAAAAGCCAAATCCAAGAGTATTGCAAAGCATGAATTTGCTTTCAAATTAGTATTTGAAATGTTTCTTGTTCTTTCTCAGTACAGTGCTGTTGTGTGCATTAACCATTTCAAATGAAAGTACAGCTTTATATCAGCATAGCACCTCTGAATTTTTTTGTGTATCTATACAAAATCATAAATCTAAGAACAATGAGCAAATGTCCTAGGCATATTTGATTTGATTCTAGTAGGTTGTCTTTTGGAGTGAAACAGCATAGTGTGCTGAAGCAAATACCTGGAGGTTGTGCTGATGGTAATAGAGCTCAGTGTCATGAGATGCATTAAAGTAGATATTCAAGTGCGCCTATGTTCCAGTGCGTAGGTACTACTGTTGGAGGAGAATAAGTGTGTAGGTTGATCATAAATAGATGTTCATAAATATTTATGCAAATCTAGAGAGAATGAAGGGTCTTGACCAGTGTGATTTTGGAAGAAAGTAAGACAAAGTTCTCTGCTATATTGTATTATAATAACCATTTCGAGCTTTGGACAAGAGCTAATCCTTCCAGTAGAAGTGAATGAATTGGAAGGCTTTAGGTGAGATAAACGCAATTTATCAGATTGAGTAACAGTTTATTAGATGGATAGCCCTGACTTTATGTTTCTTCTCTATGTATGTACTGCCAGAGCCAAGAAAAACATATATATGTGATACTTATCACTGTGTACAGTTTGGAGTGTTAGCAGTATATCCTGATAAAGAGGACTGTATCCAGGTTGAAAGATAAATTATGGGTTTGTTTAGTGTTGAAAACTGAAAGTGAAAGGAAAAGATAAGTGATGTTAATTACATCAGAAGTGTTTTAAATGTTTGCTTTTAAAAAATATATTACAAAACAAAAAGAGATCAAAACCTCTAAAGGTGTTACATGACTGGTATGAACAGCAGAACCAGCATTATTTTTGTTACTTATTCCAGAATTTTTACAAACATTTGAGAAACAATGCCATGAACAGAATGGCAAGTCATCAAGTCACTTTCATTTAAAAAAAGCAACTTTTGCAGAATACCTCAAAAGTGGGGAGAAAAACCCCCACCTATCCTTTCAATTTATAATTGGAAATTGTAAATTAGTAAGTCGAATGAAGTAATGAGGAAAGTCCTGTTGTAATAGTCTATATATAGAAAAAATAAAGCTGCCTTCTCTCACATGGCACCTTCTGACATGAAAGTATGTGACCACCATGTGTTCACAGTTGGGACTCAAGTGTTTCTTAAAATGAAACTGTCAGTTTGAGGATGAAAAAATAACACATGCAGTTAGGGCACTGCAGGAAGGCAAAATGTGGACTGGACCCCAAATTTACACAGTAGATTGATAATCAGTGTAGAAATATGGATTCATTCCATTCTGGGGGGGAAAAAAGGGACATGCAGGAACCAACTCATGCTGATAGAATCAGTGACTGCATGGTTATAGTCCCTGTGATATCAATTGCATCCCTCTTCTCCACTGTGAGTGCTGATGGGATTTTTTCGTATTCTCTGCATGCCAAAAGGATTGTGGTTGAAGAACATGAAGAGCAATAGAAATCTTCCCCAAAATTTCTCTTCTCCTAAAACATAAGAATTTACGAGCCAGAAATATTGTTATTTTCCTGAAGAAACAGCATTTTCATCACCTTTTTAAATCTTAAAGAGAGCACTGTGATGAGTTAATCTGGTCAGTTGGGTTACATTTCCTCTGGAAACTCTGATGCTATTGCTGAGACAGAAATCCTGGGCAGTAATGGTAGCAGAGAACCCTTAGTCTCTTTTTCAGCTCTACTCTAGAGTTCTAGCTGGGGGGTGAGGGCATTACTACCCTTGTAGAGAGGCCCCAGAGTCAACCTCGTTCTGGGTCCTCAGCCTGCCAGTATATCCTGATGACTACATTGACAGGGAGTGGACTCCGGGGCAGCAGAACCAGCATGCGGAGCAGTAACACTCCCACTGGCCATAGCTACATCCCGTACACACCGTCTGCATCGGTTTGGAGTTTTTTTCTCTAAACATCCTGATGATCTTAGAGGAGCAACTAAAAAAAAGTTGTTAACGAACTTGAGACAATTTCTGACTGCAATAATTTGTAGCAAAATTCCACATTCATATGGGTAGGTAAATGTGTGTTGTCAGTGTATGGGATTGACACCTTCCTGCTTTACTCAGGCTGGATGTTTCTCAGAGTGGCGAAAGATGCACTGTAAACATTTGGCTATTAGACTTAGCTTCAGGAAACACATCAACATCTCCTTCTTCTTCCTTTGCAGCCTGTCACTGTCACATCAATGGCTCCTTCTCAGAGATCTGTGACTCTCGGACAGGCCAGTGCGAGTGTAAAGCCAATGTAATTGGACGCCGGTGTGATGTCTGCAAAGTGAGTGAAAAGTGGCATTTCCTTTCAGCTTTTTTTCTTAACTAAATATTGTTTGATTTTTGTATAAGGGTTTTTTGTTGTTCATTTTTCGCTTAAAGAACATATACGGATTGTTCTTATGTTGAGAAAGGCAGAATGGTTGCTTTTTAAATGTTTTCTAATGGTTTTCTAGAACAAAACATGGAACATTGGATTTACACACAATGAATGTATTTTAAGCCTCACTGTATATATAAGTATATTTGCATACATGGTGTGTACACTTTATATTCTGAATGTTTGGTATAAATAAATTAGTTAAAAATATTGCAGCTTTGTAGGATAACCCCTTTATGAAGAAAGTCTGATAGCATCTCATTAAAAAAAACAGTAGGATGCTAGTTTCATTCTGCTGTGAATGTTCTGCTTTTGTGGTTTTTTCTTAGGGTTTCTTCTTGTTTTGTCCAAACAATGTATTATTTTTTTGTGAAAGTGTCTTTTGCCATGGCTTTGTTTTCCTGTCTCATAAATCACTGCAAAAAATATTGTTTCATAAACTTTCACAGAATTGTCTTCAGGCAGCTAAGGAATATATTTTAGCTGGCTGCACATTTCTCTAGCTCAGTGTAAGGACTCATGGATTAGGTCTGTGTCCTCAGAATACCTCCACCTGTGTGTAATTTAAAGCACATAAATAATTCTGCAGAAATCAAAAGGATCATTTTCACTGTTTAGAGTTACGTAATTTCTGAAGTGTTTGCTCACGCTCCATTTTCAACAGTATTTAAAGAGTCTGTTCAAAGAAAAAATGCTGGTATCAATGGAATTTGCAGATTGCATAATGTACCCAGCAAATAGCTCAAGCTTGTTAATACAGTACTCGTGGTTAATTGGAATTAATCTTTATTTACTACTATGTTTGCTCCTATCTTTATTCCTGTACTCTCTTAGGTGGTGTAGTTTCCTTATCTTTACTTTCTAACAGTGTTTACTTTTCATTCTTAAAGCCTAGCTACATCTGGGCCCCAGAAAAGCTCTTTTGTATACCCTGTGGCTGCAGTGCTTTAGGATCTGTGTCACTGCAGTGTGATATGTTGGGAAGATGTATCTGCAAATCAGGATTCATGGGCAGACGGTGTGAAATCAGAAAACAGGTGCCTAAATTGCAAGAAAATGCAGGAAGCAGTCAGCAGATTCGAGTACCCCCTCGGAGATGGGGTGCCAGCAGTGCCGGTGGGTGCCCACGAGGTGCTTACCGGCCTGAGACTCTGGTAATGAGAAAATGTGTGCATTGCATGGGCTGAAGTCTCATATTTGCTTGTGTTTGGAGTTCACATAGATTGGAGTTTTTTTAATTCTAAGTACGCATGCTACAATAGAAGAAATTCTTGAGAAACGGAGAAGCTCAGAAGACAGGCATGCTTTTAGGATGCTTCCCTAATCCTAAGGCTTCTCATTGTGCAAATTGTGATATCAGTGAGAAATGAAATACCAGAATAAGTCCCAAAACAGCACCATTAGCAACTGTATGCAGAAAATGTATGGGAGATATACATAAATCAATGGAATCAGTGGGATTTTCTTGGCTTTTGGCAGCATAAGACTTCCTTTTCTAACAAGTGAAGAATCAACAGCTCAAGGAGTTTGCAAGAAGGATCAGCCCCAGAGGCAAAGACTTAAGATCTAATTTTAAAATGTCAAACATAACTGGTGCTAGAAGTTCTCATTAGTGAATATGGCCAGTTATCTGAGCCATTTTTAACTTTGTACAGTGCCAGTAATTTGAATGTAATGCCTAGAATAACAGGAGTGTTCATTGCTTATCACATACCAAAAAAGCAACTTATTTCCTAAAATAAAGTAATTATGATGCAACTGCTTCTAACAGAGCAGTGTTTTAGAAATACTGGTTTTTTGTCCCTGCAATGCAAACTCTCCATGCTTATCACATCCTGTCTGAAAAATACCTGGCAGTGTTTTTCCTCCTCAGCTAGACTCTGGGACCCATGCTGTATTCAATCATATAGATTCCCTTGGAGAAATGAGCTTTTACCCATTACACATACATTAGGTTACTGTGTTGCCCACATAAACACTCGACATACACTGATGGGGACAAAATATAATAACATTATCAGAAAATTCATTGTATTTCCTCATTGTAATCCAGGATCTTATCTCTTGTGCAGTAACTGTGATTCTGAGAATTTTTGTGGGTGAATAAACTTTGCTGAGGACTTAACTAGGGAGTTCATCTTGAGGGTTGCATGACTTATCAAAATGTCTTTGTGCAGACCTCCTCACAGAATATAACTCAGCATGCTAGTGATCTTTCCTAACTTAATGAAGTGTGGAGTGCCAGTATCAGACTTTTTCTGACTTTCACCCTTATAAACAGAATTTTTAAGATTCTATCAAACTTTATATTGAGAACTGAGATGCATGCTGTACATTGGTTACTTCACTGCATTAGTCTGATTGTGCATATTCGCATTTCTGTGTGTTTCTTCTGGTGTAAAAGAAATTTTAGATATAGTCATATATTTAATTGAACCCTGGAGTTTACTTATATGAGTTCAAGTATTTTTTTCTCTCTGATAAACTGTATTTTGTCATGCAGAAATTGGCAAAACATTTCAATATAGAATTTGAAAGTGAAAATCAGTGTAATTCTTTATTACATATATAATCAAGCATTGGCTTAGGTTCATATAGTTCTTCAGGCCAAATTCTGACCATAGGTGTGGTCCTGTATTCTGATACCTATCAGCAGATTCTCTGTGTGGGTGTGGAACTTCAGTATTAAACTCAGATATCAGATTCAAGGATTTCTCCATGGAAAGCTTCTGAAGGCTCTGAGAGTTCATTAGTACAAGAGGTTAAGGGTTCCACTATGGAACAAATCCATGTAAAATGTGAGTCATAGAATCATTAAGGTTAGGAAAGACCTCCAAGATTATCAAGTCCAACCTTTGATCACCACCTTGTCAACTAAACGTAGCACTAAGTGCCATGTCTAGTCATTTCTTGAACACCCCTCGTGTGGTGACTCCACTCCCTGGACAGCCTGTTCCAATGCCTGACCACCCTTTCAGTGAAGAAATTGTTCCTGGTGTCCAATCTGAGCCTCCTTTGGCACTGCTTGAGAACATGTCCACTTGTCCTGTTGCTAGTTGCCTGAGAGAAGAGGCTAACCCCTACCTTGCTGCAACCTCCTTTTGGGTATTACAGAGAACAGTAAGGTCTTCCCCGAGCATCCTTTTATTCAGGCAAAACAACCCCAGTTCCCTCAGCCACTCCTTATATGACTTACTCTCTAGACCCTTCACCATCTCTGTTGCCCTTCTCTGGACAAGCTCCAGCACTCCAATTTCTTTCTTGTAATGAGGGGCCCAGAACTGGAGGCAGTACTCGAGGTGCAGCTTCACCAGTGCTGAGTACAGAGGGACAATCACTTCCCTAGTCAAGGTTGGTGCAGCTCCACTGATCTGAAAAATCTACTGATTTATAGAAGGTAAAAATCTAACACCTTGTGCCTGGATCACACAGTAGTACATTGTAAAGTAATTATTTTCACTTTGTTCCATTTATATTTGTTAGCAGTGATCTTTTGAATATGCAGTTTTTAACTTTTTGTTTTTCTAGCACAGTCTGTGATAGATTTTATTACTAAATGTTGTAATATCAATTTCAAGTGAAGTTGTTATTATTATGATTTGGATTTCAGATTTCTTTGAAAATCATAATTTTGGGAAAAAAAAGGTAGAGAAGTGCTCCGATTTTAAAGCAGTCTAGCTCAAGACTGAGTTCAGAATTTGAATATCAAGTATGGTTTGTTCCTAGGAGCTTCTGTTGGCTGGTGCAGTGAAACCCGCAAGGTCTGTTGGTTGAAAGTTTTGTGCAGAACTCCAGATTACAGTAGATAAATGAGCATGTGTCTTCCCCTCTTTACAAGAATTTTGCATTCCACTAGTGAAGTTGAGGAAATTTATTACTGTAGTTGATAATATCTACTCTGGTTCTGTAGTGTATTAATCACTGCAAAAAAGAAAGTAAAGAAAGAAAATAGAAACAAAGGCCTGATCCAAAGACAGAGTTTTTATCTTAAAAATAGATAATTCCCATTATTTGTTTGTATTGTACACAAATACATTATATCTACGTTCTTCTGAAGTTATTCCTATATATCATTCAAAAGAAATGCCCTTGCGTTACAGAATACAGTATACAGACCTTGCCCCTGATCAGAGGAGATAATATCTAGTTGTTCAGAGGCTTTCCAGTTGAATCAATCTCTATTCACAGCTAAGAATCTGAGTGCACTCTCTTAGCAGCAAACTACCTGACAAATTCTTACAACCAGACACAGGGTATGTATACGGTGCTGACATACATTCCATTCCATGTGAGAATTGTACTTATGGGAACACAGCCTGGTAAGCAATGCATTACGCTTGTAGAACATCCATTATAGCATCATGTATAGCATTATATTATAGTTATTCTTTCTCATTTATGTAGGGCATTTAGTGCCCTTACTCCAGGGTTTTACCACTACAATTCACTTTGTTAAGAGTAGTATTTCAGTGACGAAGAGGAAAGATCTCCCTGCACTCAACTCTTGCTCTTTTCTCCTGATAATGATTCTATGTACTAACTGCTCTTCGTCTCTCTGTGGCAGCGTGAAACATTTGGCTTACAGTCTTCAAGAGGATGTGTTCCCTGCAACTGCAACTCTTTTGGTTCCAAGTCCTTTGACTGTGATGGAGATGGACAGTGTTATTGCCAGCCTGGAGTGACAGGAAAGAAGTGTGACCGCTGTGCACATGGATTTTACAACTTTGAAGAGGGAGGCTGTACTCGTACGTAAATTTTTTGCACCCAAGTGCAGATTTATTTATTTGTTTGTTTATTCCTAAGATTCTAGTTTGGCTGGTTTTGGATTGCCTAACAAATTTTCTTGACAGCTAGGTATGTTCATAGACAACCTTGTAAATCAGTCAGTTGGCAAGGATGATGATTGGCAAGAAGAAAAGACATGGGTAATTTCTGCCATTTTATGGTCAGTTTATGGCTAATCTACTATGCTTAGAAGGAACAGGGATGTCTTTTACTCCAAGTACTGTCTGCCAAAAAATTCTATGAATTTCCTATAATTTAATTATATTGAGGATATCGTAGAAGTCTGATTAAAGTTCTTACCAAATCACATCAGCTTGAAGAGAAAACAAAAACAAAACCACAACCCCCCCTTTGCTTCTAGTTTTATTCCAAATCTTTTTTTATTAATGCAATCCTTTTCTGTACATTAATATTTAGTTTCTTGCTTACTTGTATACTTTTTGTGTGCAACAATATCTTCAGGTAAATCTGTCTGCTATTTCCCTTGTGTAAACACATGAAAAGTCTGTTTTTCTAGATACTGAAACTCTGGCATTGGACATAAATATATCCAACCACTTCTTTACATTTATTTTTTTTCCTTTTTGGACATTAGGTCAAAAACTGAAATGGATGCTTCCTATACCTGAAGTAGTACAGATTGCTATGTCAGAAAGAACCTAATCTATAGGTTTCTTCACAGGGAAATGTCCATCTTTGCTGCTAGAACTGTATTTTTAAAGTCTCACAGACACATTTAGGTGTGATCACAGGAGACATAACTGGTTGTCTAGTGTGAGTGACTACTGGAATGCCAGAATGCTGCTATCATTCTTCAACCATAAACTGTATTCTTCCCCAAAGCAGACATCACCATGTCCAGTAATCTGTTCTTCCTCCTTTCCTATCCAGAATGGCAACAGAAGCAGCAAGACTAGCTCTCTGCCTTTTTTTTACTCCCTTTTTTTATGGAAGGAGCATCAAGGCCTTGAGACCCACATTTGTGCAGCAAATTTCAATTTTAGCTGTAGTGTGAATAAATCCTAAGACAGGATTATGTTTGAAAACATTGTTCTATGGTATTGTTTCCCATTTTCAAAAGGAGAACAGCCTTGAAAAGTGCAAAAACATTGGCACCTTGGAAAAGGGAAGGATTGGTTCCCAGGCTCACTGATGAAAACAGCTTGAAATAAAATGCAAATGATAACTGCAGTCCTAAAGCCTATAGCAAGTATACAGAAGGGAAAAAATACTATAGTTTATCTTTATGGTTAGCCTCTTATTCTAGCATTTCACAGTTTAAAAGTACATCAGTATTGTGAAACACAAAAAAATGTTGTTAACTTCATACAGTTGAAGAAGGAAAATGAGAGGCCTATTAATAAGATTTCAAATTAAAGTTATAATTGCTGTCTTAGCAAACTTTGAAATGACAGAGTAAATCCATGCAACATTTTAAATAGAAATATATCAACCTGTGATCATCAAATGTGTTTAAAATAACAGCATCAGCTAAAGATATTCAGAACATTCAGATTTTTAAAAGTTCCTAAGTAAGCAGACAGATGGAGAGGAATTCTGTTTTCAACATACTGGTTTTCCCCACTTATTTTTAGGAGACTTCTTATGTATTCCTTCAAATGACAAAAAATAAGGAATTAAATTATGAATCACAAAGAAAATCAGAAATTTAATAAAATATATCAAAACATGCTAGAAAGAAAAGTACAGAAAAATTATTTCCATTGTGACAGTTAAGTATCAAATAAAATATTGGACCTCTTTTATCTAGCATTTATCCAGAAGGAATATAATTTGATTTTTTTCTTGTGCAGTAAAAGCCCATAAATCCTAAAATAAACCCTAAAGCATCATCAGTGTTGACATTCTAGCAGCAAAGATACAAAAGAGATTTCTATTTCACTATTGCTTGCAACATGTTGTACTTTTTCCCTCCTTTTTTTTTTTTTGATGACGATAAAAGTAAAAATGAAAAAAAGATTGGTCTATTTCCTTCTTCCCCTCCATGTCTTTTAAGCCAATATTCTGTAAGACCTGGAAGCCCATAGAAGAGCTGTCACACCCAAAAGCGTCAGTCTCCCAGTGAGCTGTATTCTGAAGCATCTTCAAGCCACAGTGTGTCAAAAGATTTGAAGTAGCATGCAACATATCCTGTTCTGGCAGGATGGAGGCAAAACTTGCTATCTTCTTTGCAACAATTACCTTATTTTGAAAGCATTGATGGGGAAAAAATAAAGGTCACTTCTTATTTGAACTATAAATATGAGTTCTATCTTTGCACATCTCTTGTTTTCTTATTTAATTCTTATTTCATACGGTAAAGGCAATGATCATAAATGAAGCCCTCAATAACAAAGTTACACTGCCCTTTAAACACCCAAGGAACAGATTATGGCTCAGAGAGTCATAGTTTGCTTATGATGCTTTTTCTCTGGCCTCAGGGGTAATGTGGATGATGGGTGTGAAAATAACCATACCCAAGTTCTGCTTCTTCAATCACTGAGGTATCTTGTGCCCCATAACTACTTATCACTTACATACTTGAATTTGTATTTTCCACCAATGAGCTGTTTACTTAATAATCATTTAAGAGCAACGACCGCTTCTGGAACCACTTTCAAACCCAAAGTATTTTTAATTTACTATAGTCTGTGAAGAATCCCAGTTTCCCATGGAGAGGAGACATCAACTGGTTGACATCCTCCCAAGGCAGAGAACATGTAATCTGAGAAAGAATAGAAATGGAAAAAGAAACCAAAACACCTCTTTTGTCCTTTAAAAGAAGTCTCTTTAGAGCAGCAGACATTTCAGGAGGTTGGCTTATATTGGTATAAGATGTTAAACACACTGCAGTTCCTGCATAGATGGCTCAGGTGGCTTCTTGCAGGAGACAACATGGGTTCAGAAATTGTACAGCAGCACTCCTGCGGCTAAATCACAAAAATGCACGATCTCAGAAGTCTCTGCACTTCAGCCGTTAGTGCCTTTATTTTTCCCATTCTGTTCTCATTGCAGTTACTTCAACCTCAGCTGTGTTCCATTGCTACTGGTTTTGGCTTGTCTGGGTTTACCCTACCTTTCCTACCCCACTGTGTCCACAGAAAACTGAGTTCACTATACAGTTAGCGCCTGCTCTCCAGATGTCACATAAAGGGCTAATTTTTCCTCTGCTTTATTTTTTTTCCATCTTCCATGAAGCCTGTGAGTGTTCACGTTTTGGTAATAACTGCGATCCCATCAGTGGCCACTGTATCTGCCCTCCCAATACTGTTGGAGAAATGTGTGACAAATGTGCACCAAATTACTGGGGCCACAACATTATCAGTGGCTGCAAGGTGAGTGGATTTCTATTTTCTCTGTGTGCATTACTTTTTTCACAGTAATTTATAGCTGGAACACAATTCTTGGTTTGTAAATCATGTTTTGCCTCTGCATTGCAAATTTTGGTGTCAGACTGTGATGTAAATGTTGGTGATCTTTTACTGAACACTGCAGATCCTTTGTCTCAGGTATACAGCCTGTAACACAAAAATCCTTTGATTCTGCGGTCACGCTGAGTCAGTATCCTGCTTGAAACTGGTTTTATTTTATTATAGCTGTGTTTAAAGTGATTGAGGAGATTACCACAGTATTGAACAATGTATATAGGTGTATATTTACAGGTAATTGACAGTGCTTTTGTGGAACAAATTTACTTTAGTCTTAATGGTGATACCACTGGGAATTTGTACTCAAAGTTTGCTTGGAAAGGGCTTCCATTAGTGCATAAAAGACATCGAGGAGTGAAGAAAAGAAACATCCACCTTAGTTGTAAATAGCTCTTTCTTCCTCTGTTCTGAAAGGGGTAATAAACCTTTTCATTAGCCTTTAAACTCTTTTATCACAATATTTGACACAGAGTTAAAAAAATCTGAAGAGACGGAGAAGAAACAGGAAAACAATGATAGAACATCAAGGAGACCATGAACACTGTTGAGTTGAGGAGAGCAGTATTCGGCTAAGGTTGAAAATTGGTGACAGTGGACATCATGCAAAGTTCAAATGCCTTCTCCTTTCTTCTGTGCTAACTGATGATGAGGGATTTATAGTACTACTACAATTCATCCACAAAATTACATCTGGTCTGAACATAGTCATACACCATTAATGCTTTTTCTTGAAAGGCTGTTTGTCATGTAGCTCAGGCTGCAAAGCAGTTGTCGAGAATTATTTCCTTTTTGTATGTACGGAAAACTCCCCTTGTGAAACCTCTGCTGTGCTGCTGTGATACAGACTCTTGGCTTCTGAAACCAGCCTAATGAGGTTGAAGACCTCTGTTTGAGCTCTGGAATATATTCTCTGATTGTCTTTTATGTGAGCACATTAGTATGACAGTTCCATGGCACCATCTAAATTAATAATGATCTATCAGCCCACATCTCTTTCAGTATGTTGCAGCTAATTTCTGCAAAGTAAGATGTGAACCTCCTACTTGCAATTTTCGTAGAAGTTTTCCAAGGCTCTTTTAACTCAGGGATAGAGAGAATTGCGTACAACTGCAAAAACAAACAGCATCTTATGGTAATTTAGGTTTTGATATTGCACACCAAGCTATTTCAGAGTATGGCGAAGAATTTGCTTTCTAAGCAAATATATCACATGTATGTTCACATATATCTTGTAGTATAAAGGTCTTTCTGTCAGAAGGTTTTTTTTTTAGGTTAGGTAGTAATCTAGCAGCCTAGCATTTAACCAGTGGTTAAATAGTTCCTCTGGCATTCATTAAAGATTGCATTTGAATGTTTCCTGTAAATATTAACCTTCTTTATATATGGTCTTTTCAGATCGGAAGAAAAGTGCTCTAAGTAGTCATGTGATAGACAATTTTGCTTAGAAACTGAATCCACCTTTTCTTCTTCTCGTTTTTGGCTTTGTTTCTGTAATTTTAGGAAGTCTATCCATGTCAGTTACTGTGGTAACCTGTACTACTGCCACAGTTTGCTTCTGTAAGCTGAACTCCTCCATATGAGATTCTGGTCACACCAGGGATTGCAGCCAATGTCCTGTGCTAACTTTGCAGTGCAGTCACAGTAATAGCACTGAGGGATTCTTCTGTTCCTTGGAAGTCTGCAGCTTTCCCTGCTACTTAATTCTCTATTCAATATCTAGACCCCCTGGCAAATCACCTATTTCTATCCTTACCTGCCTGCCCAAGTCTCATTCTCTGAGCAAGTTTACTTCCCAGTATACTGCATGACTAAATCTCTAGCCCTTACTGTGTAAACTGCTGTCATCGAGGAGTCTTTTTTGTACAAAGACACCTGTCTGATGGATGACTAATAAACACTGAACTAGATTCCTCTGGAACTACTAAACCAATTGCCCCTGAGCAATTCCAGTTTTAGGAAAGTGGTCTGAACATGCCTGCAAACGATTTACATACAAAATACTTTTTAGGGAGTGTTTGTAGTTTGCAAGTTAATTTTGTCCCCGAAGTATCCTAATGTCCTCAACACTTTTAGATTTATTTGTTTTCACTGCCTAACTTATCAGTGATAAGTCATATATGTTGAAAAAAAACTGGTGGAAAAAACCCACCGGTACTGTAAATGTATTTAGTGTATATGCTTGACCCTTGTTGAGTAAAAGTAAACTACTAACCTCATAATTTAGATATGTTACTTTTAGACAGTGGTAATTCATTGCTGTACTTTATTTACAGATACTTGAAAGAGATTAGTTACTTTTTGGTTGGGTTTTGGTTTTGATTGGTTTTTGGGGGTTTTTTTTGTTTTGTTTTGGGTTGTTTTTTTTTTTCAGAGCACAATTACAATTGTCTCCTTGTTTCTCTCCTTTTTAGCCCTGTGACTGCAGCCTTGTTGGAGCTCTAAGTTCTCAGTGTGACTTAAATACAGGCTGTTGCTTCTGCCGCCCTGAATTCTCTGGGGATAAATGCACTGAGTGCAGATTGGGCTACTGGAATTATCCACATTGTGTTGCTTGTCAGTGCTTTCCAGCTGGGACTGATCCACAGAGCTGTGATACAGAGGGGAAGTGCTCATGCATTGATCATACTGGCCAATGCAGCTGCAAGGTAGGGCAATGAAGGTTGTAAACTGATTTTATAGCTGCTGAGAAATGTATTCCAAAATTTATTAACCTTTGTACTTACTTATTCCAGCTACACATGCAAACAAATCTCCTTGGTTTTCATAGTGCATTTGCTAACTGCTGTGGGAGGAGCCCAGCACAAGGAAAGACTTAAGTGCTTGTCAGTTGCTTTTTCACATACAGACACTTGCCAGGATAGCATCCTCTTGAGCTTTTTTCTTAGTTTGAATTTCTTTCTGTTCTTAGAGAACTGCTGCCAGTTTATCCCCATAATACAATTCTTTTTCAGATATTGCGCAAAATAAAAGCAAACACATCAGTAATCACAGTGTGCCACAGTGCTAGTTCAAAGTACATTGTCTTATAGGGAGTCAATATTTATAATTTCATTAGTAGAATTCATTGCAGTAGTACCCCTTCTGAGTAGACTGCATCCAGTTCAGGATCACTAATGCAAAGACTTTTGGCATTACCATCCACAACATTCTTATTTGGAATTGTTCTTGGAAGAACAGCACACTTAGGTGGTTTGAAAATTGACTGGATTGATGGCTTAAAGGGCAATAATCGATGGTTTGACATGCAGTTGGTAGCCAGCAAGCAGAGTACCCCCAAGCCAATACCTTCATCAGCACCACAGATGACAGAATTCATGATTAGCACATTTGAGAATATTGCTGATTTGAAAGAGGTAGAAGGTTGACATGCTGAACAGTAGAATTATAGTCTAGAGGATACTTGAAAAACTTGATGACTGAGAAAATGGAAAGATCATAAACTGGAGGAAAAAGCCTGAGTGGTAATTCTGCTGAAAAGCACAATATTAACCAACCCTATACTCTCCTTGTTAGTCCTGCCTACGGATTGACACAAAGAGCTAGTAAAATGGAAGAATTAATTTAGATTGTTGAATTGCCAGGTAATCATTTGGTTAAATGGGCACCAGTCACCAGTTTAAAGACTCAGTGGAAGAGCTGTAGAACAAAATAAGTTGGAAGTCACCTATTGAGGTCACCTAGTCCAGTGGCTAGTCCAGTGCCTTGCTGAGGCAGTAATTTCAAGGATGGAGAGGGATTTCACAAACTCTCTGCAAACTGCTTGACTACCCTCCCATTTTTCTGGTATATTTGAACAGAAGATATCCATTGTGTTCTATTTCACAAATACTGATTCATTTGATGGTGAGACCATAACAAAATTGAAGTGATTTAATCACATGGACTGTCTTAGTAAAACTCAGTGCTATTTGCCCTGTGTCAGCCTCTGAAATGGAGAAATTGAAGTATCTCAATTCTTTCAGCCTCTCAGGATACATGATAAGCTCCAGCCCCTCTAACCATCTTGGTGCCCCGTTTCTGGATTAGGTCCAGTATGTCACAGAATCACAAAATGTGTCAGATTGGAAGGGACCAGTGAAGGTCATCTAGTCCAACCTCCCTGCTCAAGCAGGGTCCGCTAGAGCATGTTACTCAGAATTGTGTCCAGATGACTTTGGAATATCTCCAGAGGAGACTCCACAACTTCTCTGCTTCATCGTCTCTCTTGTAGCTCCTGTAAGCACTAAGTAGAAAGAAGGGAGGTTGATGATATTTTTAAATGGAAGTGTTTCTTTGTTGATTCTTTTAAGGCTAATATAGTTGCTTCTATGTTTCTGTGAGTGCAAATGAACAGTATATATTTAGCTGATGATTAATGATAAGGAACTGAAATTGACATGAAACAAAATTCAAAGCAAGTAAAAATCACCTTTTATAACAGAAAATGGACAAATAATACTGAATGAAGTCAGCGTTTTTTCCTCGGAGTTTATGTCTAAGGTTAAATTTAAATCTAGCATTGGTTAACATTTTGTATAACTTTTTTGAAAGAGTTATATATTGAAGAAACTAGACTTTTAGAAAATGGTAATCATTCCCATTTTAATCTGCTGTTACGGCTGCACAAATGAGCTTTCAAAGGCTCAGGAGCCTCATTGTCAGCCCTGATAAAAAGCAGCAAAATTTAAGCTAAATACAGTGTAGGCACATTTGTTGATAGAGTTACACGTGGAAATGAGGGTTAAAAACGGTAAATCCTGAGGGATAATGTTGGTTTCCTGTATAAGCTTTGGAAAGTTTAATTTGTTTTTTAGATTGTCTTCTTCACATTACTCTCAAGAGAAAAAAAAAAGATGTGTGTGGAGTAAAAGCCAACCAGTACTTTCATATTGGTGATTTTTTTTTCTTTTTAAATACCTTGGTCTTGATATGAAAATGGTTTTAAAAGGCTCTGCATAAATTATTGCATATCTCCCCTATCTAGAATAACTTTTTATTTAGACTAATTGAAAAATGAAAATGAAAGCATTGACATTACAACAGTGAAACATTTCAGCCTTGTTAATACTGATCAATGATGTGGAAAACAATCATGAAGAGGGGAAAGCTTTTCTCTACAGAATTTCCATTAAAATACATTTCTCACCGAGAACATTTAGTGCTGTACCTTAAATATCTGAACATGTCAATGGTAATTCCTATTAAGAAGGCTTGATTAACACAGGCAATTTCAGAACAACTTATTTTTCTTATCTTATCTATCAGTTATTGAGTATGTCATGCCCAAAGTGCCATTTAATTTTTCTGTAGTTACAAATGCCAGTGTGAAGCCAGCATCCATTGCTCAGAGCTACTCGGTGGATACAAATGCAAATGCCTTAATTACATTAATTACATATGTTTACATACACACGTGATAAGAAACTGGAAAGTTCCTTGAATATTTCCTAACCCTTATTATTTCCTTCTACACCCTGTTATTGTCATCACTGCCTGATTTTCTTTTTCTATTGCTGTCTTAAAATAAAATCTGCTGCTTTTTTCCCCCCTTTTTTCCCCCTCTTTTAAACATTCTCTCTCTTCCAGGTTAATGTGGAAGGTATCCACTGTGACAGGTGCAAGTCTGGTACATTTGGTCTCTCTGCCAGAAACCCACTTGGCTGCAGCAGTTGCTATTGCTTTGGCCTGACTACACGGTGCAGTGAAGCAAGGGGGCTGATCCGTATGTGGGTGAGTAGGAAACTGCTGAGCCATGTAATGCGATAATGTTGTTTCCTGCTGGCATCTTTTAGTCAGGCACTGAGAGGTAGCTAGAAAATGGCCAAACATTTAAGCAATCATTTTCCTCTTTATACTTTGAGAAGTGGTGAGAGCGGTATGTTCCATTAGACAATCAGGGTCAAGACATTAAAAGTAAATAAGTAGATAATAAAATGAGTGATAGGATAGCTGATGTCAAGCCAAAGTGAAGCTATTAAGCCCCAAGAAAGGGCAAGCTAGTCGTGTGGCGAAATTATGCAGTACAGTGCATTGCAATATAATCCCTGGTACATGATACACAGTTTACCCAGGTGTATTCAAGGGTCACAGATGCTTGTTGTCCAGCATAAATTTCAGATAGTTCGATTAATCTGTTTATTTTCATTGTTGGTTTTGCTGTTTTAATGTTGTTGGGTTTTGTTTTGTTGGTGTTTTGTTTTGTTGGTTTTTTGTGTGGTTTTTTTTAATTAAAAAAAAAAGCTTATTGAAGCTGTATTTAAATTCAAGAATGGAGGGGTTTAATTCATCAAAGCAAACAAAGAGCTCTCCACTTGTTTGTGGAAGAGGGCCTTGAGGCCTATGCGGCACTGACAAATAAGGCAGACTGGATGTCTCCATTTATCTGTACAACAAGCACAAAACACACGTTGAGACTGCTGCTGTCTTGTCACTGCTGTGCCAGCTCCTCAGTTACATTCTGGAGGAATGATTTCTTATGGAAAAAGATTAGTTCTGTCCCCATGTGTGGTCAGTCATATCTCTGCTCGAAAGCATGTTGGCCATAGAAGGAATGATTGCCTAATGCAAATCAACCAAAGCCCCAGACTTGGCAAGTACAAGCATCAGCTGGATAAGGAAACTTTAGGCTGAAATCTAGATAATGTTTCTTGCTTAATGTAATATGAATACAACTTATTCTCCCCTTCATTGTTCAATCCTGTAGCACCTCTTTGCCTTCCCAGTGGATGAAGTGATTTATTATGATCTGACCCAGTTCTCATTATTTCTGTTTTGCCCCTCATTTGCTGCTAGACTGGAGATGGAAGACTGTAGAGGACTGGCAAGTTATAAAATTTAATCAAGTTCCGTGACAGCAGCAATTCTGGATAATTGTGCTTTGACCTTTGTGGGAGCACAAACCATAAACAGTTTAAACCTCCTGATTATTTTTTTTCTCTTGATTAACTTCCTTTCATATTTGTGCTCATATCTAAAGGAAATTATGATTATATGTCATCTAGTTTTTGGTGTTCTGTGTTCTGCCAACTGATGGTGGCTATTTCAGATACTTTCAGGTGCTTCAAATGGCATTACAATTGTTTTAAACAAGCAAATCCTCTCTTATATGACAATAAGGTATGGCTAATCTGAAATTCAAATGTGTTGACCCCTTTCTTGATGTCTAAAGTATTGAACAGTAAAATACAGTTATTCTAGGAGCTCAGTAAATCTCACTTAGGGCTAGCAATGTTAGGAATGCTTCCATGTCTGATCAGTCCATAGATGCTGCAGTAAATGGAAATACGAGGATACTGGAAGTACAGTACAGGATTTAGCTGATTCCTCATTGCCTGGCTGCTATGTCATGACCAGCCTATTGATGGGATGACTGTTAGAGATATGACCCTGCATTTGTTTTCTTTGTTTACCTCACTCTTTGGGAGAAGCAATTTTGACACCAGCCTTTTGCATCTGTTCACACACTCCCTGTGATACTTCCATTGGTGCAGAATTACTAAGACTCGTATTACAGTTTTTGGTCAGAATAATGATTTCAATAAAATGCTATTGAGACTCTGTCAACAAGTCTAAGATAATTATAAACATCTAAGTGGCATCCTTGTATTTTTCATTAAACCTGGATTTAGAGTTACATAAACCCTCATTGAGCCCTCACTCTTTGCATATTGCCTGGAAAATGTTTAGCCTTGAATATTGCATAGAACTGTCAAGGGATCAAGCACTGTGTTCCACAGCCTCAGTGATGTATGATGAGTGGTGGTGAGAACTATGCTTCTTTGTAAGGTACGTTCTCACAATCTGAACAGAAGAGGCCGGAGACTGAAATAGGACTTTGAAAATCACTGATAAAATTCATGGAATCACTTGCTGATTGAACTATTTTAACCAGTGCTACTACATTTTTTGTTAACATGAGGACAAGGTGCAAAAGGCTCAAGAGGAAAGTCATTATTAGCACTGTTTATACCTGAAGGAGTAGCAAGACTGCTTTGTGACAAATTGCTCATGATGTGAAATGAAATTACCTAGAAATAATTTTTTAAAGAGGTAGAATTTAAAGACTAACAATTCATGCAGGAAAATAGAATTAATTTTCTTCTCAATTTTTTTGATTATGCATAGGTGACCTTGAAGCCAGAGCAAATGATTCTGCCACTGGTGGATGAAAAACTTCAGCGCAGCACTCTTTCAGGGATTGCATTCCAGCCTCCTGAAATAGTAGCAAATATAGAACAGGTGATGCAGGATCTTCGGTCAGAACCCGTTTACTGGAGACTTCCAGAGCAGTTTGAGGGACGAAAGGTAAACCTAAAATTCCACAGAATACTGACATCGATTTCTTTTTTTTAGTCTTATATTTCTATTTTACAGTGCCTTTTTTCCCTTCCAATGAGCATGTCATCACACAGTGAAAAGTACTTCAAAAGAAAATAAATGCTATTCCATTATTAAAAATTATTTGCTCGGTTATCATGGAAATTCATAAAGTAACATGAACAATATTTAACATAGATATTTACGGATATTAATATATAATATTTTTCCACAGGATAGATTTTCTCATAAAAATGTTATTTGAAAAAATAAGCTGCATAAAATTTAATATACTTCTCTTGCAATTTTTTGTTTCTCTCAATTTTAAACCAAAAATGTCTGACCTTTTTAAGTTACATAGGAGAAAATGATTGAAATAACCCTCCTTTTGGATATTGTTATGCGCCTCTGTGATGATTTATTTTACACTTTTTGTATTTCTTGGTTTGGCTTGGGAAGGTTTAGATGTTTCTTTCTTTCCTTAAATGCAAATTTTGGGGAACACCAAAGCACATGTAAAGAAAAAGATAACATATTGTTTTTAGTGTAGTACAATAACAAATTGTTGGTGGGTGTTTTTGAACACAGCCCTTTTTCCCAGATATCTCCACAAGTATGTGTTGCTATTTTTTACCATGTATGCATTCATCAGGCTGCACGTGGGTGCAGAGTGCATCTAGCTCCTTCCCAAGAATTTATTTCTATATAACTGAAAATTAAGATTTCTTTTTATGCATTCTTAGCTGACTGCTTATGGAGGGAAACTGAAATATGCCATCTACTTTGAAGCACGAGAAGAGACAGGTTTTACTACTTACTATCCACAAGTCATCATAAGAGGTGGACCTCCTACTCATACAAGAATTATTGTCCGGCACATGGCTGCCCCTCTGATTGGGCAGCTAACAAGGCATGAGATAGAGATGACAGAGGTAAATCACATTTCCATCTGCTTTTTTTACTCCAAAGCTTAAGCACCCTGTTCTTTTGAATACTGTTAATAACCTGGTTTTGCATTTCTGTCTTTCAGCATGAATGGGAATATTATGGTGATGACCAAAGAGTCAGAAATACTGTCCCCTGGGAATATTATCATGATGACTCAGGTATCAACAGGACAATGTCTCAGACAGATTTTACCTGGAAGCCTTATGGAGATGACTCAAGATCGAGTAGAGCTGTATCCCGAGAAGACTTCATGAATGTGTTGTATGATGTTCATTACATTCTTATTAAGGCGACTCATGGCAATATCATGAGGCAGAGCAGGTAACTATTTCATGCAGTGGTCTGAAATAGTGGAGGAGTCACAGATAACCTTGTAGACCTCCCAGCTATTCCCAACAAAATTTGTATTCATAACATCATCTATAAGCCATTGCTGAGAAGAAGGAAAAGAAGGAGTTAGCGTTCAGCATAGCAGAAGACACAGGAGAGGGAAGTTTAATTCAACAGAAAATTTAAATCACAATAGGCAAATGAAATCTCTATTTTCAGGTTCCTACAGCAGAAAACACATGTAGCACACACATTCTGAAACAAATTCAGGGTATTTTTTGAATAAATGTCTATTTTATGAATATGTGATGCTGTAATTAAATAAAAGTGTTAGTGTACAAAGAATTTTTCTCGTGCAAGTGGGAAATAGAATATGTTTGGGTCAAATATACTCAACATCTTCTATTCAGTCTATTAGTTATTTATATGAGGAAATAAAAATATATTTGGAGTGGACATCAGACATCAAGATGACTGGAGCAGTACAAAAATCTGCTGCAACCTAAAGGTCAGCTATAAGATTTTACACTGAAAGTAGCAGTCAATTGAACAAACAAGGAACAACTGCTTAGTTGCCTGTTCTTTGAAAAGGAGTCTGCTGTTTACAACAGATCACCAGGTGAACATGATTCAGTAACGATATTTTTGTTAAGAAATCCTAATACTCTATCTCCATGCATAAACAAATATGGCCTGCGAAATGAAAAGAAAAAACAACATCTTTTACTTCCCTCAACACTAATAAAGCCTAAGCATCAAGTTCCAGGTAACGGAATTCAAGAAAAAAGTTATTAAAGTGTTCACAGGATATCAGTGAACATCATCACAGGTTAAGAAACATGACCTGTGAGAAAAGATGTGAAGAACCAGATATGTTTAGAAACTAGAAATTGCCTTAAGATGCTTAAAATGTCACAGAGAGAAAGAGAATAATGTGTTCTTTGTTGCCATGGTGGGGAAGTCAAAAATGAAAATGAACTTAAACTTCAGCAGGAAAGATTCACATTAGACATGAAAGAAAGACTCGTTGGGGTAAAGACATTGTAGAACAGATTATACAGACTATTGCAAAAAGGTTTTAATAATGAATTCACAATATCCTTTGCAAGCAAAATTTATTAGCAAGGACATGGGAATGATCAGAGATAAACTCCAAAAGTCTCCAGAGGTCCATTTTATGATTCTGTCATAAAAGCAATAGACTAAAATTACTTCCAGATTTTTAGATTACAAATACGTCTGTAAGAGCCTTGCCTTTGGAGTTTAAGGGTGAATAGTAGGGGAAGATACACGTACAACTTTGCAGTATCTTGTGACAGAAAACATAGTCGTTGTTTCTGCTATTATCTCTATTTAAAGTATATATTTTACTGAAAAGTATTCATGCAGCTTGTGCTGGCTAGATGCTAAATATTAACACATGCTATAAATATTTTACATTGGTTTAATTTATTTTTGGCACAGTCCATGTAGGATATTGTATTACAAGCACAGAGGGGTTCCCATGAAAAGAATTATGAAGGTAACTCCACTGCAACTGGAAAATTTGAGAAGCATATTCATGTTTTATGTCTGTTTCTCCCTTACCTTACCTTTACGCTGTACATATCCTAGTTCAGCTGTGAAAACAAAAATTGAATACTATCTCAGCTCGAGCATCAAGGAAATTTATGAAAGCAAAGCTTCTGGGTTTGTTCTGGGATATGTGTGACTATTGTGACTGAACTAGACCTGAATTGTAATCAGGGCTACAGAGTAAGGAGGCATATATCAGAACAGGGGAAGACTTTTCAGTTTCAGGGCAGGTTTGCAAAGTGTCACTTAAAGAACTAGAATATATTTTTATAGCATGACACTTAAGAATGTGACATTTTATGACAGCAGGACTTAGCAAAGAGTTCATCTGGTCTTTCTGGTAACTCTCCTTCTGAAGGCATAGCTTTGCATATAATACCGTATTTGATTTTGAAGGTGGTTATGTTGCAATAGATTTTTATGGCCTAGTTACAAAGCATTTACCACATCATCTGAGACTTTAGGCAGAATATAGCATGAACACATTATTATTTTTTTCAAGTTAGTAGTTTGAACAATTTCAGTGAAAGTTTTAGAAAAGACTAAAAATAAATGCCCCAGAATGTTTTTAAATGTTAGTGGAATATTAGCTTGCATGACAATTGAAGGCTTTTATTAAAAATAAGCTGAGACCCTCTAAAGGACAATATTTATGCTCAAATTTAAATATATGTTTGAATTAAGTGACATATAACATTTGTTTAAATAGAATGTGTTGCGCTTTCCAAATAAGGAAACTTGTAGTAAACTAGTAAAACTTCTCTTTCTACCTGATGCATAGTAGGAAAGAATAAAGCAAAAGGAACTGTGGATGGGAGGAGGAAAATATATATATGAAGTGGTTTTATATTTTTTTAGTTTTTTAATAGTGCTTTAATTTCAATTGCAAAGTTTAAAAACTGCAGGTAAGTGATAAATACCAGAAAAAAACATTTTAAAATAAGAAGTCAAAGTAGCAGCAGCAAAGGAAACATAAAAATAGCTTAGTTCTAGTGTTAGCACTGTATTAGCTATAGAGTTTAGCAGCAATGCTAATGTTACAGCTTCAAAGCTGCAGCACTGATAGTGATTTAGAGGTTTCTGCTCAGAATCCAAACCCAAACATTTCTCTCCAGTATTGTTCATTTTGTTGCCCTCATTTTCACATTCACCACTCTAAATGGAAACATTGCTTTTATTAGATTTTGATTTGCAGCTGGGCTGTGATAATAAATTCATTTGTATTGGAAGTATGCTTTCAATTTGACTGGGAATTATTTCAATATTTCTGACAGTGATCAGATAACAGTTGTTTGACTGCTATCTAATACACAGACAGTTTCCAAAAATCAGCCAAACCAGACCTTCCTTAAGTAACATTTTCACACAAACAACAGGTAGGTTTGTG
Organism: Corapipo altera; assembly: GCF_003945725.1. Lineage (NCBI taxonomy): Eukaryota > Metazoa > Chordata > Aves > Passeriformes > Pipridae > Corapipo > Corapipo altera. Next base: position 17,945,222 of record NW_020884874.1, read on the forward strand.
GTCCTAGAATGTATTGTTATGTAAATACAGCTTTTTGACAGTAAACAGTTTCTCAGCCTTGCCTCAGCCTTCATGGAGGAGCAGATCTCATTTTCCCCCACCGTTAAATGTACAGACATTTCAATGTAAACTTACATCGACATATCAGATCTGAATGGTTTTGCTGTCTTTATTTTCAGTCTTCTGTTTTGACCTGGCTTTGTTTTCTTGAGGGTTTTTTTTTTGTTTAGTTTCCCTGCTCCACTGAACCCCTTTCTTTAGGTAATAACAAGATAGCACAGATACTATATTGATTTGGGATTTTTATTTTGACACAAGGTATCAAGAAGTATGGGTCTAGTCATGTAAGCTCAATCACAAAACTCTCATCTAGTTCAGTGGTGGGCATTTGCTTTTCCTATATTCATCTCCTGACATTGGCGCCTATATGCCAATGAGCAGAAGAGCGTCACTGAGTCACTCAGTAATCAAGATTTGGGAGTAGATGAACAGACTGTAAGCATAAGAAGGAGATGAGCAGTTCTGTGAGCTCCTCTCCATTAGCCCTGTGCTCAGACACTTAATGAATAGACTCTAGCTGCATTATTGACATTTATTCAGCTAGTTAGTCAGATGATCTTTGACATTTTATCTTATGTTGGCATTATATTTGAAGCTTTAAAATTTACACTGTTCTGCCCTTTTCATTTCTCAGAGGCAATAGGTGTTCCAGATCATAGCATTCATTTGAACAAACTAACAAACCCCCAAAATAAAGAAGTAAGCTGAAAGTACAGCATTGGGGTGCATTAGGATTAAGTGTATTTCGTTAGATGTTATATTAGTTACCTTTGTCTATGTGTACTGAACCCTATTTTTCAGGACAGTATTCATGCTGGAAAGACAAGGAGTGGTTGGGAGGCGAGGATATTATTATTTATACAATCGAACAAATGCTTAGAAAGTTAAAATGTTAGAAACATATCCATTTCTGATACTAGAAGATGTTTCTGTAGTAGGATTTCATGTTTGCTTTGAATTGTTTTTTATAGGTCTAAATAATCCTAAAGGAAAAAAAAAAGGATATCTGGCTATAGATCTTAAAATTCCTGCTAAAAAGGCAAATGTCTAATATCTTTGAAGTCTGTTTTACAGCTTGTTAGGTTGCTTTAGTTGCTGAGGATAGATTTTATTTTATTTTTTAAATAGTTGCCTCATTACAAGCTCATTTAGTGAACAATTTTATTGCCGTACCCCTGAGAGTCATGAATTGGAACTGCATTTAGTATGTAACTTCAGTTTCTTAATGAGTCCCTCCAAATGAAGAATCAGATATGAAGTTTTGTTAGTAGTTTGCCTGAAAAGAGATTAAAAAAAAGAAATAGAATCAAGCTGGAGAGCTAGTTAGTTATACTATTGCTTAAGATGGAAAATGAGACCAGAGGTGGTGTTAACTTTGTAGTTTCCTTAGCAGATGCAAAAACCAGTGTTGTCTCCTATAGATCAAGAATCCTACAAACAGCCAAATAAGACTGTTTTCTCCCATGCTAGCTATGAACTAGCTGGGTTTGAGTTAGTGCTTGACTAATCTCATTAGAGATATTTACTCCTCTTTTTCAGGATTTCTGAGATCATGCTGGAAGTTGCTGAAGGTGGCACTGTGTCTGGGATGACTCCTCAGGCTTACCTGATAGAGAAATGTGACTGCCCATTGGGTTATTCTGGTTTGTCTTGTGAGGTACAGTACTAACCTAACTCCCAGTAAAAGTCTTTGTACCTTCGCTTGTCCATTCATTGGTAACATGTGAAAAGTAATTAGAGTGTGAATTCATTTAACTGGCAACAACTCTCTCTTAATTACTTACTCTCTCAGGTATTTCTCTCACAAGGAATTTAGGCACTTTTTTTTTTTTTTTTGCTGTAGGCAAATATGCTACTGAAACCATGGTGATGACTCAAATACTTAGTATAAAGGAAAGTGAGTTCTAATAGGACAGCATCTCTGAGGCTGAATTGTGTGACTGGCAGATCAAGGCTGACAGATCAAGCCTTTTTGAACAGATAAGGGTATAATACCATTGCAATAATAATTTCTAACTCATTGAATGCTGGGAGAAGATGCTGTTCAACTCGGTGAGCTCAGTGTGCCTTGTACATGCACCATATTTATTTTTTTACTTATGTACATATTTTCATACGGATGACAACATATTTCAAAAGTACCCAAGTTTTATAGAAAATCAGCTGACTTACATTATTGCAAAATGTATTTTATGATAGATACCAGAGAAAGTGTTTAAGATGTTCTGCATTGGCTGCAGAATAGAAGTTAATATTTTTGACTGTCCGTCTCTGGAGGATGAGACTTCCAGTCTTTCTGTGTGCAAAACACCATGTTTTCATTTTTAAGCAGCACTAGCAATTCCAAATGTATTGGCTGCAATTGCTAGGTAGAGGTAGCAGGAGCAACACCTCGAGTATTCTGCAAATACCTCGGACACCCTGACTAAATGGGGATCTTGTAAAGGTTCCCCCAAACTAGCAGTGGGAAAAAAATTGAAGTAAATAAATCAAGGGAATGATGCCTTGTTATCTGTAAGAACTCTGCTCCCTTCAGACATTATGCAGAATTGTGTTATGCAGCAAATGAGTCAACAGGAACTGTGAGTTCATAGGAAATATATGGAAGGAAGCAAGTGAAGTATTTTTCTTTACACACTGTTTCGGTAAGAGCATACACCTGAATTTGTGTAAATGATGAGAAATTAATCGGCTCCAACATTTATAACTACAGATTTTTTTTTTTAAATTACTGCTGCAAATTGAATTTTTGAAGAAAAATATATGATAATGTAATTAGAACTTTATTTTAATTCACACCCACCAGGGGCTGCAATAAATGTCTCAATTGCAACCTTCATACTTCATGCTTAATTGTGTGATCTTCACATGCTCATAACTTAGTTTATTTTTAGTGTGCTCAGTGAAGGTTATGGTGTGTTCTGTGAAGGTTTATTTCATTTTAGAAGGAAAAAAAAGCATCTGATACCCTGGCATTTTTTAAGCAAATGCTAACAGGGTATATGCTCTATCTGTATAATTGTATTTTGAAGACCATGTGCATAGCATTTTTTATTAGAAGTGACATTTATATCTCCCCTCCCCTTTTTTTTTTCTTTAATCTGTTTGTATGCTGAAAAAGCAGTGGTAAGAGTTTTCCTTATGGCTACTTCTGAAAAACTTCCAAACTAGTAATTAAAAATGTAGTCTACTTTATCTTTTGTCTGTGTCTCATTTCATCTGAGAAATGCTATGATCAAGATAGGTGAGAAGAGTGTTAATGACATCAGAAAAAAACCAAATAGATATTAGTTTTGTTTGAGGATGTACCATATATTTATACCTTGATTTTAAAGTCACTCAGAACTTGTAAAGCTATGTTTTGTACCATGTTTGGACAAGGACTCTTGTGGGGATAGAGAGGGAGAAAAAACCCTGGAAATTGTAGTAAGAAACAGAATTACTTTCATTTGGGATTATTTATCTAAATTAGAATTCCTCACAAACCATGAAAAAGCAGATAGACTGTTTCTATGCTTCAGGGAACTTAATGTAGTCTAAGTCGAAATAAAAGGGGAAAAGCAGAAGTGAGTTAGATTTCTTTCTTTGTGATTCTAAAGAAAATAATTGTGTTTATGCTTTTTCCATAACTTAGGCACCTGGAGGTTTTGGCAATAATTATAAAACTGTCAGAGTGGCGGTGTGTGAATAAATCTAGTATGTCAGCTAGTGCTTCTCTGAAGGATTCCGCTTTTTGTCACGAAAAGTTACTTACTCCAGATTCTCCTTTGTTTTATTTTGCATCCATTTTATTGCTGTGTGAAAAGTGTACTATTCCCATTCTCTCCAAAAAGCAGAAATTGTGGTCAACAGTAGGAAATTACCTCATCAGACAGCCTTCACAGGCTCCTGGCACCAATAGGTGGTGGGATTTATACATGGGACAAGTGACTTCTCTGTAGGTTCTTACTCCTAATGGTCTCAGCTGTCAAAATGTTCCTGTTTGTGTTTTTGTGCAGCCATAGCTGTATGCTTTCTGAGAGCTATGTAGCAACTTTCATAGAATTGAGTAATAAGCCTGAAATAAAGATCAAGTGTTTGATTTTGCATGTGTCAGCTTTGCTAGTAATTTGCTAGTAATTTTGTTCTCAGAATTTTATTGCCAAGCTGTGGTAGAGGAGAGAGAGATTGATAAACTTGGTTTGGGGCTGATAGTCTCAAGACATGGAAAACCTTTAACATTTTGAATTCTGTACTTTTATGGTCTTTAAATTATATAGCTATAAATAATGCAGCCATGCAGCCATATTCTTGTTTATTGTCATTTGGCTTTTGCTTGTTATCCATCAGGTAGTCTGTAGGCAGATACTAGCTTGTCAAACCTGAAAAACTTAGCAAGGATGAAGGAAACAGAATCATCATGCTTACTCTCCACAATCCATGCAAAAAAAATTATTTTGAAAACAAACCTTTTTCTGAAGAAATGAAGGTAGTGCACAGTGAGAACAGAAGGATGTTGTGCATCTGAATGAAAGATCTCTCAAGCTGTAGGGTAAAAGCCTGGTGCCAGTGGAGTGCTCCTGGGATTTTTCAGCCCTGTGTCCAATTAGGGTTGGCTCTTGTTATCTGTAAAGTACTGTATATTGTTTGTAACACAGCTGGAAACCTGTCAGGTTCTTTTCACAGCTTGTAAAAACTGGTGATTGGAAAGATGAGCTTGCAATGCTCCCCTACCCAGTCCACTCTGTAATGATCTGTTTTCTTCTGCATCTTTTTTTATTGCAGTCATGCTCTCCAGGATTTTACAGGCTTCCATCTCCACCTGTGGGAAGGACATCTGCTCAGTCCTTGGGCACCTGTGTTGTATGTCAGTGTCATGGACACAGTACTATGTGTGACTCTGAAACATCAATTTGTCAGGTATTATGCTTCTGAACTTAAGCACCAGCTTAATCGTAATGTAAAATTCATAAGTTGTATAAATGGTCTAAAAAGACAGAGGATGATATTTTAATCTAATTTTTTTTTAAATAGCTTAAGTGTCAAAGTTCAGAGAGGTTTATAAAAGCAAACTTTTAAAGTTTTCCACTCTGATTTTCTAAATTTCAGATTAAGCAGTGCCTTTTCCCCCCTGAATTACTATTTGTGTAAAAAGAAAAACTATACACCTGCAAACTGAAGAAGCAATGTACCATGTGATGTACAGTAAGCACAATGCTGCACTTGTAGGCAGTAATACATGTGACTTGATACAGTAAGATTGAATTTTAATTATTTCTTGTTCTTCAATGGCTGGAACAAAGGAATGAAGAAAGGATGAATGGGATAAGAAATTCTGTAGGATACATCTGGCTAGCTGCAGACCTCTATTCTTTTTTCTTTTAAGCCCACATATTACTCAGCAGGCATTTGATAGATGCTTAAAGCAAGCATTCCCACTGAGAATCATATCAGGAAGAGACAAATTACGTATTGAAGTAAGTTTGAATCCCTGAGGCTAGGAACAAAATTTTGTCTGCTTTCTTGTAATTATCAAATACAGCTTTCATTCTGTCTCCTTCCTCTGCAGAATTGTCAGCACAATACTGCTGGTCACCACTGTGAGAGATGTGCACCAGGATTTTATGGCACTGTCCAAGGCTCTCCGGATGACTGCCAGCCTTGTGCTTGTCCCCTATCCATTTCTAGTAACAAGTGAGTAACTAAACTTAAGATGCAGAATTACCTTTCCAGCAAGCCAAAGCTTTGTTCTGGGCTCACTGTGTCCTTTTTTTCAGATGGCTACAGGAAAATTGCATCATGAAAGCTATACTAAAAATTTCTTATCTACTTTTGCTAATTGATCTCCTTTTAAAAGTGGGAAATTGCTCCCTTGCTAATTTGTGATGAATAAATTAATAAGTGCTAGAAAATGTAATACTCAAGATAATGAATGTGTGTTATAAAGGTATTCTCATAAATGAAGCTAGAGCAGAATTCAAGTACAATATAGCCACAAGGGAGCTGCAAAAAGTCTTATGCTCATGTTTTATGTTGGTATAAATGTGTTACAGTGCCTTTCTTACTCCACTATGGAATTTATTGATTCCTTATTTAATGTTACATGAGTTTTAGGCAATTTGTGAAAGATAGAATAATTTAAAAGCAATATAGTTATTGCAGCATAAATTTTATTGGTTGCTTTATGCTAATGAGGCTTTCTGTGGTTCTTCTGCATGTGTTCCCAACAGATGATATTTTAGCACTTGAGATTTGTTTCTCGTTTTGTTGAGAAGCTCTTAATGATATTTGGCATCCTACTATAATACTGCTCTGAAAAGGTTTGTGTTTCATGATTGTTCTTTTGAAAAGCTGGAAGTGTTCCATAAAACCATTTTTCTGTGCTTTGTCTGGCCTTTAGGATACTTTAGTGAGTATTTCAGTAGTATAGCTGAGATTTTGGGGATTTTTTTCTTCTTACTTCTTCATTTTATCACTTTGAATTGGTCTCAGGTTTATTTTGAAGGAGGGAAATCCTTTCTTAAACATTACTAGCTAAAGACATCATGATCATTCATCCACAGAAAGAGTTTTTAAGAATACTTTAAAATCTCAGGTATTTAAAGAAATAACCTTTGTCTGAGGAAGTTATAATGCGGTCTTAAATGCAAGTTTTTCTAAGTTGTACCCATTTCATGAGTGTTTGGTGTTACAACTTGATTATATGTTCTACCTATTAGTATGAAAAAGGACATTCAAGTTGCAAAGAACAAGATCAACCAAGCCTTTCAGCTTTGTAAATCAGCAAATAGACTGGAATGAACTTTTTCTGTTACTAACTGACAGTATGAAGTGCTGAAAATATCCCATCCTATTTTTTTTCTGGGGTTTAGGAATCTTTTGTTGCCCAGAAATACGTGTGTCAGTTCAGAAAATGATGAGGGCTTTTCACATGAGTGGTTATGGCACCCTGCTACAAGAATTTAGACATATTCTCCACACTGTGCCCCAGAGATCATTTCTGTATCTTATCTAAAAGCTAACATAAAACACAGGAAGTGGGTGTTGCTGAAGTGCTCTACAGGTGAAAAATGTGTGGACCCTGGGTAGTGCACGTGTCACAGAATCATAGGATGGTTTGGGTTGGAAGGGATCTTAAAGATCCAGCTCCAACCCCCCTGCCATAGGCAGGGCCCCCTTCCACTAGACCAAGTTGCTCAAAGCCCCATCCATCCTGGCCTTGACCACTTCAAGAGATTGGGGCATCCACCATTTGTCTGGGCAGCCAGTTCATTCACCACCCTCTGAGTAAAGAATGTCCTCCTAACACTTAATTACATCTCCTCCCTTTTAGTTTAAAACCATTTCCCATTGTCTCAACACTATCTGCCCACGTACAATGTTGCTTTCCACCTTTTTTAATAAGCTCCCTTAAAGTGTCCTGGGGGCACACTTAAATTGCTGAACTGTCTGATGAAGAGCAAGCAAAGTGCCCATACCTCATGCAGCCATACAGCCTTCATGGCCATGGATGTTGTCACAGCCTTTTGTGTCAGGCTCATGTAGAAGTAAACTCTTTTGTTTCATAACCTTCATAGGAGATAAGAGAATAACACATAGTTTGAATTTAAAAAATACACTTAATCATGATATGGTCATCCAATTTCTTAGGAGTCAGATCTGAAGCATGTCCAGAAACAGAACTGTTTGTGTTTTATAGAGCTTAACTCAGAAGTCTCTAGATGTCACGGAAGAGATTTCTGTTAGCTGCAACCATCAACAACTTTAGTAGCTGTATAGTAATTGCGGGGACAGACTACTGTACATCTCGCCCAAGTGAAAACTGAAGGAAAACACCATTGGAGAGAGGGCAGGGAAGGAGATGTTTCAAATGAGTGTATAAGCATGTCTGTGCATCTCCACTTTCCAGTGCTGATAGACGATGCCTGAACAGCTGGATTAGACTACATGCCTAACTTGTTGATGGATAGAGTGGGATAGGTCCATTCCATAAAACTACAGTATTAGGTGGAAACTAATAGTACCACACCTTGGATTTGCATCTTTTGCACATCAGTTCAAGCTCTTCAAGATACTATTAAGGAAAAAACTCTACCAACAGCTATTCTATGGTAGTCAATTAATCGTAATCTACATGAAATACAGATAGCTAATGAGCTATCTCGTTAGCTTACTATGTCATGACTGACATGATAGTATTTAAGAAAAGTATAGTGCAATTATTTTTATTTATGAAATTGTATAAAACTCCACTAAAGTTTTAAATACTGTGTTTATACTCCTGTACAATCAGCAGTCAGCTTCAAACATGATAAACTAGGGGAAAAAAAAAAAAAAAAAGAACAGAAAGAATGAATTTTTCCTAGCATGGATCTATTTTTATAGAGTTGAAAATGTGTTGGATAATAAGGCTGTGAGTAATAGATCGATTTGTTTACATTTTTTGCAAAGGCATATTTTATGTACTTATTCAAGCACTATTGATTTAATGCATTATAAGCAAGTTAGAGTAGGATGCTGACTGTACTGTACCAAGAAGGAGCTCTGGGCTCACCACTAGCCACCTCTGTGCCTTTCTGGTTCTTCTTCTACAAAGAGCTGGAAGAGTTTTACAGTTTTGCACCATCTTAATATTTAGTTCTCTTTCTCTTTCCCTACCTACCCTTTTTATTGTTTTAACTGCCTTTGCATACACTTAATACATATATTCCAACAAAATGCTACTTTGCACAATCCCCATAGGTACAGACTAGCAAAATGACTTAGTAAAGATAATCTAGTGTCTTCTATGATTAGAATAAGACCCCTCCCTGACCATGAAGGAGATAGCTTTTAGGCTTTTTTAGTCTGTAGAATATTTTTTTCTCTTCAATATCTCCTTGAGAAGATTATCTGATGCTGCCTTTTTGAAAGATTCACACAGCTATGATTTTTGTTCCTTTTTCCCTCTTTTTATCTTAACTTTGAGTAAATACTTCCTAGTTTATCTCCTTTCATTTGAACTAAAAATAAATCCATCTGGAAAGGCTGGATGTTTGTTAGCTCAGTTTCTTAATCTTTGATTTCACATTCTTCCCAGTGCTTCTTGATCACAGTGAGCGACAGCACCATTCAATTGCACAAGCCTACAGCATGGGATGTTGCTGACTCCATCCCCTCTGATACAGTCCTTAGAGCATTTGTCCAAATTGTCCAAGGCATTTGCAAAATTCTTAATAGAAAAGAGGGATCTCCTACAGGTTTTTATAAGCAGACAAGAAAATGCTGCCATTTATATTGAGTGGAGTTTACCATGGGCCCTTCTGCACAGCTGACTGAAGTGAAATGATGCAATAGAGTGGAAAAAATTCTTTATTTCCTTTTGTTTTAGTTTTAGCCCTACTTGTGTTGCTGAAGGACCTGGTGATTACCGGTGTACTGCATGCCCACCTGGATATGAAGGCCAATACTGTCAAAGGTAGGATGAATGGGAAAAGAGAAAAGAGGGACAAAGAAATGCAGAATAGGCATGAAGGAGGCAAATGATTTTTGATACTACAAACATGTATTTACTAATGTTTAAATACACGCTTGGGATAAGTTATTTCCTCTTTACATGTTTTTAAAACTCAGCCAATATAGGCAAGTTTTATGTACACTTACTGTAAATTGATAGTCAGTGCTATTGGCATGACCAATACTGTCCTAATCTTACTTTTTGATTTGTGAGGGTTTTTTTCCTATGGGCCTCTGAAGTTAAATCGAAAAATACAAAATTTATCTAAAATTAGATGCCATGCAAAGAGTGTATCTTGATGTCACTCATGCCTTTTGCTCTAGTGACTGTTGTGTCCTTGTGGGCACTGACTGTGAAAGAAAGTTGCATATTAACATATTACTGCCAAGTTGCAAATTAATAACCCAAACAACAGCTGTTTGTTGTCCTATCCATAGCAACATTGAGATGATCAAAATTATCAAAATTGTCTGCTAGGAGATTTCACTTCTAATGCCAAATACAAATGGCTAGGTCTATAGGCCAAATATTGATAATGGAGAAATTTGGGGGTTTTTTTGTGGTGTAATAGAAGTTTAACTGAAAACTGTTGAAGGTATGGAATCGCTTTTGCATATCCGCTCCACCCAGACTGTTCCATGTCCTCATCAGAAGTTAATATCAGTTTGTTGGACAGTTTGCAATATTTATCCCTAAGTCATGAAACACCTAAGATCTTTTTTCAGTGGTTCATGAATGTCCATATAAATTTTGTTTACAATATTGCCAAGTATTCATTGTGGTGCACTGCATCTCAGCTGCCCAAATCTTGTTTTGTATTTGCAATGTCTAGATGTTCTTCTGGCTACACAGGAAACCCACAAATTCCAGGAGGCTCCTGCCAGGAATGTGAGTGTGATCCATATGGTTCTCTGCCTGTCCCCTGTGACGCTGTCACTGGGCACTGCACTTGCAAGCCTGGATTCACAGGGTGGAAGTGTGCTGGCTGCGAACATCGGCATGTGCGTGATGGCATGAGATGCATTTGTACGTATACTAATGTAATTTTGGATAACATTTGATTGTGTTTGTCATGTTTCAGAAATCCAAACCTGCTTGTTTAACAATGACTTTTGTGGGTGTCTTTGAAAATAATTGCCAGGTTTCTTACTACTTTGGCATCTGGTCTTTTTTTTACAAGCCTCGAGATGTTAGGAAAACTCCCAATACTTTTTAATATGCTCATTGTTAATTGACAACAAAATTTTGAAGGATTTCTTTTTGGATTTGTTAAGTTTTGCTAAAGTTTGTCACTGTTGTTGCTCTTAGTGAATTTTTTTGTGTTGTCCTAAATGTTTAACCAGCAATTGCAATACTCTATGCCATGAGTCATACACAGAGTTTTACCAAAGTTTACTTTATGGTGTTGGTTCAACAACCACCCATTGAAATTTAAAGATGCAAAGAATGATAGTGCAACATGTCCAGGAGCAAAGAAGTTCCTTAGTTTAAAACAGAAAACTAGTAGCCTAAAACACCAGTTTATATTTACAGTATTGGTATCTTTGTCCTACGCTCAATTTTGATACAAAGTGTCTTATCTTGTATTATTGTTTGGATTGCTATCTATAGTGACATTTTTGCTTTAACTAGGCAGTCAGTTTTCACCATAAAAACAGTCCATAACGTGCATATGGACATTTCCTTTGACTGGTAAAAATGTGGATCAAATGAGAAGATTTCTTTTCTTTAGTCATAAAGATAGGAACCACCTATAGGAACATGTGGGAGGTGCTTTAAATCTCCCCTATCACAGGAACTAAGCTGCTACTACTGATACCATTTCAATAATATCCCTGTCATAAATTGCAGAAACTACAATTAAATATTTCATTAGACACTTTATGCCTATTTAGTCTTGTCAAATGATTTTCCCTTTGTTTAAAGGTTCCTTGACTCCCATATTACTCCAAATGTACCTTTGCTAATGCAGTGCCATACCGCTGACATAGCAGAAAATAACCCCTTGTAGCCTGTGATGGATACAGGGGCTGTGGCAGACAAAGGAGTGGGAATTTGCCCATGGTTAGCACTACCTAGTATGTCACAGGCTTCAAAGTGCAGCTATTGATAGGGATTCATTACTGCAGCCGTTAATGTGCTTTAGTAGTCACTGTGCTGTCAAAGAACCATTAGAAACACCTTTTGGGGGAACCTTGAAGCTTTCCTTCCTTACTCTCAGAACATTGAGCTGTTCCAATCTGAATTTAATGCAGCTGAGAATTGGGTCCTGTATACAATATATTTTTACTTTCATATATCAGCCAATTGCAAAATACTCAGTAAATTCCCTTCTGACTATAGTTGTAATGAAACCTTAACAGTAATAGTACTCTTAATATACAGAAAATTAATGCCAAGAGCAGAATCCCATTTGCCTTCAATATTTAAAATGAGTCGTATGCATGTATCTGCTTTTGCTCTTTTGTGGTCCCATTTCAGCTACTGCAATAGCATTGTACCTATTAGAAATTTGAGGAACCCCTAGTTAGGTGGTAAAGTAGTCTAACTTAAAGAATATAGATGTAAATACAGGAACCCATGTTTGAAAAGGTGTAGTTGTAAATAATATAAGACATAATGTGATTAAGCTGTCCAGTGTAAGTATATTATAGCTCATATTTAGGAAAGTGAAATTTGATTTTGAATATTTAACAAAGAGTAACTATAACAAATTTTGTGGCAAATTCTATAAAAGGTCACCACACCATATGACCTGAAAACCAAATAATGCATATTTAAATCAAATTAGAGAGAAATTTTAGCCAAAATATTGTAATACATTGTTTTTTAAGTATAACATTTATCTATTAACATAGCCCTTATCACAAATATTCTAAAGATTTTTAAGTGAAGATTTGCAGTGAAAAGATGGGGGGAAAAAAGCAAGAAAGCATGCATGTTCACTAAAATGATCTATTTCTGATATAGCTGAAAATCTGTTTTACCAAGTTCTTATTGGCTTTTATCATAACACTTAATTTTTCAGTTGCTTAGTGCATGCCACTTTTCAATGCTGTGTTATAATATTATATTTTAGAAAGCTACTGGTAAAATAGAAAGTGAATATATTTTTCAAAAACCACTGTACAAAGGGGAAGAGTTTGCTTACTGATGAATAACAACGGTAAGATAATTACAGGTTCTTGGCACAGAGAGCATTCTCTTCCCGTTATATTCTTAGAACAGAACAATGTTGTTTTCTCTAGGATGCCATCAGGGAATAAAAAATTATATCCAAAAAGTAGATTTTTTTAAAATAAGTAATACAAGAGTCTGGTCTACTACACATCATAAAAAATGTAATTTTTTTTAATTAAACTCTAAAATTTTTTTTTTTCTAATTTTTTTCTTTCTTTTTTTTTTTTTTTTTTTGGTATTAGTGCAGTAGCTGGATTATTTGGCCAGCTAAAGTGACCATCTATGTTGTCCTGTGCAGATATTCATAATACTCTGTTGATCAATACTTCCTTGTTGGACTCAAGGAATCCACTTTGTAGGCTCACTTTCCCTTCTCTTTTGAAACAGTCAGTTGCCAATTAAAAAAAAAATAGTGATGGCTGCAAACTAATTTTAATAATGCTGCCAGAATCCTTGTATACTGTCAAATATTACAAAAGTTTTCCCAAATCTTTTCTAAGATTTTGAATCAAGCCTGTAGCAATCATGCATTTTCTTAGATATAGTAATTCCCTTGTGTATTTTTTATTATACCTTTTGACATTCTGCTTCAATTGTAAAGTTTGTAGTACATAAAATGAGAAAACCTAAATCGCAATGTTATTGGAACAGTGACTGTGATTGCTACTGTGCCGTATTTAGGGAACAAAACAATCCTAGTGAGAACTTCAAGACTTTATTGTTATATGGTTCTATATCTTATGTGGCAAGTCAGAACTCACCTTCTGAATGCTTTCAGGGTATCTCTCATAACTACAATGGAGACTTCAAAAAAATGGTCTTCCATATTTTGAGATCTGTTGCAACACAAACTACAAAATCTTTCTGTGGACGTATGCATCTGTCACAAATGTTCTTTGGGGTCAAGCAAAAGCCTGAATGTAAAGCAGTTGATGTGACCGAACAGGAAGCAATCACGACACAGGCAGATCAAACAGATAGTTAATTGTTAGCAGTTTTTCTTTAACTCAATCTTATTGGGGGGGGGGAATAAAAGGACTTTAAGCCATGCTGCAGTCAAAAAACTTTCATCTTTATGAATTTAAATATTCAATACTGGTAAAAGGAGAAAATTATATAATGAGATTCCTTTAATACCAGGTCTAGCACACTTGCCACCAGTCCTGGCAGAATCAAGGTTTTCACTTCAAAACAGTGAATAGCTCCATGATATCAGCCCCTCCAAAGTCAGAACTAGGCAGAGATGCTACCTCTGTCAGAAGCAGATCTTGAAGAATCCGTGAAGAGAAGCCTCTCCTAGCTCCTACACATTGCTTAATTCAGCAGGAGCTAGGAGCTTCTTCTTATGAGCCTTTACAGAGTGAGCTGAAAAGAAAGGTCCTGTGTGTAACACCATGTTTGTGATACGTGAGTTCCTGTGGAGTTCAGAACCACACACCAGTGCCTTTCACCCAGCTCAAGCATTCTTTAAACTCAACTAGTACTGATGTATTAGGACCAGTGGTATGTATTGGAACCAGCAAATGAGGATTTCTAAATTAGCAAAATCAGAAATAAACCTGACTAGGTGCTTTAGACCCAGATCTGGATCTGAATTTTCCTATATTTTGGAGTCATATTGATCATGTAAGCTACCTCAAACCAGTAGCAGTGGTAAGGAAGCTAAAACTTTAAACTCTGTGGGGGGGGTTCTGTTTTTGGGGGAACAGGAAGGCTATTTTTTATTTGGTATGAGACTAGTGCCAAAATGGGAAAAATGAGGTAATAGCTAACAGACTAATGAGCTAACAATAGTCCAACACTTTGTTGTGAAGCAACAGGAAACTAATACTGAAGAGTCATTGACTATCATAGGATACCACATCCTATCAGAGATTGCATGGTTACTCTTAGACCAAAAATTACCTAGTCATAACACAGTCTTCTGAATCTTAACAGCAATGAATGTATTAAAGCAAAATTGTGTCATATAATCACTCAACTGGAGGAGTGATTATCACTCAATTGTGACTCAGACATGTGTTTCCTTTATTGTACATTATCTGCTCTTTGTATGATGGAATAAATGGTTAATGTCCATAAGCTTAAAAGAACTTCTTTTGCATGCATACTTTGGAGATGCTTCTCATAAGAGGTAGGTCAAAATCCTTAGAGGAGTTATTTTGCATGGAAAAGTGTGATGAAAATGGAAAATGCAGTAATTTGCATTAATTGCTTGCTGGACTATTGTAATATTGATTGCATGATTTGCCTCTTACATGCTTGCACTGTTATAATGTTCTGAATTTAGTGCTGCATTTGTTAATATTAGGTACAAATTTATCCTGACAGCTTTATAGATAGACACAGAAGTATTTAGTCTTCGAAAATATAATCACGCTCTTCAAGTATTTCCCATAGCTACAGTACATTTCAGACTGCATATTGGAATAGCTTAGTCCTGTCTCATCTGCTCAGCTGTGGTCTCACTTGATGCAGTTCCTCTTTTCAACCCGATTATTGTGCAAGAGGTGTTAATTTATACTGAATCCTCACTTAATGATTTTTTACTCATTGAGAATACTTTTTCTCTTCATGAGCTGCTAGTTTTTCTCTTATTGATGTGAATTGAGTTTGTCTTTACCACATAGCAAATTTTTAGCATATTATTCCCACCCACTAAGAAAATTTTCCAGGGGAATAGATTAACGTGTTCTTTCAGTGAAACAATGTAGCAGAAGAAAACTCACAGCAAAACCCAAACAATAAAGACCAATCCTTTTCAGGTCCGAGATTGGTTTCTTTCATCCTGCAAAATGATTATCAGGTTTCCTTACTTTCTTGATCAGCTACAGAACAAATATTTGTTATTTGAAACATTGTTGGCTATAAAACTTGCTTTTCCTTTAATTCTCTCAGACTTCTAAAGGCAAACACACAGATGACAAGAACTGGGATGTTAATGAGTTGAGGGGTGGGCATGGGGGGTTAAATTCCATGGAGAAGCATAAATCAGAATATATCATACCCACAGTTATAGACCGCGGTTCTAGTGCAATTCAGCTTATGTAACAAAATACTGTGAAAAAGGAAGAAGAAGTCTGCAAATGGAAGCAATGAAAATGCAAAAGGAAGTCTTAAAATAACAGTAGTATCTACTTTTCTGTACCCACTTCTAATTGCACCTTATTGCACTAAACCAGCATCTACCTTGTCTCCTTTTCAGTCATCACAGGAGTTTCATGGTGTATTAAACTAGTTTTGGGGTTTTTGCCCCTCTGTGTTTGACTTGACTCTTTGCTATATTGAGCAGTCAGCCTGCTGAATAAGAACTATATTTAGGTAACTGAAAACTTCAAAGAACAGAAAATATTTAATATACGTGAAGCATAGATTTCGGGGGAGGGAGTAATTCTCTTTTGAAAACTACTTCTCTTTTCTACAAAAGCATACATGCTGCTTAGTGGAGGGCTTTTTATAGCCATTAAGCTGCGTATTTGTTTTTTAAATAAATAATGACACAGTTGTAAAATTTTAGGTACAACCCTCCACATCTCTTAACATCACCAGTGAATTTGTTGTTTCACAGTTTGCTTCATCTCCTGAGATGTTTAGGTTTGTCAGTTCTGCACAGAGTCTTTATGCAGGGAAACAGGTATTCCCACAACCCTGTTCTAAAGGATGAAGAATTTTCCTGTCTGCAGAATAAATGATACAGGATGAGAATTTCTTGTGATAATTAATCAAAAGCAAGGGGAAGACAAATGCAAACTTCTTTTGATATATGCAGCACAGACCAGTATTTTTCTTGCTGAAGGATATTTGCAAGAAAGGAAGCATACATGAAAATCTTATAAGCTGGTTAGTGAAAAGAGGTAGGGAAAAGCAATTTTTAAAAGAAAACTATCAATATTTTTACCTGTATGCTTTCAACTGTCTGCATTACAAGTTTAGCATGCTTGGCCGTGCTGTTATATGAAATATGTAAATTGGAAGATTTTTTTAGGTTTTTTCTTACGTTCAAATTCATAAACATACTGTGTTTCTTACAGTGCTCCTTAGATTTTCCAAATTGTCTGTCCACTTTTCTCAAACTTCATCCAAATTGCTTATCTAATTTAATATTATATTGACCAGTCCATATGGACAACATAAATGATTTCCTTTTTTTTTTGTGAGGTAAGCCTTTCAATTTTGCTCTTTGTGTTTTATATTAAACTGTCCCATTACCAAGTCCTAAGCAATAACGCCTTTCCTATTCCCTAGTTGTTGTTTCCATTTTTTCTCACTCTACACTTTTGGAGTAAATTATCTGAAATTAGTGTTACCTCTCACAGAATTGTATGTGTGCCATATAATTTCTAACTCAAACATATGTCTTAAATGTTTAGCGGGAAAAATAAGCTTTGGTTGTTCTTCCCCCAGCTTGTGATGATAAATGCACAGGACTCCTTCTCAATGACCTGGATCAGCTAAACCAGATGATACTGAGTGTTAACCTTAGTGGTCCACTGCCTGCTCCATATAAAATGTTACATGGTTTTGAGAACATGACGCAGGAATTAAAGGTATGTTCGTAGTATTCACATACAGAAATAACCGGGCTTCAGTACAACTGTACTTAAATCTGTTCAAACATACAGACTGAGTAGATTCAAGGAAGAAGAAAAATTCAAGATTTAATTACTTCAGACTTGCTTTGGTTTATAAGTATTTATTTTTACTTACTTCAATAATTTATCTTGCAGCAGTAATTTCTGTACGTATGTTCAAGGAATTATACTGCAAGCACAGAAAAAGCAATGTTTATACAAATAAAATGGTTTTTATGCTGGTGGTCCATAAAGTGGTTATGTGTTTTATATACTGTATGTTCCCTACCATACTTACAAGTTCCCCACTAAACTATGTAAAGTTGTCAAGATTCCTGAGAAAAGTCTGTTGGATGAATGTGACACAAAAGTCAATGACAAAAGGGATTGCATACTGTAGTGAAAAGGAAATGTTTTATGCTTCTTCTCTACAATATTTGAAAGCACCAAAATTTATTAAATATGGATTTTTCACTCTCCCATCTTTTTCCCAACAGCATTTACTTTCCCCTCAGCGAGCTCCAGAGAGATTTCTTCAGCTAGCACGAGAAAATCTGGATACTCTGGTGACAGAAATGGATGAACTACTGACAAGAGTAAGTCTGTGATCACATTGGGGTCTGTGGGTTTGGTTAAGGCTGCATAATGACAGGAATCTTCTGAGTATGAATTAAACATGAATGAATAGATGAATTATAAGTCCTTCTCACTCTCAGTATTTGAAATTGCAGCAAGTCCTTTAACAACCTCTTTTTGTGGGCCAATACATTGAGACATATTTTCTACAAAACTTCATAATAAGGTAAGAATGCTTTATCTGCCCATATGGAGCATTCAAGAATGAGCTTATCTGGAAAAGCCGACACTAAAGAGGTACATAAGTTTAGTTTTAAATATCTAAGTTAAATTTTCTAGATTTTATTTATGAGGATAGTTAGTCTTCTGGATTTTAATAGTTGTCTTATGTACACTATTACAAAAGTTTTATTTCACACAGACCTTATTTTGGTCTTTAAAGACAGTCTTAGAAAATAAATTGTGCCACCTAGTGGAGAAAAAAATAGGAAATGAATCAGCCTCAATACAACTACAGCTGTCCAAGGTACATTGGTGTGAGGGACTGTCAAAAGTCATCTTTGTGAGTTGAAAGAGCCAAATAAGAAAGATGTGGAGTACTGTAGTGATGAACATTCACCTCGGAGAATTACATAAACTCCGTACAGTTTTAGCATCATGTCTTTAAATTGTACATGGCTTACAGATCTAAAATTCTCAGAGAAACTCTTTCTTTGGGTGAATTTTACTCAATTTTGAACGAGTATTGGGTAAGAAAGCATCTGTAGTGTGCTTGCATGTGTAGTCCTGTATTTGTATGTCTGCACATGCACACACACGTGCATACACAAGTATCTATCTATACATACTCTCTTTGTGAGAAAGCTTGCTTTTCCACTTCTCTTTGATCTTTTACTTTTCTGCCAGAAATAACTGTGGTAGTTTTAAGTCTAGCTGATTTTTAACTTATGTTAGCCCTACAAGCACGTGAGATTATATTTCTTCTATTAAGATTTCTCAGTCTTAGGCTAAGATAATTTTATTCCACTTGTAAAGTTGCTCTTTTTAATATGCTTTTCCAATTGCCCCCATAGAGATGAACTAAAATAATATTGCAAATTCTGACCTTCTGTAGACTACTCTTGGAAGCCAAAATATATCAATCTTAAGGGAGTTATTGTAGTGGCCACATTATCACCATGGTTGCAATGACTAAGAAGCCTTATGATTTCCAGTTATCCTTACAGAGAGTTGTTAGTTGGATTGGAGTAGTTTGTTTTGTTTTGTTTTTTTTTTAATTTAGGGACTGGCAACAGGTGGCAGGTCCTACCTTTATCTTTCTATGTTTGTAAATAGGGATAATATTCCAGAAAGAAGTGTGAGTCCTGATGTAGTATGTTCAAGTCCATTTCTGACTACACTTGGACTACATAGTATAACCATAGATACCAAAATTTTTCCCTGTATCTGATTTGCAAGCTCACTGAATTTTCAAAGTGAAACCAGTAGTGATGAGGAAAAAGGTTGATGAGGATTGGTGAGGAGACTATTTCCATGAAAAAAAAAATCTAACTATTTTAAGATAAAATATAGAAACCAATAATATTAAGTCACTACAAAACCTTTGGGGATTTTGCTTCCTTGTGGTAGCTTTTCAACCAATGATCTCTTACTTCAGCGCAGCATTCCTTTTCCTTTTTTCACATTGTTCTTCATTTACTTTGCCATATAGAAGATCTTTACATCTTTTTCACACTGATTGCATTCACATGTACACATGCATACTCCCACATCCAGCACCAGGGGCAGACCCAAGACTTCAGTTCACTGCATTTCATCAAAACCCCCACTTCCCTTCTAATGGGTACCTTCAGAGCCCTCACGAAGGGCAGGGATCAGAATCACTCATCTTGATTGAAATGCTTCTTTTGTCTTTGTAAACTTTTACATTTTTCCCATACCACCGAATTTCTCAAACTTGAATATTTATGAAATCAGTAGCAGAGGCAACTTAGTTTGCCATATCTGGAAGCATTTGGAGGGAGAGTCAAGAACTTCCATCTGTACAGTGAGTTCTGTGTTTACTCCTCTTTATGTGGTCTGCAGCTCATTAGCTGGAGAAATTCCTATAAGGCACCCCTCCAGATGCCATCCAGAGGAGTTTCTTTTATCTTAAGACCTCAGATTAAATAAACATAGAAACAAAACCAAACCAAGAATGTGTGTATAGTTGCTAATACTTGCTAATAGTTTAAGTTGCTCGGTGTTTACTCCAGGCTGGGACAAGGCTTTCCATAAAACTTCCATCACTAAGTATAAGCTGTGGACATCACCTAAGCATTTTCATACTTTCTTTACTGTATTTCCATGCTAGGAATCTCCTTTATGCCAAAAAGTCTTACATTTGTCCAGACTTCTCGAAGATTCATTCCAAACCCGTTCTCTGGGTCCAGTCTGCCTGACCCTTATTGCTCCCTCAGAAAGAGTTTATCATACCTGTTTAAACTGTTAGAAGATGCTGAAAACTGACCATATAGAAATGGTGAATTGTAGTAAATTGAATATATAGAAAATTAATGGGACCTTATTAACAAATGAAAACATTTAATTAACCATGGAATGGCTAGGTACAGTGTGAAGGATTTTCACCATTTAATTTGGTTCTGGAGTTAAAGCTAGACCAGATAACGAAGTGAAAGGTTATTTTTCAACAAAGCAAATTATGTCAAAATGCAGAAAGCCTTCAGTGGACCTGAATGGGATTTAAGTACTAAGGAGAATTGTCACTGAAAGGAAATGAAAATTGTTCAATGACAGATTAATTTGCACAAAAATGTAGTACATGCTATTCAGTCATAAATAGAGAGGTTAAAGTGGCCAATTTGAATTAACATGATTGTGGAAAAAGTAATCAAACCTAAGAAAGGTATATGTAAGTTATAAAATGCCATTTGTAGCAAAGGACTTAAAGATGTTATAAAATATAATAAAATTCAATGTGAATATTCCAAGCAAATAAAACCCAAAGAATAAAAGGCTGCTTGTGGAGGATTTGACAATAAATAATAAGGTATTCTCAGTTACATGAAGAATTAAATTTCATCAGAAATGCCAAGCAGTGTTAGAGCAGTGGTCCATCAAGACTGTTTTGAATTTTTGCCTTTTTCCTATCCCGTTGCCTCTTACAGCTCACTGGGAGAGTATTTTAGTTCTGTATCCAGGCAGATAAAAGGGGGTTGTAAATCTTAGAGGAAGTAATCAATTGTATGATTAAAGCTGTATAAGTATAAAAATACATGTTTTTCTACTGAGGTAGGGATGAAGTAGAACAAACTTTCCCTGGTCTGCATTGCTTCTTAACTCTTCTTGTATATTCTATTTACCTGAACCATTTTCATATAAATTGCTTTCAGTGTAACTACTCTGATGTAGCCCAAAATTGTAAGTGGTATGATAATCCCAGGGATTTCCTTTCAGAAACCCAGATGTCCTGATGTATCTTGAGGTTTCCATCTAGAAGCTAATCAGGCAAAAATAAATGTGTTTAAGTGCTACTATTTCTCTTAGATTATTACTGAAATGGAGAGGGGGGAGAGGGGCAGTGTTGTGGTAGCAGAGAAATATTTTGTGCAGTTCAAGTCAGGGAAAACCTAAGCTCAATTTTGAAAAATTGACCTTCTAGCCATTTCACAGAGACAGAAGAGAGCATAATGCCCTACTTCAAGTTGTTTCTTGGGAAGGCAATCCCCAAAGAAAAAACCTAGGGTGTTGGGGGTTTTTGTTTGTTGGTTGGTTGGTTGGGGGATTGTTTGTTTGTTTGTTTGCCTGCTTGCTTTACAGTACAGTTCCACAAACTTTGTTGCTTGAAATGGTCAGCTTCTTTATAATAAAAGTGGGTCCCTTTTGTAAATTGAGACCTTGAGAGCTAAGTAGGATGTCTTAAGATGACTCCTTTCCTCAGCATTTTTTCTCAGGTCTGCAGCAGATGTATGTCTTCCTGCTGCTGCTGTGATGCAATAAAATTATAAAGCATTTAGTTACACACAGCTAAAATTTTACTGAGCACCCCAGTAAACAAGCACCTTCAAGCATTAGAGCTGAAAAAAACTATTATTTTTTTTCTCCTATTTTTTTGTTTTAATTAATGTATTGATTTAAAGTTCTTCTTGCTTGTTGTCATGGACTGTCTCTTTGAGAACAACTCCAGGGAAGAAGAAAAGAGGTCATGGTACCTGCTGCACTTTGTCAGTCGAAAAGTACACAGTTGTGGAACTATGGAAAATATTCCCTGAAGAATCTATTAAAAGGTTCCAAACAACATTTCTTTAAGCAAATTCAGTGGATAATTTCATCCTGTCTCCCTTTGTGTGCTTTGCACGCATGTGGGTTTCTAGGAACCTAAAATAAAAGCCTTTCAATTTCCATTTAAAGGAAAAGGTAATAAAATTTGTGTTCTTGAACAGAGCATGTAATTTCCCATGCATCTGATCAATAATTCGTTGATTGCCTCTGGCCTGAGGAAAGTTTTGTATATAGATTCAACCATTAGGAATATCACATAGTACACCCCTGTCCTGTTCATTAATTATATTTCTCCTGAATTTGGATCACCAGGCTACCAAGGTGACAGCAGATGGTGAGCAGACCAGGCAGGATGCTGAGAGGACTAATGACAGAGCGAAATCTCTTGGACAGTTTGTCAAAGGCATTCTCCAAGCTACTGAAGGTATTGGAAAAAGAAATATTGCTGGTTGTTTCTCGGGAAAAACTGGAGGATGGTGGAAGAGGGTCAGAGACAATGAGGAAGATTTTATTCACTGAGAAATGTCATGTGCTTTAAATGTCAAGTGAAGAAAATGCAGTAAACTATCTTCAGAATTTTTTTCAAATCTGTATATGCATTTTGTATAAACAGTTAGGGTATTAGTAAATATGAACAAAGACACAGAATACTGAGTATGTTTCTTCAGGATATTTGCAGTCATTTGAAGAGCTATTATGATGAAGTAACTAACGGGGCTTAGCTTTTGTTTATTTTCAAAGCAGTCAAAAATATGTATTGGTAAAGAAATTTGATGTAATTTTAGCACTTGGTACATTAACACTTCATCTTAATTCCCCAACATTACTTCAAAAATGCACTACTACTTCCTGTTAAGGAACATCTGCTGCTTGGTATTTGCAAGTGACTCTTAACCCTACCTAAGCAGTGGCATGGAGCCAAGCCAGCTCTCTCTCTTCCACAGACTGATCCACTGCACTTACACTGCAGTAAATATTTAAGAGAAAAAGTATTGCCGATGGCTTTGAGAAGCAAGACCTTTGGGAAGCTATTAAATATGATAATGGCTGAAAAATATGAAAATAATTGGCAATTATAGGCAGGTTTTTTTCTTTGAAAAATACTTATCAGTTCTTTCCTCCTTAAAAGTTTCACTACAGTACTGATTTCAGTAGCTATGCTTCTGAGGGCCCATTTCATTGGAAGGGAAAGCTTTCACTTTTGTCCAAGTGCTATAAAATACATTTTATATTGCCTTTCATGTAACACATAACCATACATGCCCTGGAGCTAAACTGAACAGTAATTTAGGGTATCTTTAGGACTTGTAGCTTTGACATGAAAAAAATGTGGAAAAAGCAACAAGAAAAAGTGAACAAGTTTTAATAATTTTTTTTAAACAAAAAACCCTTGCTCCTCATATTTCAAGATGAATTTGGAATTACAAAAGCAAAATCAATTCTTTTACTCAACAAAGTTTATGCTCAGTATTTGTAACTAAACAAAAATTTCCTCGAGCAGTATTAACAGTAGGAAATACAGAGTTAGAAAGCATTGAGGCGGTGAAATAAATTTATGCAGTATCTTAGAAGTAGGCAAAGACTTTAAAATCAATGTGTTTACCTAGTGGCCATGTTAACATTCTAAGAATACATGAAATACAAGAACACAGGACTGAAAGATACCTTCTGGGTTAAGGCATCCACTCGTCTGTAATCATAAACTTTCTAAGCCTCACCTTCAAAGTAGTTTCCACAAATACACACAATCTGAAGAGGAGACAGTTTCAGTACTCTTCATAACTACAGTCCTTCACATTTCTAGCAAAAAATATTCATGTTTAGTTTATCATCGTGGGTTCTTTGTCCTATAGTTCAAATAGATTTTTTTTTCTCTCCCTAGTACTTCTCTTCCTTCTCCCACACCCAACTATGATTGTAGAGAGGAATTATATTCCTCTTTGGCCCCTTTCTTTCTAGACTGAAACACACAAAAGAATATTCTCCCAAATCTCCTACTCACCTTCATGTAATTTCCTGTTCAAAATTATGTCCATGTTTCCTGACCACAGGTAAAAAGCAAGCAAAGAGGTTTCTTCAGTGTCTTGTTCTTCAGCAGTAGTAAAACCTGCCTTTGTCAGCTCTCCTAATAACGTCCTAATAACTTTTTTTTCACAGTTGGGTGCCATTGGAGATTCATAACACAGCTATGTTTTCTCATTCATATCTTTTATCTAGCTGACAAAGCTCCTTATTAAATGTGAGAAGTTTGTAGTGACTTCTTCTAATGACCGTACTCTGATCATTGATCCGTTTCTACTGAACTGATGGCTGACTTTCTGAACTTCTGAGTATCTATAACTGGTTTTCCCCCTTAACTATGGAACTTCCCTGCTTTGCACTTCCTTGCATTTGTCTGTGTCAGTGCACACAAATCTTTTACCACCACTGGACTCTGAGATTCTGATAGTTTTCAGTATACCAAGACTCCAAAAAAAAGATTGTTAGGAGAAGAGAAGAATGGGGAGGAAGGCTTAAACTAGGTATAAATTTTCCTGAACTAAGGAAAGCTTAGGTAACATATCCATTTTCTCTTTTAAGGTAAATATTCAGGGCAGTTAAATTCCCATTTATTTATTCCAGAATTAAAAAATTAATATATATCTATTCCTTGCCTGAGGTAACTTAGTAATGATACTAAGTACACAGAAGTGATCCACTATTCATTTGAGCAAAGTGTAGTCTTTTCCAGACCTCACTACCCCATACACTTGATTAAAGACACAAATCTCATCAGCTAATCAAAGACATCATTAGATAATCATTTTCTTCATAATTGTCTCTGAACCTACGCAATGTGTAGATGATATTCAAAGTTTGAAAGACCAATTTTATTTTCTTCAGTTAAAGATTTGATTTAAAATATTCAGAAGTACTCATGTGACCATGAATGGTGCCATTTTGTAGAAATCAGTTACTTGGGAGCTCTGTACCTATGATAGGACAACAATACTTTTTAAAATTGAAGATGGAATTGATAAATGACCTAGTTGCTTCTGAAAGTGTATATTCTAATATATTGTGGTGTGCTATGGCAGAAAGATTTTAGACAGTCCTTGAATATGATGCCGTGTATACAGCTTTATCACTCAGGAATAATTCAGCTGTTCCAAATACATAATTTGTTTACAGTATACCGTCATATATTCCAAACTTCATACTCTTCCATTTCTGGGTATCTGCTTCTAAACATGAGTGGGCTTAGACATCTGTAGGTGTCTTTCACTCCTCTCTCCTTCATTTTCCAAGATTTCACAATTGTTTATTCTTCTTAGTACAAAGTCTGAATGCTAAAAGTGACATATATTGAAGTTCTCCAAAAGTAATTTAAATCTAATTTTCATTACTTGTACTGCCTACTCCTTACATCTATGAGCAATATAGCAGATTACCTTCTGCCATTCTGAAGGTTCAGTGCAAATTCTTTCTTTCAGGAGGAGGAGAAGGGGAGCAATGTATTTCTTATCCTGGATATAGAGACTTCTTCACTTTAATTATTGTGTTTAAAAGTGAACTATAATAATAGGTTTGATGAAACATATATCACTTTCTCATTTGTTACTGATCATTGGATTAACCATCCTTTATAATTCACGGCAGGAATAAGCAGTGCAAGTTGCATTCCACTTGCTGATAGAGTTGATGGGCAGATACTTAAAGCCACTGTGTTGTTAATTACTAATTCCCAACATAAATATTTTTGGTCTCCTACAGCTGCAAATGAAGATGCTATAAAACTGAATGAGACACTCAGAACTCAAGATGAGACCTTGGAGAAGAGTCTTCCAGAACTACAGAGAGAGGCTGAAAGAATAATCATAGAGATGAGAAATAGAGAGCTCAATATGCAAGAAAGAATAGCTCAAGATGAATTAAAGTAAGTAGAGGGACCTCGGTCTTCCACCTCCTAGTAATAATATATGACTCTTATAAATGTGATTGGCATCTTTTCTGATCAAGTTTTTGAACTGGGGCTTACAAAAATGTGAAGGAAGGCAAAGTCTAATATTTAAAATCTGTTAAGGTAGCATTTGCGTTTTTGGAAATGCTTACATATGTGGAATACAATCCCTAGGAAATTACTTCTCTGCTCCGCAGGTACCAGCAACATTTCTAGTTGAATTCTAAGCAATTTTTCTCAGTTTGGTTTTAGCTTCTGCTTTAGACCTAATGAATGACTTTTGTACTAAAAAGCTTGTCTAGAAGCTTGGGGTTTTTTTTCTGGAAAACTAGTTGGTCTCATAAAAATATCTGTCTTCAAAGTTTGTCCAACAGAGTAGACATTCAAAAGGATGTATTTTGCCATGTACAGAATAGTATAGATCAGAATATCCTGTCTCTGTGGCACAGTTCAGAAGTTTAACGAAACCAGGGTTTGGTTATTTAGTTACCTCTAAAAATAATAATAATAATTATCTGTACAATTATATTTGCAGCTGTTTATAAACATTTTGCAAAATGCTAAAAACTGATCCAGAAAAATACTTGGCTTAACGTTAAAGTTCTGGTAGTCTTTTACTTCCATATGAGTCAGACCAGGCATATTTCTCGAGCTAGACTTTGCTTAGCACTTCACCAGAGCAAACAACTAGCAGAGAATCCAGCTGAGGAGCTACCTGGTCCATTGAAGTTGTGATGGCTCAGAAAACTCTTTGGGATAGAGTTATTCTGACCTGAAAATGTCAGTTATCAGGTGTGTACATACTTTAAGGAGATGTAAACAGAATACAAGATTAGCTAAGAATTCCAAGCAGTATACAATCAGATTTGCACTGGCTATCTTAGACTTTATAAATCAGATTATTTTCTGGAAATCCCACCAGTACAGTATTTCTTCCCATAATGCTGATGGCCTTGCTTTCTGTTCTCTTGAGAAAGAGTATATTGCAAACTTATTTTTCAGCAATGTTTTATTGCTTTTTCATCTGATGCCACTGAGCCTCTTCTGTGCCTTCTCTACTCACGCATAGAAATCAATTAGGAAAAAGTAGAGATGAGAAAAATTTAGCCAGACCTTTTAAAGCACTGCCTGCAATTTTAGGACAGGCTGGATAAGAGTCTTTCTGACAAGGCATTCTTAGTTCTCAAATACTACAGCCAACATGAACTGTCAGCCTACCGTGAAATCATTTCCTATTCTAACCCAATAACTAAAGTAGAAAATGCAGCAGGGCTTTTTTGAGGGAAAAAACTTCTCTTTCTCTTCCATTGTTTCTGAAATGTACAAAGCAGGTGTATAAATTTCTTGATAAAGGAATACATTTTATACTAAGAGATACATGAATATACTCATCGATTTCAATAAAAGTTGTATGGTTTATCTTAAGGATATGGTTATCTCTTTATAGGCAGTCATTGAGATCCAAGAAATTTTGGCAGTGAATTCAACTGAAGCAAAATTAGTCACTGTGGATTACAGGGTAGGAAGGAAAGGACTCTAGATAGTTTTCTGCCTCTTAAAGAAAAATGTTTTCAAACTGTTTAAATAATGTAGTAAGATAGTGGAGAGGATACATTCTTCAAGGAAAAAGGAAGAAAAATTAATCATTCTTAGAACTCTGTAGGTATGCATGCATGTGTGTGGATTGCTATGTTCATGTATTTTCTACAGACTCATTTAGAAACATTTACTTTTGAATAAATTAAGGGTCTTGCAAGTCTCATGATCACTTTGAAGTAGTTAATCATGTGTACTCTTTGCTGAGATGTCTTTTGGCGGTGATTGTATTCTGTTTTCAGAATTCTGACCAAGAACAGAATGACAAGATTCAGGGGATCCTCTGCTATGTTTTCAGTGAATTCTCAAAAATTAAATAAAAGCAAATAAAGTAAAGTTTCTTGCTTTCATAGATGGCACAACTTCTCTTACATATGCATTTTTTCCATTAGTTTCCTTCAAACTTTTCAAATCCAGCCTCAGTGTACTGGAATGGCACATTAGTCAATAATTTTTCTCTAAAAAGAGCATGTTAGAAACACACCAGTTGCTGTTCTGAACTGCCCTGCTTTTCACACTTAAGAAATTAATCTTTCGATATTTTATAACATTACTACATATTTTCTCAGATGCCACTGAGTTGCTATCAAAGGATGCTGTGAGCCAGAATTCTATCTATCATTTAGTATGTTGAATAGCTTTATTTTTGTGTGACTTTTTCTTCCATGAATTTGTCTGATAGCTTTTGAGCCTCTGTGAACTTCTATTACCTGGTTTATTGTAAGAATGAATTGCATAACTCAGCCATACAGTGTTTTAAGATACACCTACTGTGTTTTGACATTGCTTCCTGATATTTTGATTTTTGATTTTGGAAAGACATTGAACAGTTGATCACCTTATTCATGCTATTCATGATGTGACAATCCTTATTTCTTCTCCATATAGGACAATTCTAACCTATTTAGGCTCTCATATACAGTTGCCAGTGGTTTTCAGTCATTTTGTCATCAGTTTCTAGTCTTTTTTTTTGTTCCCTTGCACTCATTTTGAGGATCCAGACCATACAGCATTCCAGGTGTTAGGCCAGATCTGTGACTGTTTCTTCTAACAATGCAAGCATTTTGTATAATTTTATTTTTTTTCTAGGATGGTATCTAGTGAAAGTAGCACAGCTTAAATGTCCAAGAGAGTATTTCAAGAAATGTGATGGAGTCCACAGTAATTCTAGTACTTAAAGCAAGGGATTGCATTGAGCACCTTGCCTCATACTTCATTAGAAAGGGCAGAGGGAAAAATGCACAACAGATCAATATGGAAGTGTTATCTTTAGATCCAAGGAAGAATTTTGAGGTTGACTATTGGATGGATAAGTAGAGTTTGAACTGTGCTATGAGGCAAGGGAATGAAAAGGAAATCCATCTGTCTTGTAATGTTTCTCCACTACTGCAGAGTCATAAGGGTGTCAAAATTTGCCAGAAGTGTAAGAGAGGAGCTTCTTATACAAAGAATATTGGAGGACGTATGGGAGAAATCTTGAATTCCTTTCTACACTTCTTCTGAGACAGGGTGTCAATACTGGGATTTAGGTTTTGATTAAATATTTTGTCCTCAGAAGTTGCAAATTCACAGTTTGAATATTTTTTTTCATCAAAACCAAAGCCAGAACAGACAGGGGAACAAAACAATCCATCTCAGAAAATTCGAAAGCTAAGATAACAAGTTGACTTTTCTTGGCTCCAGTTCAGATCCTTCATCTAAATTATGTCTAGTGTCAGCATACCTTTTCCACTTTTCAGATATTTTTGGTGTGTGTTTATTTATGTGTTTATTTTTAGAAGATTCCCTAATGAATGGACTACAGGCAAGCCAAACTGCAGTGTTTTTCAAAAAATACAGTTCTTATTTTCCACACTTGGTCATAATGAAACTGGAAGAAAATCTGTTCTAGGAGGAAGTGTGATAAATTTCTTCTGTAGTTATTATCTATCCTACAGATTCCTGTTTACTTAGTATTTTTCTTACCTCCAAAACATCATTTTGGAGCTGCCTGAAGTGCTTCTTTTTTGTTTTCTGTCCTTGACATATCATTGCATTAGCACAGTGGTATTGCATTAATGAAACTGATCCCATGGCCTACTATCACGAGTACTCCAGTCTAGTGAAAATATCCCGGAATTTATTTTAGATAAGCAAAATTTTTGTCTACTTGAAGTCATAAATCCAAGGATCCTGTTTTTTTCTTTATTTCAACAGAAAATATTTATAATTTTTGCCTGTCTAGCCTAAAGCAGTTGTCTGCTCAAAGACAACTTGAAATCAGGCATATCTACATATACTGCTCAGTTCAAGGTAGGAAACTACTTTGTGTCACGTGTCGCATTAATGTGAATGAATGAAACCTTTTTGAGAAGTTGAAATGTTTCAGCAAACCTGACTTTGCTAGTGAGATCTCAAGAATGGCAGTTTAACCCCCCCCCCCAAAATAAAACCCAAACCTTAAAGATTGTATTCAGTGGTGGATATTTGAATAAATAGGACCTCAGTGGCATTTAAAAACCTCCTTTAAGAAAGGGTTTAAGAACAACTTTCACTTCACTTTATTAAACATATGTCCTCTGGAAAATTACATTGAGATTTAATTTAGAAGTCTATTTCATTTGCCTATTATTAAGGCTATTCAGATTATTGAAATATGAATATGAACTTGATGTCTTCATGGGTGGTGTTTTATTGCAGGAATGCAGAAGATCTTTTGGACAAGGTGAAGAAATTATTTGGTGAACCCAGTGAGAAAAATGAAGATCTCAAAAATGAGGTCCAGGACAAGCTAGCAAACTACCACACCAAAATCAATGATGCTCAAGATCTGCTACGAGAAGCTGCAAGTAAAATTTGGGAGGCTGATCGTTTATCTGCAGTCAACCAAAAAAATATGACCATGCTAGAGGTGAGTGCTGACAAGTTTTATCCTTGATTACTTGGATTCTGATTAAAGTTTGAACCTTTGCATGATTAAATCTTGAAACAAAAACATAAGCAAAAATATTATTAAAATATAACTATATCTGATGTAATTTAAAGGGAATATGAGAGAATACCTTGGCTTTTAAAAGTAGAATTACTCCCCAGCTTTACTTAAATAGATGTTATGT
Source organism: Corapipo altera (assembly GCF_003945725.1). NCBI lineage: Eukaryota > Metazoa > Chordata > Aves > Passeriformes > Pipridae > Corapipo > Corapipo altera. Next base: position 17,975,996 of record NW_020884874.1, read on the forward strand.
GGAAGGTTCATTGGATTTATTATGCTGGGGGAAACTAAATTCATCTCAGTATAAATAGTCATGTAAAATTCAAATCGTGTGCTCAATATTTAAATAGGAGTTCAGTTAAAATCTTTGCTGTCATATTTGCTTCTAGAAAACTTACACTTTCATCTCCCTCTCCAACCCCTGTAAAGGAGACTGAAGGGGGTATGTGGATATTACAGAGTAATAAATCAAATTCTATCCTCTGTAGTTAGTAGCTGTTATAAATGATCTCACTTATAGAAGAGGGGTCTGCTTGTGATTTAATTTAAATTGCAGAGACTTAAAGAGTATATTATAATACACATTAACAAGCATTTAACCGAGACATAAAGAGCCGAGTCAACCTAATGAAGATAAATGTTTCAACTGTGTTTGTATCTCAATGAGCTTTCAGCTCCAGTACAGTATGAGGTTAGAGACCTCTGTTCTCAGAAGAGATTTCTGGGCTTGATTGAATTAAGGAAATACAGTGATGTGAAGAAGTTAGGTGATCTCTGCTCTGTGCATTTCCTTTCCGAAGATGGATGGATAAAGGTTGAAGAAATTACCTGTTATCTCAGTTTTTAAAATATTCTATGCATCATAGTAACAGAGTGCCTGAAGGCATTTTTTCCAGCAGTCCTGCCCACATCACTGCCATGGTCTCCTGTCAAATTAATCTGTGATACTCAATGGATCTTATATAGGAAATTGCCAATTCCTTATTTAGAGGTCAATCTTTACTACACAGTATGCAGTAGTTACTCCAAAGGTTACTCCAAAGCTTTTATTTTTGCATTAAGTAGTAGTGAAGTACCAATGGATGTAAGGAGGAAAGCAGCAGATAAATTTTTCCTTTATAGTCAGAGGAGGTGATTTTCAAAATGAGTACTTACACATCTGTGTAAAGTTTAGGATTTATAACTTATTTCTTATTAATTTTGTGATAGTACTTCAGTCAGTTACGTCAAAAACTTTACCATGTGGGAGGACGATACAAAACTGGGGATAGGAAGACAAAGAAAAGATACCTTACATTACATGTTCTTTATTGTTATTACTGTCTTTGCTCTGAGAGCTCAGAGAATTCCACAAAGGCTATTGTGGCATGGTGACAAAATGCTGGCATTTGAACTGGCATTCCTGTTCTAATAAACAACTTGTGTTTTTCTTTGTGTGAACACATCCTATAGAAAAAGAAGCAAGCTGTAGAAGATGGCAGACAAGATGTTGAAAAGACTCTTCAGGAAGGGAATGATGTCCTTAATGAAGCCAATGAACTTGCAAATGACATCAGCATAGCTGTAGAGGTGAGTGCTTTATCATCTTTATCTGAGAATTAGTACAAGAAAGCATCATTATGGAAGCAAAATATATAATTAAAGTAACACCTGATTTTTCATTGTATTTATCAATGTTGGAGTATTTGATTTGGAAGAACTCATTTTTCAACTGCTGTATGGCAGAAAAGCTAGTCTATTATATAAAAATTATTAACTTGGAGATTTGAGTGATTCGTTGAAATACATAAAGAGCTAGCTCATAATTTTTCATGGACTCTGCCTGCTTTTATGAATATGGTATTCTGATTGTAGTATTGACTTAATCTTTAGAATTGCAGATGTAGCAGACCCATTCATAATCTTGCTTTGACTGTAATCTAGATGTAGATTTATCTGCACAAAAACTGTGTGTGCATATCAGAAGGAAACTTCAGAAATAATTTATTGCCTGTGGCCACAATTTTAAATCTAGATAGATCAGGGAGAGGAAAGGATTGCATTCTGATTTTACATAACATTTTTGAAAATTCTGCCTTAAAAGTTTTATCAAGTGTTTGAGATCAGTGCCTTAGCTACAAAAAAAGTACCTTAAAGTATCATTGGTTCTGAATATATTTCCAGCTTGCATTGCAACTTGTTATAATGAATGGAAAAATGCTTTTTGGAGAAATGGGAAAGGAAACAATTTGAGACTGCTTATTGGCAGGTCTTTATAAAGTACACTTCTTACTAGTATGCTTTAATAAGCAAAAATAGATTGTAGTCACTCGAAAGGTCCTGAAACATGAAATTTCTGTCATTAATTAGTTTTTATTGTGGAGCATAGCAACTGCGTATGCATCTACATTTAGGAAACAAAAGCAAATTAGAGTTTATGAGCTTTTAAACTGTGCAGCTCCTTAATTGTAAAACAGAAGCTTCTACTAAGCTCTGGAGAGACATGTAGCTCTTGGAATAGTTTATCTCCTTTCTGCTTTCCAGTCCAACCATTCCTGTTACTCTTAGTTTCCTGAAGTTTTAATACATAGGTAAGTTGAGATAATACCTCACAAGGAAAAAAAGCAATTTTATATATATATATATATATATATATATAGGGCTACAGAGCGCTTGCATTCAGCAATTTAAAGGCCTTTCTTTTGTCATTTTCAGTATGTAGAAGGTGTTGCAGATAAGATACAGCCAATGTCTGATCAGCTGAAAGATAAAATAGATGACTTATCACAAGAAATTCGTGACAGGATGCTTCCAGAAAAAGTATTGCAAGCTGAGAACCATGCAGCCCAGCTGAATGAATCATCTGCAGTTCTGGATGGGTAAGGCAAACATTCACTGGTGATGATAAAATCATGAAGCAGGTTTGCAGAATTCCTTACCAGAAGTTGAAGGGCTTTCTTCTCTGACTTCAACATCTGGCACTGGAAGTATACAAATAACTACTGTTCTATACAAATAATACAACTATCCAATTGGTCAATTTGTGTATCTCTTGTAAATGTTTTCATACATCTTACAGACTTCATGAAGTGTAACCAGTACCCTCAGATGCACTCATTACACAGTTTAACTTATCATATGCTTACTGCTGTGTTGATGTGAAAAAGATAGAAATTCTTCTTAGAGATCTCACTATATGTTTTCATATAAATTTGTTAAAAACCAGGAGTACTTTCCTTTTTAAGATGACTGTTTTGGTATGAGACACTTATCATTATGTGAAGGACTTACCATGAAATGATGGACAGTGATTCCTCTAGTGGTTTCAAAATGTTCTCCCAAAACGTTCTCTGGACCAAAATGCTTAAACCTATGGACAGAAACTTCAGTTTCTGTTTAGCACTGTCACATTCCTAAATATAATTGAGAATTGGAATGCCCTTCATTTATATGACCACAACCCTTTCAGAAGAATGATACTTTATAACTCATCATCAAAATAGTTTCCTGGAAAGAATATAAGATAAAAAGTTGAGGTTTTTTTGTTTTGGATTGTTGGGATTTTGGGGGCATCTTTTGTTTTATTGCATTTAGGAAAGCAAGACATAAATAGTAAGTGTCATTTGCAATAGTAATACTGAGAAATAGATTGTGGATATTCTGCTTCTTGGACCTGTCCCCAGCATAGCTTCAGAGTTTTATTATTTTATAAAAGCACTGCATGAAAAAAAAAAAGATTTTTCTTTAGACATGAACATCAACAATGTGCTACTTTTTTGCTGCTTACATCTTTTAAATCTGTATGAAGACTTATGTATCCCAAAAACTTGTGAGCAGGCCCTTAACACATTTTTTTCTTGCCAGCATCTGTAATTTTGTGGAAAAGGCAGAGAATTGTCTCTGATAAAGTGTGTGATACTTGTAAAATTACTGGCTTAATTTACAGCATCACACTAGTCTAAGTATTCAGTCTAACGTATATTTTGAGGAGTGCGTAAAAGAATGATAGCTGTGATTTCCTTACTAAAAAGGATTTGAAGGACACTGTTTCTAGAAAAGTGTGGCTTTTGTATCACATCCAACCATATATAAAAATCCAAATACGCAGAAAGTTGGAACGAAGGAACTAAGTAGAGAAAAAGTAGGAAAAAAAAATATTATGCCTCCTTAATCAAACGCTGGAAAGATATATTTTGAGATAGAGCTATTTAACTATTCTAAATATACTTTCTTATGGGTGCGTGTATGTGCTTCTGTCTTAATGAAGATTGACAGGTTGGCCTTAAGGAGCTTAGGATAGTGTTTAAAGTCACATTCACTGTGGTATAACAGTACCATGAATACCTCTGTCTGATCCGGACATCAACCTCAGTTTGTCAAAATACACAATAAAAAGTGCAGAGTCAAGGACATTAAAAATTATGTCTAAAAGCAGAATGTTTAAAGTTTATATTTCTGATGTGGTCAGATAGATACCTAACTTCAGAGGACAAATACCATGGTGCTGTGTAGTCCTGCATCAGGATAAAGCTGTTTACTTCATCCACTGACAATAAACAGGTATACTTTACAGGCATATGCAGTGTCTATCGGTCTTAGAAATTGAAAAGTGTATCTATCTTCACAACTGACACTTGAGTATCTTTCAGATACTACTACATTTGCTGTAAAATACCATTTCATCTTACAGGAGAAATTGAGGTAGAGCCCTTTCTCTCCAATCACCCCCCTAAGAACTCAAACAGCATACTGATTGATGGTGAAGATGTTCTCTTGAGTGTTAGAACATGGAACAGTTCATTAATTTAACCTAGAAAAAAATTGTTGTTATTTTTTCTGTATACAAAAAGGTATTAGTATAGGCTTCTCCCTTATGGCTAATTGCCTACTCCTGAGTAAACATCATTGGTATTTGGCAAATTCAGTTTGGTTCCCTCCTAACCAGAAGGGATTTGAACCATATTTCTAAGTAGTACTTGAGCTACTTGCTAGATAGCCATTCTGGGCTGCACATTTCTCTAACAGAGCATCACAGAAACTTACAGTAGCCTAGTGAGTTCCATCTGTAGTTGAGGAAGGAGATATGCTTTTCCAGGAGTGATGCAGAGGCAGCTCAGTCATGCCATTTCTGCAGTAACCTAGAGGGACTCTATCCCCCTATTAAGTACATGTGGAGTCCAGGGATTATACTTTCTGTCCACTTTCTTCCCTGTGGCATTTTGTAGAAATCAGTATGTAATTGATGCCAAGATCAGAGCCCAGCTGTCCTAGTTCTCCAGAGAACAGATTAATTACCAGGATGAATTTGTCTTTTTTTCAACACACACTTTATCAATAACGATTTTGTACAAGCTTAAACAGGTCCAGCAGAAGTAATCCCTGTCTCTCTTTTGTTGCCATACACCTTGATGCCTCAAGCATCTCCCAGAAAGGCAAAAATCCAAGTTCAGATCCATGTTTACCCAGTTCAAGTGGAGATTTTAGCACATTTACACTTTATTTAGTAAAAGCATCATAGCCATCAGTCATAATGTATGCTGAGATGGTGGTTTTCAAGTTAATTCTGTAGGTGTAGTAATTCTTCCTTGAAAATGTTTGAATGTACCATACAGAGAGAGTACAAGAAAAGTTATTTCCCCAACCTGCTGACTAGAAATTCCCCTGGAAGGAGGTTAACTGAGATCTGTCCCTGCACCAGAAAATAATAACTGTTTATAATTACCTTTTAATCTAATTATAGTTATTAGAACATAATATTTCATGTCAATTGAACTTCCCATTCAATATGAAGCATTATTATTTATGTTTTTCATTTTGTTCAGCAAAATTAGCATTTAGGATTTGGTTTAGATGGTGAGATCTCCTTTAAAACCGTCAGTTCTGTGTTTGGCAGCCAGACCAAGAAATTAGTTGTTCAGAGATTCTACTTTAAAACATGTCTGTCATGATCCTTCATGTTCATACAGTGCAAATGTCATTGAGTTGCCTGGCTCAACACATGGCTATGTGGCTACAAACCCACATTATGAACATGTTACTTGTATTAGAGTGTTAAGCACAGTGCTATCTTTTCTCAGTGTCTAGTCTATTTTTATCTCACAGAACCTCCTCTTCAAGTGAACATTGTTCTTTATATCTTTCTGCACAGATAAAATGTGAATTCTATTAAACACATGAGGCCAGAACTCCTGAAATCCCAAGTGTAGCATTGCTCTCTAAAGAAACACCTTAGAAATACAGGCTGTTGGGTTTGAAAAAGTAGGATACTATGTTCTGTTGAGCTCTGATAGCGGTTTAATGGTGTGTTTACTTTTCCCATCCCAACAGAATCCTTACTGAAGCCAAAAACCTCTCTTTCAATGCCACACGTGCTTTCAATGCTTATACTAATATCAAGCATAACACAGACGAAGCTGAAAGAGTTGCCAAGGAAGCCAAGGTTCTTGCAAATGATGCTATGCAAGCGGTAAGAAAAATAAGTAAATTAATGAGTGAAAGGGTTAGACTTTCTGTGGAACTGTGCTACACTTTATCTGAGATTTGTGTTTTGCCATCTTATGACTTTATGTAGAGACCTCTGCCACCATAAATTCTTGTGCTGCCATCAGAAAGCTTATGCCCTTGTGAGAGCTATGTGCACCTTTAGACTATATCCCCATTTATTCCTAACTCACATTCCTTGTTTTTCATTCCTTTTTGTTTACTATTCTTCCTTCCTCTGTCTTTCACCTTTTGATCTGTATCTATGGCTCAAGCCAACAGCTTTCGATCAGGACTGTAGGCCATTTGGTATTCAATAAAACTAGTTTAGACATGTGGAAGACATTTGTTAAATATAAAGAACTCCATACCTTACTTAACTCTTCGACCCAGTTCCATGAAAATGCTCAGAGGCACTCATCTGCCCATCAGATGAACTGCATGCACCTGGCAGGATTCTAGAAAGAGAGATTTGTAGCAGAGGAGTGGAAAGTTTTATTCCCTTTGTGAACTCTACCGGTTGTTGCAGAAAAATTCTCGCTATGAGGTACTTCATGCAAATTTTCAAAGAAAACAGAGAGAACATTTAAAAATGGGATTTTAAGGTAAAGGCAGCTCTCCAGCCTGAGTCATAATGAGGATCTCAGCTCTTCAGTGCATATACTATGAGCAGAAAACATTCTGAGCATAGCCAGAATTACCTTTTATGTCAAATATCAAAGGAGTTAATGGCTAATTTGTGGAAGGCAGTCAGAGAGCAACTGACATGCACTTCACAGGCACACAGAAACATGAGGCAATGATAGTATAATAGGAGATTTCCAGAACCTATATTTGATACAGAAACATAGATGAACAGAAGCAACTTGTAGCCACAGCGCTTGTACATGAATAAAGGTAGCTTGCAGAGAGCTATTTCAGTCAAATTGATTATGGGAATAGCAAAAGCAATCACATGCTGTAAAGGTCTGTATTTATGAGAGGGATAAAGTTATCTAGCCACTGCACAAAAATTTTAATATTTTTAGGCTTTTTACATTTTCAGCATTCTTTCAAATAACAGTAATTACTATATTTCTCTCTTGATGAAATAGTTTCACCTCACACATTGCTATGTGCTAGTTCTCTGTAAATAGTTATTTGTTTCACCAGAACACCTAGTTACATCGCAAAATTAAATAAGAACTTGGCCTTTTTTTTTTATTTCTTCTCATTAGGATCAATACATGCTGTCTTTTGCTCCTTTGGAGTGAGTGAGGCAGGCAGCTGTTTCAGGGACTGAATAGGAAAAAAGGAGATGCATAGAACAGTAAAGAAACAAAGCAAGCAATTACAGGATAATGACAAAAGTGTATATATCAGATGGTGAACTGAGTGATTATAGCATAGACAGAATAACAATTAAATAAAACATTTAAAAGTGATGGAGGTCAAGATGAACAATATGATGTAAATAGCGGCAAGTGAGTAGCAAGGGAGGAGAGTAAGATATTAAGGTGATGTTTTCAGCATCTCCGTTGCATGTGTTCATTAAAGGGAGATTGCTTTTTGTTATGAGCTGTATATGTATAGTGGGGATCTACTTGATGAGGAAGAAAATTGAGGCAGCTGACGCTTTTTAAATGTAATTAACATCAGACAGAGTAGAGATCATCAGTGGTTTACCATCAAACTGCTGCAGAGCAAGATAGATTTAGCCAGTTTTTGTTAAAGGATCATGTGAGGATTTGGGGCCAGATTTAAAAAATATATCAGTTGTGAACTACAGGCATCATTTTGCTATTGTATTTTCTTGTTTTTATTTAAATACTGTTGAATGTTTGCTCATCCTAAGTGAAGAGTTTAACTGGTAACCAGGTAAATCAGGATCCCTCTTTCTGGCAATCCCAAGGAACTTTTAGCTGAGCTTCAGCACAAGAGAAAGAATGTACCCTCATGCAAGGATGTCTGGAGCACAGTGGTTCAGACAGTCTCCCTCAGACTGATAAGGCCCTGGAAACTGTGTTCCCAACTTTCTGAGAAGATACTCATGAGGACACTGCATAGAAGATAGAGATGATGCCTTTCCCCTCCTTTTGAAAGATGGAGCCATGTTCTCTTCTTTATGAGAGCCATTGTGGACGCCTGTCTTCTGTAAAAGACTCTGAGCTCCAGATGCTAGGAGATAATGGAGAAAAGCGCTGTAGCTCACATGCATCCCTGATCCTAGCCTTTCCCATTCACCAGTTAAAATGTTGAGGCAGGGGAAGGAAGGTTTCCCAATGGTAATAAGCTGGTGTATAAAGTAGAGATGGTAGAGACAGGTTTCCATTTTAGGTTTTACCCCATACATCACTGGAGCAAATGATTTACAAGAACCTAAGTGATATCTCAAGGAATTTTTTTTGGTTTTGGTTTGTAATGAAAAGTACTTCTTTTTCAAATTAAGCTAATGTTGCTGAAAGCAAGAACAGAAGATGCTTAAAATCCATCATGATTACAGGAAGCCTGAAAAATGACTGGGAAAAAATGTATTAAAAATATGACAGAAAAATTCCTCCTGAGCTGTTTATGATGGATATGTTCTCCTCTTCAAAAGCAAAATAAATTCATCACAAATGAGGAATCTCTAGCATTCAAGCAGCTTCAGCATCCCATTAGCTAAGGCAGTAAGTGACTAGAAAAGAGTCACATTAATAGATTCTGCTTGTACCTCACAGATCAGAATCGTAGTTTTACCATATATCTTGAAAAAGTGTGATTATTCTCAGGCTTTTTGGAGAGGAGTTACGGGATAGTAACTGGAACCACAGGGGACACATTAAATGTTTAGGGTCCTACTTCCTTCTTTGCTTTTGACTTTCTTTGTAGTGGTACCCCAACAGTTACATTGGGTGTCTAGATATTCTTACACTGTAATGGCATAAAGCTGCCTGGACATCCCTGTGAGGATGTCCTGAGGTGCAAACCCTTCATAACATTTTTGGTACTTCAGAATGCTCAGCTATCTTCAGGACTGGTAAAAACGAGAGTAACCCTTACTCTTGCTAGGTGAAAACTTCACAATATAAGTGTATGTGAAAAAAAATAATTTAAGAATAACACAGAACTATTTTTAACTGATGTGAATTAGCACTTAGCTCTATAAAACACCTAGTAAGTTGTATGTGATCTTCAAAACTGTCCGAGTGCATTTATGCCTCTAAACCATGATTGAGACTGCAGTGTATGAACACATAATGAGGTCTCACTCCTGCCACAAGATACTGCAGGGATTCAAGCTGCACAGAGTTTGCATGAGCAGGGTAGAAACCATGAAGAAAGGCACAGGGGGAGGAAGGTACTGTCCGCAAGTTATGGGCACTCTGGAAGAGGCAGAATTAGAACAAATTAGTCTCCCAAGACCTTGCAATTTTCTAATTTATTTTGAATAATAGTATTTTTTAATTATTCTTTTTTTTTACAGTGTCCCAATTTAGAAAATAATATCAGAGACTCTTGGCTGTAAATCCTACTAAATCATTAAGGGGTTCACCATGCACCAGGCTTGCCAGAAACGCACAAGCTCACTTCACACAAAGGCATAAAATGTTTGTTTTTTTAATTATTGACAGCTTCATAACTTGACATCTCATGAGCCACAAGAAAAACTAGTAAAAAAAAGTATGTTTTCTATCAGATATCTTGATTAATCCTTACTTTCAGAATTACTTTTAAAAAAATATAAAATAAAGCTTTTAATCAGTACAAGTTTATTTATATCTGAAAGGGTTTTATGCTGAAATCTGCTTCTGCCTAATTGTCAGCGCACGCCCAATTATTGTTCCTGATTTGATGAACTTTTTGGTTTTGCATTGTAAATTTGACCTTCCAGTTTCGTTTTATTGACTATAAACTGCGTCAACAGCCAGTCAACCATGCCTAGTCATAGAATAATAATAACAATTCTTGTTTTTGAAGTCTGTGGTCCCAAAGTGATCATACCCTGGATTCTGTTGCTGATGGGAAAAGAAATATGAAAGTATTATCTGATTTGACAAGTGCATCTGCCACAAAATCTGGCCAAACATTCTTCCTTCAAGAGCAGCATTTTGCTTAATTGGGTAGTTTTTCGGATTTTTTTTCCTGGTACTTTGTGTATTTTTCTTTTACCGGTGCTACTTGTTATTATGTGGTAAAGAAAATCTAGAAGAAATTAATTTTGTTCATCTTTTGAATTTATATGTTCCTGTTGATGTTGAAAGGAATTTGTATTCACAGGAATTCATGTACAAAGGAATTTTGTGTACACAGCTCATTTCAGGTGAGCTTGGAAAAGGGCAGTCATATGTGCCTTAGTTCTTACAGTCACGTAAAGGCATGCATTTACATCCCATACAAATACAAAGAATCTTTAATAACTATACATCCCTGTGACATGGCAACATATACCATGAGATATCGCATAACAAAAACCTTGGTTCTGAATTTTGAAAGTGTCCAAAGCATTCTTTAAGAGTTTTAAAAGAAATGTCAAGTTCAATATATGGTTTTTACAGTTTCGTTGAAAAACAGCAGAGATTCAGGAGTATGCAGAATGTCACCTCTGGGCTTACTCATTATATAAATAATGAATAGCAATAATAATTGTGTCATTTAATTGACGCACAGTTAATTTTTGAGTATATGTATCTGCCCTGGAAAATGAAAAGTAGCTGCTTCTTAATTACATACTAGTTGCAAGGCTATGACCCATGACTAATATAGAATGTTATCTGGCTGTCAGGAGTATTCTCAAAGAAATGTATTCAGTATGATGTATGACCTGAGTTCAGTCTTACAAACTGAACAGTAAGTGGTTCAGAAGCTAGAGCATTTCCTACCAACTGAAAACACTAATCTAATTTAGAAAAATCATTCCATCTATCGATCAGTCTCTGCACAGAAGGTAGAGATGGATGTTTTTCAAAAGAAAGATCTTTAAGTAGCACGATATGATGAAGGATGGTTACTTACTAATAAAACTCTTTCAGATTAAATGCAGTCTGCCCTTCTTTTAAAACTCTATTTCTTATTTCTTTACTGACCTAGCAATTATAATTCTTTAATTTAACCACAAATGAATCTCTGTTGTCAGTGTGGAATCATCAGATCCGGTCTGACTTCTAAAGTTGCTCAAGCTGCAGTTAGGGAGAAATACTATATTGCATGGTGTTCTGTCCATAGCTGGAAGGATAAATACGTATTTAATTTGAAATATGTTTTGTTTGTTTTGGACAAAGTTTTGCTCTTAGAGTCAAATCTTTTTCTTTAATACTGTAAAAATTGTCTCCTTTTATTGAAGTCCCCAAAGGGCATCTGGCTTCCCATTAAAAAAAAAATAATAATTAGAGAATTTTTTTTTATTTTTTGCACTTGTAGACCAGTATAATGGCAATGGGATGTAATTCAGAGCACACATTTATCATTCAGATGACTCTTCACTTAGATCATATTCATACTTCTTTTATGACTTCGGACTTTCCTGTATGTTTAACACTGCTTGTTTGTCTACAGACATCTGGTCCTCAAGGATCATTGAAGGATGGTGCCAGGAGCTCTCTTCAGAAAAGCTTCAGGGTCCTTAATGAAGCCAAGATGTTAGACAATGAAGTTAAAGGTAAATGCAGTATATGACATTCAGACCTATTAAATAGAAAAAAAAAACAAACAAACAAAACGTGAGAGTGCTATGCTTTCAGTATGAAGAAGTCAGATCAGTAGGAAAAAAGTATAATTCATTATCTAATTTGAAATTGAACAATGTATCCATAAAAAAAATTCTCCTGTTCTGTGTCCAAGCATTATGCAGGAATGTTTGTTCTCTCTGTACATTTTCTTGGACAGGAAGGCTGAGGAGGATAAAACTTTGCTCTTCTCTTGCTAAAGGAACTCAGTATTAAACATTTATACTTGTCAATACAAAACAGAGTTTGCAATGCTCGTCAGAGATACCACATCTCTTGAGGACATGTTTGGGGTTTTGACTGAAAATAGAAGCATGGGGAGGTCAAATGAAGCTGTTTACCAAACAGACTAGTGGATAAGAATTGCTAAGCATTTTCTTAAAAAAAGAAAAAAAAGGGATTAAATCCATGTCTCCAGAGGTAAAATTTCACACACACAAAAAGATTTTTTTGTTCCTAAAGCATCAATACATGTCTAAAGGCAGGTTAAGTCATAAGGTTTGTAAATTCCAAACTGAATACTTCAGTTTCCTGGTGAAAAATAAAGCATCTTTAATTTCTCTTCAATGTTTTTCACTGGGGAAAAAAAATAAGTTTTTGAACCATGATGTTCAGTGAGATGTAAAAGCTGGTAATTCAGGTCAGACTGTGCATATAATGTCCTTAATATTTTCACGTCGATAAATGAGAGTATTGCTGGTGAATGCCGTAGTGTGAGAAGGTAGGACAGTAGTCAGTATGGACACGTACAAGGACTTACATGTATACATGAATAATCAGCTGCAGAAATGAAGAATGGTGATCAGTTGTCTGGGTAGCACTTTTCTAGTGCAAGACTAAAGAGAAGCATGGGTCATGTGCTGGGTGAGGGTGGAAAAGGCAGATGTCACAGAGTAATGCACAAATACGTGCACACTTTCCAAAACACATGAAACAATCCTTCCACTCTGTTCAGGGCTCCTAGTGCTTGAGTTACTGGCTACAGTCTTGGGCACTGAACTTCATGGGGGCTGAGGTGTTTTGCAGCATCCTGAAGACATCATGAAGACTAATTGGTGATCTAGCAGAAGAGAGATGAGGAGAAAGATTGAAATAATGTAGATTTAAAGACTGAAAGACAAATAATCAAAGGGATTTAATATTCTTCAGTTATGTCAAGGTTTTTCCAAAGAAGTTGAGACTAACATATCTCAAATGCACTGATACAGATCACATAGATTCATTGTAATTAAATTAAAAAATCTTCATTGTAATTAAAATACAGAAGTACTGAAATTGATTACTGGAAAGATTAGGGAGATACAGCCTTTGAAAATCTCTGAAAACAGCTTAGATGAACATCAGTGAGGAATAGCTGTTGATCAGAAGGAGAAAAACGATCTTAGGACAACCATTTGTTCAGAGCCTATGATTCAATAATCTTCTGATCATTGCAACCAAAAGCAGTTTATTCCTTGGGTCTTTAACTAGACAGATCATTTTATAGGTCCTCTAAGAAAATACCTATTGTAGCGCTAATGAAGAATCTATTTAACAGTACTCAATACTTCTTTCTTCACAGCACTCTTAGGAAGGAATTGGAAAAAAAATAATTTTGACTAAACCTGAGGGGAAATAAGTATGATACAATTATCCACTTTCAAGTAGGCCAACATCAAGTTTCTCACATCTGCCTTTGTGAAAAATGTTAAATATTACGGCTTTAATTACTTTGTTTTTTACATGTAGCAATTTAGGAGCATACAATGTTTGTGCCACTGATGTAGTAAAGTCTGAGAGGAGAATCAGTTAACTGAGTCCACCATAAAATTCTTTGAAAGTCTTTCATCTGAATACTGAGTCCAGACAGAATAAGTTCAAGTTGATAATTCTGTGGTTTGTTTCAAGTTAGTGCACTGTAATCCCCTCCCTTTAGTAATTTGAAATTTTGGGGGGTGTATATTTGGAGAAGCTTATGTCCAGTCACTATAGTTTTTGAAGAAATCTTTCATACTAGATAGTATACTCTGATTCAACTGGCTGAATCTATAATAGGGTTAACCTGCAATTAACCACAAGGACACAAGGAAAAAGCATAACACTTGAAAACCTATGTGAGAAAGCACATTTAGGACTTGGAAGAAATAAAGATGAGAAAAAAAAAAGTAGCAATGATGTAATATTTTTTGCTCATCATAGGATCTGAAAATCAAGCTGGGTTTTGGGGGGTTTTTTTGTTGTTTTTTTCCGTGCATCAGAACTAGAAAAATTGCACACAGTAAATATTCAAGGTTGAGTTTTAAACTTGTCACAGAGATGATGCCTGAAGCTTCCCTGTCCTTTTAGCTTAGTTAAAATACTTTTTTATTAGAAACAAGACAGATTTTTATAATACAGCCTATTTTTCAGGTTTTTACATACAAAATTTTCCTTGGCCTGCTGGGATATACATTAAGAAGAACATCCAGCATAAGGGATGAGATCCATACAGCTTTTGGCTATTACTACACTTGCATTTAGTTTTGGCAGCTCTAGGATTTCCAACTGCAGAACAAGTAAACATAATGTTTCATAAGGTCATTAATTGCATTTCACTGTCATACAGTGTTTGAAAGTGAAAAACGTCATTATTTTCTTGTAGCAGATCTGAGGAAAAAAAATGTGTCTGAGCTACTAGTAAATCTTGGATGTATATTTAGGGTATTCTTTATTGCAACTCTCTACTGCCAGATTCAGTACAGATTTAGGGCTGGATGAACATATTTCAGGAAATATGTTATAGAAAGTCACATAATATGAGGAGAGGCCAATGTGCATTTTCAGTAACATGGCTAAAGCACGAAAAATAGGGGTGCTTTCTGGAATGCAAACTGCTGCAGTTTGCCATGGCTGGTTTATGGAAAACACTAAAATTACCCTGCTGCCTCTTCTCTTCCACAGCATTCCTCTGAGCAGACTGGACACCACGAAGTGGGGTCCATAGCTCCATGTGCTTCCCAGACACGTATAATTGAGTAACCATGTGTTTCACATAGCACTGTACCCTCTTTTCAAGGACAAAGTAAAATAGTGTCTGTACTTGGATGTATGTGAATTCCATGTGTTCACGAGACCATTCAATTTAACCCTGAGACAAGATATATTACAACCTCAATCAGGCATTACTTCAGAGAATTTTGGAAATACGTATGTTATTGTCCCATTGTACCTGTGAGAATTTGATTACAGTTTGATAATTCAGAAGCAAAAGTCTAAAGAGTCTAAAGATGCATAAAGCAAACCTAATGCAAGCAGGCAGCAGTGCTTGTAATGCACATATTAGATCTTTGTCTATGTTCTTGGCCCCAAACTGAAGGGTAATGAGATAGAGCTTTCTTAATGCTCTCTGATATGTCTTAGATTTAAAGGGTTTCATAAAGACAAACATTCTGAACTTGAACAGTACATCTTTTTGCATCTAATAAAACATGACCATGCTCCACAGTTTGACCCGTGGAGATCAGTTAACATCGTGCCCAGAATACAGACATGTAAGAATAAAATGCAATGACAGATTTCTATTCCCCACCCTGCTTTTGCTCAAAGTGATGATATTGTTATTATTGTGAATAACATAGAACATATGTTATTAGTATTATGAACATAATCCCTTCTGGATGTCTTGCTGTTCCCACGATAGAAAGTGAGAGTTCAGTGTCAAACAAATAGTAAGATATTTTTTTAGAATTCCTATAAAGCCACCCTGTTCAGAGTCTCAGCTGGAAGTGCAGGATGGTTAACGGGCACTCTATAAAGATTTGGTAGAAAGAAGTAATCACTAGTTTAAAATTTCTCTGTCTGCACTACAGGTAGTACATTAGTTAAAGTAATGAAGACCCATAAGCCACTCAAATGATATATGCTCCAAAATTCCAGGCTAGGCTGTGATAGAGGTGAGAGTGTTTTCTTCCTACATTATGACATTCTCCTGATTTGTAGCCAATTACCTGAGTTATAAAACCACTGTTAATCATGAAAATGTTTTATATTACCACCAAAGACTGCTGAAACAGTCCTTACAAAGCAAATGTTCTGACAGAAGCTATTAAAATGGAGATTTAGTAATTTCTCTCTCAGTGGGGCTTGGAGTTAGAAAGAATAGCCCTGGTTATTCAAAGAAGCAAAATCTGTATGTAGTACTCTGTAGTACTCTGACTAAGAAGGAGTTTTGAAATTTTGGCTACAAGTGAGTAAATGCTGCTGCCTGCTAGCTGCATTCTCTCTGTGCCTTGAGGGATTTTTCAGTTTGCCAGGAGCAATTTTTCTTTCTTATAATTTTGAATTTAATGTTTTAAAAACATACTTGCCCCAGCATAGATTTGAGACTGTATACAGACTTTGTCAAAACTGATCAATGAAAAGTGAAAGTAAGATATATAAACTCCTCATCAGCTGGAGATTGCTGTCAAGTCATTTCTTTTGCTGAAGAATTGACAACTTGAGGGGGACTTGTCTTGTCTGACAGCACGTGAATATTTTTAGCTAAAACATTTTCCAGCTGATAGGCAACATAACAAGGTGATAGATCCCTTGTTTGTGTATTCTCCTCTGCTTTGTATTTCTGCTGACCTGGCATATTGCATTTGCCAAATTATTGCAGTCAGTGCTAAAAGTAGTCTTCTTAAAAAGTTAAACATCATTAGCTGCATTTCTGTAGCTGCATATCTTTCCCCTGTTTGTTTCTAATGCCAAGTCTTGCTTGGTTTAGGGGGAAAAAATCAGCTTGTGACCCATCTTCATCTTTATAGGATGAGACTGTGGAAAGCAAGAATGCTATTTGGAAGAAGTAATACAAAGATAACAGAGATGTGTGTAATGGTCAGTTCGTTTGTGCTGTTTCCAGCAAATAAAAACAGCTGCATGTGTTGCTACTCAGTAGATTTCCATCTTTATTCTGATTTTGGGGTACATGCATTTGGTAGCATAGCCTTGTAATGTCTTTTGGACAGTTTCACATGGAAAAACTACATTGGTCCATACTATCAGAAGATGCCTGTTTTGACTATGTTGCACTATGTTTCTACATATATGTTTCCACATAGGTTCCACTATGATGGTGGCTCATCATCAGTCCTTAACCAGTATCACCTTGTATGTGATCTGCAGAGACTTGTAAAAACGTGTCCCTTGTAAGAGTAGATCACTGCCTATAAACAATTAGTAACTAAATTCTTAAGTTCATCTTGAGATGAAATATATGCGTGCAGGTATTTTTTTTTTCATTTGGCTCGCTTCGGTTTATTCACTCAGAGGAAAAAGGGATGATGCTTTATCCTGTAATGCTCTGTTTAATATAAAGAGGAATTTAAAATCTTTGTTCATGTTAACCAATCCAGAAAATTTAAAGCCCCATACATGCCAAGTCCTTCAGGTTTCTGCTTACTCTTAAGAGTTTAGTTTCAGCAATGCATGACTAGTTTTGCTCATTTGAACAATAAACAGTGCGTTTATTGGTATCCTGTGCCATCTCTGTGCAGAGCTAATCAAATGGAAACAGTATTGAGATAAATTTCTCAGGATACTCCTCAACCTATACTTAAATGTGAACTGACAGTGCAGACCTATTAACCTCTTCCAAGTCAGATAAACTCTGTAGTTTAGAAAAAAAACTTAGGAAAAGCTGCCTGTATTTTGACTAGCTTTGATGATCAACTGGAGGATCTCAGGCCTTCAAATCATAGCTCTAGCATTTTTCATAAATGCTAATACTGAAAGGATGGGGGAAAGCTGATGTGAAGTGGTTCAGTTTGTGATTCATACAGAAAATTAGTTCAGTGCTTAGTGAAGAGGCCATCTGAATTACAATATGAGAAGTTACTTCAGAATAAAACCTCGTCTTAATATCACTGTGCAAAATGAACAATTTCCTTGAAAAGCTAACATGGGACATAGCATCTCCTCACTTCTCTTTGTGTAAGAGCCTCCCTAGGAACACTTATTTATGGCTTTATTATTGTAATTAAAAAAGAAAAAAACCAAAGCCATACCCTTAAAATGTATTTGAGAAATTAAAAGAAAAACAATTAAACAGGTATTTCAGGAGTTCTAGGGAAACTTCCCTCATTAAATTCCAGTTTGCTGCTATGGTTACAAAGCTGAAAACAGAAGTCTGAAAACATGATTCTTCAGAAATATAACTGGGGGATAATTAGCATGTTGGATCTGGTAAAGAGGAGAAAAAGAGATAATTTAAAAGTATGCTACAAAGTTGGAACATAAATGAATCAAACTTCTCAGAAATATTGACACACTTTATAAACACTAACATCCCACCAGAGACACCAAGAAATTATCAGGCAAACCATAATTTCAGAATTAAATAGAGGAAATTAAAACAGTTTTGTCAGTATTATTACTTAACAAGAAATGAACTCAGATAAAAATCTCAGGGCATGCAAGATCAGAATATCATGAGTTTATCCTGGTTTAACAATATCCCGTTGCCAGTAGCCTGTTTAGCAGTGGTGACAAAACCTGTAATTTAAAAATAAAGGTGTTTTGGAGGAGAATAGTGATCTCATAATTTGTATGATTCTTCCCAACTTTATTCTAGTGTTAACTGTGCCTCTTACAGTTCACACAAATGTCCTGTTCCTCTGCAGGACATTTTGCAGGAGTGAAGGCCTACCTGCAAGCACTCCTGCAGTCCCATATGTTGCTTTAATTTAAATAATGCAGACAGATTTTCTCCTGAATGATGTTTCAAAAGATCTAACAAAAAAAGTATAATTGTTGTTTAAATTCTATGTGCTACTTCAGCCTTGCTATAGCCTTGGAAAATTTAATAAATTATTTCTTATAGGCTCTATAAATTTTGTTTGATTTTTCTCTTTACAAATTGCTTTTTGCGCATCTAGTTTTAAGAAACTAGATTTTCTAGAAATTTTGGAATGTGAACTACAGTCCCTCATTTTAATGTACTGGTTTTTCTCTCACAAAAGTGTTACAGCCCTGGTGATGTTTGCGGGCTTGGAATACCAATGATACGCCTAATTATTGTTCCTTAGTAAAAAGAGATGCTTTTTGTTTTGGCAAGCATATGCTTATAATTCACCAACATACCTAATCGCCAGTACAGTTTCCTATCCCAGTATCTATTTGGATAAGTATCTAAAAAGTAGTTGTTTATTTTCAATAACCTGTCGCATATCTGAAGGTCACAGTCATAGTTTGTATCCTGAACTCCTTTTCTACAAATTATTCTCCTCTTCTGGCTGTCAAGCTCAG
The DNA here is from genome assembly GCF_003945725.1 of Corapipo altera. Lineage (NCBI taxonomy): Eukaryota > Metazoa > Chordata > Aves > Passeriformes > Pipridae > Corapipo > Corapipo altera. Next base: position 17,995,131 of record NW_020884874.1, read on the forward strand.
TGATGTTGAATTACTTTCCGAGTAGGATATGCCTTTAAGGCAGGAAATTACCTGTTTCGAATCATTTTGTATTGATAGGAAGAAATGATCAAAAATGCCCCCTACTGTAGTAGTTTAAACATTAACCAGCATTTTTTATACCAGACTTTACTTCTGAATTTTGGAATAATGTCTGTTTCAATAGCCATAAAGCTTAGCTGGAAGCTCATTTTTGAGTTTGAAAAATTGTTGCTATGCTGGATGCTGTTCAAAAGACCCTCCATGATTTTTATTCAGAGCAACTGATGAAGAATAGGAACTTCCTTGTGAAGGAGAACATCAGTTTCAACCATAATGTGCCAAATATGACACACCTGTGCCTTTGATTTGTACTAGTTCTTCAGTTTGAACAAACTCTTAGCTATGAATGTTATTTACTAGACAGGCATTTCCCCTAAAAATTTAGTATGTTTGTTTCGTAATAACCTGGTTTTAGTGTGTTCTTCTCATACTGATGATCAGTGCCAGGGTGATCTTTTATTTTCCTCGGATGCTATGTCAACACTGGTTATCCTTGAGAAAATTCAGGAGGACTAGGCTGTGGCCAAATTACAACAGCTAGCTGACCTAATCATGCTTACCTCTTTCACACTACATTCAACTCATTCAACTTAGACAACCAGCTTAAGAAGGCTCAACCTAGGAATCAAAACTGTGACTAACATCACAGTTGTTGAATCCATCATTATGTGAATTTGTCTAAATCATAACATCTGTGATTATAGTTCTTTCCTCTGCACGCCTTAGAAAAACTCATGATAAATATACAACAGTACAAGGAACTGAAGCATTTAAATACCATGGAACTAGGGAACTTAAAGAAACAGGAGAAGATGATCAGTGAACACTACAACAAGTTCTACTGGACTTCCTTATTTACACAGTATAATATCGTAATGAAAAATGGCTTGCTTGTTATTATGCATTTTAAGTTTTGTGTAAAGAAAGGGTAGTGGAATCAAAGAGTTAAAGCTTCTGTATCATATGGACTTTTTATAGAAAATGGGGATGATCTGGACAGCATGCAGAACAGGCTGAAAGATGCTGATGAGAAGAATTCCAATCTCCTGAGAGCTTTGAATGAAACTTTAGGAAAGCTGTCAGCCGTTCCTAATGGTAAGTTGGAAAAATGTTGCAACACTTGACTCATCTCTGTTCTTTTGTTTCTTTTTCCATCACTTAACATCCATCTCATCAATCTTTGCCTGTGTCCACACTATGTCTACTTTAACCATTGGCTGTTGTTGTAAGATGAAGATGAGCAATGTGAGAGAGAAAACTGAACAGAAAAGTTATGTGGTATCAGTTTGAATGGTAAAAGGTACCATGCTCTACAGTTTGAAGAAGGTTTTTTCTGAAGGAAAATAATTATGATAGCAGGATATGGTATACACTCTGAGAAAAACAGTCTTTTGTTTATATGTGAAAAATCTTTTTATGAAACTACTGTTTAATGAACCATTATAATTTCACCAGTGTAATTTAACCAAAGAAGCATAGGACTTACTGACTTTACAGAAAAAGCAGAGTGAAATTTTCTGGATTTTGTCTTACCTTTCTACCACACTCTCAATGTTTCCAGTCACTGTTTGGTATTGTATATCTTTTTTAGCTCTGAAATGCTTATGACTGGAACAAATTTTCCTCAATAGACTCTGAAGTGCTGTTGTGTTACCATCCGCCCCTGAAGCCAGGGTAACTGAGACTGAGTGACCAGTGTTTGTGTATATATATATATATATATATATATGGCAGGTTTATTTTAGAACAATTTAGTTGCAATGGAAAGGAGGTATGCCATCCTTTTGGTTATTAACTATAGAAATATAACAATATAAAAGTATAAAAATATCACTGGAGAAAATAAACAAGGAAAAGAGATAAAGAAAAGCTAAGAGTAGGTAGCAAAGAGGAAAGGTATCACCACCAGTGGATTCAGCAGGAGACTAGGTCCTTGCAATTTAGATGTGTGTTAGCCAAAGTGATGGTTGCAGTCTTGATCCATCTGGGGTCAAGGAAGCCCCACACAACATAAAGTTCAAGGGGTTAATATACACTCAGGTTCAGGTGGGAATACCCAGGTGGGAATACCCAGGGGGGGAGTTTTACTGTGTTTGATGCAACACTGTGGATCACGTGTGGTCCTCTGGTGGAAGGCCCCAGAAATGAGTCTGGGGTCTTTGATGGTTTATAATATGACAGCTACCCTCTCAAGCCAGCATAGGTGAGCCAGTTATGCCTTATCAGAAGGGATGAGTACCTTCAGGCCTGCATGTGAATGTCCTGATACATATCCTGGGGAGGGGGAGTTTTACCCCTTTGCCTGTGTAAGGAGGACATTGGCACGATAAAAGCATTATCCCTGTCTTGAGGGATCCGCCTCTTATTGGCCTTTTCCCTTATCTGGCACAAGAAACAGCCTCTTGCTAAACAAAGATCAGTTTGTTGATGATCTTTCAGTGATGGGTGTGCACCCTCACTGCACATGGGCTGTTCTTATGCAAGTCAGAGGTTTCACCCCAGGAACTCAAAAACCATCCTCCTCCCCTTCATTTGCAGGCTGCAAATCTGGTTTCAGCAAAGCACCTGCTGCTTTTGCCAGTGCCCAATTTTTTGAGTCATTAACTGTTAATATTTCAGTCTCTCACATATGCACATTTTTCATTCCATATAGACTTTTTTTTCAAAAAAAATGTAATATTCATTAAAATTCCAAAGTCCTTAGATGTTAACTACATTGTATTGTGATAGCAAGAGACAGGGAGTTACAGCAGTTTCATTATAATGGACAGTGAATGATAAAATGAATGTTTTAGAAAATAAAAATATTTTAATCAATGTATTCTGCTATGACTTTTCTCTCCAAGAAATACTTTATAAACTGAAGTTATACCTTAAGGAAAGTCTCTAAGGAAAATCTATATTCTATCTGGTTTCTGATGGTCTAGAAGGTTCAGACTGCAAATAAAACCTTGGCATGAAAAACAATTTACTATTAATGTTGTACATTTTTGTGGCTTTAAGATTCCAACTAACTGAAAAGTTTTGGTTTGGATTTAGTAATCCTTGGAATCAGTCATTCACAAAATAAATTGTTTAGTATTTTGTCCTCATAGTATACCATTTCTTGGGTTTTGGTCACAGATATTGACATGAGTGTTTGTCTTCTTGTGCATAGATAGATGTCTCAGTCAAACAAAATGGACGTCTAAGGCCTGTTAACCTTAGGACACAGATTACTAAATATGGAACATGTAAAATAAATATGAAATATGCAATTATTAGCAATGCATTCAACTCTTGGCAGATTAGAGTTACAGGGTGACTGTTCTTGGGACAAGGACACTCATCAAAACAAGCTGATGTGTATTAAGAATGAAATTCAGAGCAAATAAATGGCATGGATAAAAAAATGCAGAAAATTAGTTGTCCAACAGGACAATAATCAGTGAGGAGGGGAGAAGAAATGACCCTGTGATATATCTTGTTCAAGGATTCAAGAAACCAGAGAACAACTTAAACTGATAATTCTTGTGTCCGTGCTACACCAATAGTCCAATAAAAGCAGAAAGATTCAGAATGGGGTAGGCAGGCAGATTGCATGTGGGACAAGGACCAACATGTGCAGGGATGGCATAATTTAAAGTGTGGTTGAAAATAGTTCATGTCACCAATAGGGGAAGTAACACAGTAACTCCAACTTTCAGTTAGCCAGAAAGGTGTATGACCTCTAATAGTGATACCAGAAGGAAATACTTAAATATACGGAAAAAAGGAAGTGAGAAAAAACAATTAGAGCTCTCTTTTCTTTCACTTGGCAGGACTAACAATGACAATGGTTTATGAAAAGTTCACTTGTATTTCTTATGTGCTGTTGTATTCGGGAGGCTTTTCAGAGCCAAAACTTCAGGAATAAGGGTTGAGTTGTTTGGAGCGCAGGTATAATATCTTTACTCAAAAAAAGTAATAAGGCTCAAATAACTCTCCAGCATGCAGGACAAACCCACCAATTCTCTATAGCGTACAGAAGCATTATATGCTCCCCAAGGTTTGATCGCATCAGATGTTCCACAGAAGGAGAATCACCTGCCTAGGAGACCATCTGGAAACCTATGCTGTTGATCCATTGAAATGGAGAAAATATCTGTGTTTCCCATGTCTTCAACAGTCACAGAATCAGGAATGTGCAATCCGTTTCAAGCAAATGTTTGTATAAACTAACTCTTATCAGCTCTCTTAGAAATTGAGTGAAATCACAACATCCTGTGCCTTCCCCACTACTTCAATACAGCATTGACTTCACAGACTACCACAGGAAGCCCAAGTCAGTATAAGTGGCACTGTCTCTACATGGTTGTTTCAGAGTTGTCCAAACTTCTGAGCTGCACACTGAAATTTTTATATGACTAAGGAACAAGAGAATACCTTGGAGAGCGTAATGGGAAAGCAACACCAAGAACAGTTTCACAGAAAGCACATGGGAAAACAGATTCCTGCAGGTTCCATGACTACACTGTGGTGTGGTAATAGGGTGGGAGTTCACATCAGTTCCCTTGCAAGCTAGTGTCCACCACATTTTCTGCCTGCTCACTTCCTTACATCTATGGGAATTTAGAAAATCTGTGCTCCCTAGCCAAACAGTCTGTGCTACTGGCTCATCATGTGCAGTATTCCCAGCCTGACAACAGCACCTGAGCTGCATGATAAGTTTTAAAGCAATCCAGTTTACACAGGATCTGAATAAGTACCTACTTGAATATTTAGCTGTCTGGTTTATCATTTGTCAATGGCAGAATCAGAACCATTCAACTTGAATGTTTTCACCCCCAAGACAGAACACTGGTTTCCATTTTTCAGGCAGAGAGGTGAGGCAGTATTAGACTAATTGCTTTGCTCAAGGTCACCCATGATGTCTATGGATGTATGTGATCAACTAGGGCAATGGATCCTTGGTCCTCTGATTCACAAAAATATTTGTCATGGAGTTAGATTTCTGTGCTCTCTACATCAGAAGATTGAAACTCCTATTTCTAAATATCAAATATTATATCTGACTCTTGATCAGAGGTTAACCAATGAGTCAACAGGAACAACAAAAATTGCATACAATTTTATTTGCTGAAAATTATTTGTCCTTTGCATACAAATGGGGCTGGAGCCCTTTTTCTTCTTCGCATGCATTTGATGTCCCAAAAAAATATAAAGGGCCAGACAGATTCTGCAGTCGAAACTTACAAGTAATAATGTCTTGCTATGTGTGAAATAGGAAGTCTCAAAGAACTGTATAACACAGTTTAACTGTGTTTAACTACATAACACAGTAGAACTTTTATTCTTAAGATGTGTGGAAGAAACTCCTGTACTTATCACTTCATTATCCTTTCCTACCTACAGATACAGCTATAAAGGTACAGGCAGCCAAGGACAAAGCGAGACAAGCCAACAGTACTGCAAATGACATCCTGGCCCAAATTAAAGACCTCAATCAGAATCTCCTGGGCTTGAAAAACAACTACAGTAAACTTACAGATGATGTGGCCAAAACAAATGCTGTTCTGAAGGATCCTATCAAGAACAGTAAGATCTTTTTTGGTTGTTTAGTGGTGGGTTTTTTTCAGTTTGTGGTTTTCATTTCATATCTCAAAATGAAACAGAGACACTCCAGAATTGCAGTCATATAGCATTCTACAGTATGCTGGGATAAAAGGAATCTCTATCACTTCTATTTTCTGGACTTCTTATATATGAAAAAGGACAAACTCTAACAATTCTGTGATTCTGTGAAAAGAATTTTAAATCTTAATGCTAGTAGTTGAAAGAAAAGCTCATGTCAGCACGATGAAAATGTAATGGATAGATTTGTTCCACAGACTACTTTTTAAAGTATTTAGGAGGTGAATAATCAAAGATTCTGACTAGCAATTCACCACTTGATTCAAGCAAAATAGCCCACACTGTACCTGTCTTCAGTCAATCAGGTAGTCAGTCCTTGGAGAAATGCATGACTTCTTTCTTATACATTACTATTTTTGGTAGAGCACTGAAGATGCTTAAGAAGAAAGAAAGAAAGGAGACTCTGGGAATGGGCTTTTGTCTGCTTTTTTTTTTTCCCCACCATGATTTCTGTTATCAAATGTGACAATTACTTCAGCATTTTCACTTTGGTTATGATGGATAACAGATTAATTCTAAATTACAACACATTTTATGGTAGATTGTTAGACCCTGTCCTACAGAGTATACAATCAGGGCTGACCACGAAACCAGAGTGACTTTAGAAAATTACAGAAGGACTAATTTCTTAGCTACCCTGGGCTCCCCAGCTTGTTGTCAACTTGATGAATCCGGGCACCTAAAAACGTGCAATTTAGGAGGTTTTCATTCTCATTCTATGGTCAAATATCCTCTTCCAATTGATGCTGTACAATGTCCTGATTGTCCCCAGTCACCATTATTTTGTTTACATTGAATAGTGGTCTTAACACTTGCAAACTGTTTCATGTCAGATAAAACTTAACTGGAAGATGTTCTCCAGAAGTACACTTCTACCATTCTTCAATTGTTAATGGATACTCATATTACAGAATGAGATTAAAGTAATGTGGAGTAAACCATTCCAGATGTATAAAGTGAATATGTTGGCACTCATGACTACATGCTGAAGTAGACATAGCCTCTCTTCTATGTCAAAATTCAGGCCCTGAATTCTCAATTTGTAGATGTGCAGAGTACAAACGGTGAAAAGTTTTTTATAGACTCATCTTGTCCCTTGTTTTACTTTACATGTCTGTTTAGGTCTTCAAAATGCTCTCTTACATTATCTTCTGTTTTTTCTCTTTTCTTTGTCTCCATATCTTGCCTGCAGAAATCTGTACGTACGTTTTTCTTACTTGCAGCTTTTAGTGTGCATTTTCCAGTAAACGATGATTCACTGCTTACCACCAAAGCTTCTGCATGGTGCTCTATGTTTCACATTCATTGAAATAGCTATATAGTCACTTTTTGAAAACTTTGAGATAAAATGACTTACTTGGCAGCTAGTTTACCTTATGTGAAACCTTAAGAAGCATCTTGAAGGTTTGGTATGAGTGTTTGGGTGATGATCCAAAAACTAGATATGCAATAATTTCTGCTTTATCTAAGCATTATTTTTATTACTATTACTGTTATTTTCATGTAATATACATTCTTTTGGTAAATGTGTGTTTATCCCTTTCAGTGTCATCCAAAAAAGCCCACACCCTCATTCTAGCCAAATGTAATACTTAGATCTGCTGATGAATTGTCAAAACTAGCCTTGTGTTGAGAGGCAAAAAAGTAATTTGAAGCTTAAAGAAAAAAAGTGGCAAAAATATCCATGTAAAATAATTAAGTGCACCTGAAAAAAAGAACATCTGCAGTTTACTGCCACTGTGTTTAAATCTGCTTTCAGTACACATACAGAATCTTAAGCTTGTAACCAGAATAAAGCTTTTTCTATTTGTGCCCATTATAATTAGTTCAAGAATTAATTTCAAATTAATTTTAACACTGTTTCAGAAATTACTAATGGAAACTAACCCGTTTTTATTAATCTTCCATTTTTCTTCAAAATTGGAGTTTAAAAAAAAGAGGAAAGCAAATACTTCATTCATAAATGTATTTCACTACAGGAAATGTTTTCCATTAGTATCATCCTGACCTGAAGCATAGTTACTTCTTCAAAATCCTGCTTTAACCCATGGTTTTGCTACTTTTGCTGTTTTAACTTGATTCTAAATATTCTGAAATTATCTTATTCTGTTCAAGTAGCTTCCTGGTCTGTGTGTACCTCTTAGTAGCATATACTATCATCTGAGCATTGTTTATGCAGAATTTTCTTGGATTTTATTTTTGCAATGTCTAATTAGTCTCTGCCACTATTCTCTAAAACTCTGCCTTGTTCTTTCTTATGAAGTTGCTGACGCAGATTCCAGTATTAAAACCCTAGAAAAGGAAGCAGATCGCCTGTTAGATAAAATCAAGCCAATCAAAGAACTTCAGGATAACTTAGGGAAAAACATTTCTCAAATAAAAGAGCTGATAAACCAAGCTCGGAAGCAAGCCAATTCGGTAAGTCCTCTTTCTCAAAAAAATGACCTTTTGAGTATTGATGGGATTTTATTTTCCACTTTTTTTTTTCTTTTCCACAATGTAAACCCTTCCTAATTCTAAACAAAGAGAGAAAATAATGGAGTATAATTTCTCAGATAAAAAGAGAATATTCTGATGATTTTCATTCTGTGTCTTATTTCTTCATTTCAACCCTGCACTTGTTAAATTAATAACATCTGTAGGAATGTATCTGAAAAGGTTATTATTTAAGTATTGTAGATGATAGTACAACAGAAAGGTCACAATATAATTGGTTTTTTGTAAAAACAAAACTGTATTTTTTTGTTTCAGCAGTTATATTAAGCTCTAGATTTCATTTCATGGAACTTATATTACTCAAGAATGACACCAACTCAAATTCATTGAAATTGCTGAGTATATTTGTTTTTCCCATATTTTTGATTTTTTTTTGTCCAGTAGCAGCGTTGAGGACTCAAAATGGACTCTTGTCCATTTAGGGAGTTTGGAGTCCACTTCCCTGACTCAGTAATGCTATCAACTTGAGGATCAGCTGGTTAATAGTGAGGTTATTCAGCTTGTGACCAAAATAACAAAGGAAAAAAAATCTTGAAGATGGTGCTTAAGAAATCTTCCTCAAAGATGGTTGAAAAATAGTGGAAAGAAGCAATCTACAGAATACTAGGACACTGTGAAAGAAGTGCATTCCATATACTTGATGAAATTTGCACAGAGTAGAAAGACAGGCTACAGTAATGGTATGTTTTACTAAAGGCTTTGAAGTAATTAACTGCTCAGCATTTCTGTGATAGGGAAATTGTGAATTTGGTCCTATAATGGATCTCCTTTTTACCAAAGTTTGCCCTAAGCATAAGATGATACTATTATGTGCATTTCCTCTAATGCATAAACATGTCTAGCTGGGATTGAAATACCCTTGTACTGTCATTATGTCTGTGCTGGCATTATGAAAGCAAACAGTAAAGTGTTTTTATCTGTGCTCAGAGCCTGAGGAAACTAGTACATGTATCCAAATGCATATGTCACTCAGCTGTGAAAATAAAACTTAGTTATGAATGCCAACTCCACTATGGACTATGTAAAAGCAGTGATAGACACAACTGTTGGTTTAAAAATAATAGTGAAAAAGTGTCTTAAACTGGCATAATCAAAGATATTAAAAGAGAAAAATAGATCATTCTGACTACCCAATAGCAATATACTGTGACTCCTTTAGGAATGCTGTTTATTTTCCTGCTGTACATTCCACTTACAGACTGTCTCTACTGCTAGAATTCCACTGCTGCTTGCATTAGACCATTATATCTTCTAGCTATTTTTAGTCTATACAGTTTTTTCTTTCAAATCTGAATGCCAGAAAAGGCTTTTATTTCCTTTTAATAAACAATTCCAGAAAGAAAATTCCATTTCTACCTCCTCTGCATACCCAAGCAACTCCTTGGTACATGTAACAAAAAAATGTGAAGAAAAAAAGTATATTTTTATAATTAGTTGGAAACATCCATAGTTAATTCTGGAATAATAAGTAGTGAACTGAATTCTTTCTGCTATACTTTTTTTTTGAAGATCAAAGTGTCCGTGTCCTCTGGAGGCAATTGTATTCGCACATACAGACCAGAAATAAAGAAGGGAACATACAACACCGTCATTGTCAATGTGAAGACTGTAGTTGCTGACAATCTGCTTTTTTACCTTGGAAGTGCCAAGTTTGTGAGTCTGTCTCCTGCTTTTCATGTCAGAGTTGCTCGATCAGATCAGACTACTGACAAATATAGAGGATGAGAAAGGCTTTTATTTTTCTCACAGAGGCTTCAAGGCAGTAGTAGAGGGTCTAGACATAGATAATCTAGACATATACTGTCTTTGGTATTAATATAGAAACTTCTAATATATGACCAGCAAATTTTTAATATATATCTTTATTTTAACTAAATATGAAATAGCAGGCTCATACATGAACTACATTAGAGCTTTAAAATTCTTGGTGTAACTAGAGTAATTCTGGAGTTGGTTGTGCATTTTCCCTTGGGAACGATGTAGCTAATCACATTGCATCTGTCAAAGCTTCTATTTATTGTCATTTTAAGTCAAGACTACAATTTCAAGCATAGCAATGGTGACTGATTCAGTTTCCCATGAGGCCTGTAGGAGGTAAACTTCTAGAATAACCAAAAATAATTCAGTAAGTGGAAAAAGTATTCTATTACCAACATTTTAAACTATGTATTTTATTTACCTAATACAAAATGAAAAGGCTAGATGTCATTGTGTATCCCAACATCCTTCTGCCATCCAGGGAATATTTCAACAATATTTTTCCGAGTTTATTACCTCTCTCAAGGGCTAAAATATTAACATTTATATAAGTCTGGCAGTCATTTACTCACTTCTCTCACCACTGAGAGAAATCATTTGCCATGTTTGGCTTAAGATTCCTTGTTTGAACCAATGAAAGGAGGAAAAAGAGATTCATTTTAGATCACTGTGAAAATTAATGTTCATACTCTAGTGTCTATATCTGGGCTTCTCATGCCTCATTAGACCTGAAATGTGAAGGTTTCTGGAAAACTTCCTTAATTAAAGTATGAGATTGCTTTTCATATTTTACATGTAGACTGACTTCTTGGCCATAGAGATGCGCAAAGGCAAGGTGAGCTTCCTGTGGGATGTAGGATCTGGAGTTGGACGAGTTGAGTATCCAGATTTGACGATTGATGATGGGTTTTGGTACCGGATTGAAGCCTCCAGGTAAGTATATATTTCATTTCCAAGATTTTAGAAAAAATGGCTAATATGAGAAACTCTAGTTTGGTTTAATGAAAGCTTTTGAACCTACATCCATTAGTACCAAAAGTGTATACACTACAATTACTTTTGAAATGTGAATTGTTCTGTGTCAAGAATTCATTTTAATCATATAGTTCCCCTCTAGCATCAACAATCTATGACTGATTATATTTGCTTCTGTTTACCTGTCACTCTATCGATTCTCTTCTTCAACTAGCTTCCTTTTAAAATGGGTTACAGGTTTTGGCACTCAAATGGATAACTACTATGCCTTTCTTTTTCATTGAGTTTTAAAGAGGAGCATGTTTTCTGAATTTCTAGTCTTGAGACAGTACTGCAAATGAGTGGTCTGTCATACAGCAGTATCTTGATTCTCAGCTCAAAATGCTGTTTCCATAGGCAAAATGTTTTATCAAACTGGAGATATTTAAAACAGATAGAGTTTATGAAAATTAAAGGAGGAAATATTCTGGAAAGTTAAAATACATTTTGTAGTTTGAGATCCATTGTTTAATGCTTTTGAACTTTAGAAATATAGATACATAAATATTCAAATTCCAAATTTGTTACCTGAAGCTTATATTTTCCACTCAAATACCAAACATATGACATATGGTGTAGTAATTACAGCATAAGGATTACATAACTTTATAGCCTTTATCTTAAACAGATCTCACTAATTTAGATAACATCATCTGTATTGTAATTTGATAGAAAGCGGAGTAATTTCTCCTGCATCATTACAGTTAATTTCACAGAGTACTAAGCATAGCACAGACAATATAGTCAGAAAATGAGAGAATGAAGGAGAAAGAAAACAAAGCACTCTAATTTTGGTTACATGCATAGCTCTTAGAGAAGGAAATTGCATCCAGTTTAAATAATTTAGTGAAATCACAGAAATCAGGCATTTCGAGCAGAAAATTAAATAAAATTATGGCACCATCTCCAGAAGCTGGCTTAATGAAACCTTATTGCTAGGAAAATACAAACTGGGGTACAATACAAATTGTTGAAATCTTCACCAGTTCATATTATGCATACTAAAGCAGCTTCATGACACAGTAATGCCAGGCTTTCATTTACAAGAAAGCTGCTTCAGCAGAATATGGAGCCAGGACATGGTATAAAATTCACGCATCCTACAAAAGCCCATTACCTATTAGCTGGTTGTTCCGGATATATAGGGTGTACTTGCCATTAGTTTTGAATAAAGTGCTGGATCAGCTATTTAGAATGATTACAGCTGCACAAATCAAAAGTACATAGCAGTGTTTGGGAGAATTACACTGCAGAGGCATTAGTTGGATTTGTGGGATTAAGATGATGAGCTTGGAACTGATTTTGCATTCTTAAGGCAGACTTCAAAAAATGTACCCTACAGAAGAGTCTTCAACTTCGAATATTTTAGTCCATTTGATAGCTTTTCTATAACTCCCTTCATAAGCTGTTGAAGACTTTACTCATTTCTTTCCCTCACACATTTTCTCTTCATTTCTGCTCGGTTCCAGCCACAGACTTTTTCAGCCTGACATAACCACCTGAACAGCTGGAGCAGGGCGTGTGTTTAGAAGGTGGACGTAAGATGAAATTTTGGCCTTGCTGAATTTTTCCATAGTTTTCAGTGGTGGCAAGCATTAAAAATAATAATGATATGGTGTTAAACCCACCATGGGTTGATAGGAGTTCTCAATCAAGGATTCCAAAGGGACTTAAACAAAAAAGAGATGTGGTGGCACAGAAGTTGGGAAATTCTTAAGGTCACTCAGCATTCTGAATGAAATCTAAATATGAAAAATCTGACTGTTGAGTAATGTTCAGAGGTGTTCAGTTGATGCCTGCACCAAAATTTCCAGTTATTTAAGGCTAAATTGATAATAACTGCATCTGTTTTCCAGGGACACTTTTAATTTTCATCGCCTTTTTATTTAAAGCACACTGATCCTTTGCATTTTATTGTATATGCAGAGGTTAGAAAGGAAATATTTTGAATTCTTTTTAATGGAATTGAAGTAAAATTTATTTATTCCTATAGGAATAAATAAAGGAATTCCCTATACTTTGATGGTACAGGACTTTAACGAACGTCACTTACAGAGTCACTTACCTGCTTACAGAAGCAAATCTAATTGGCATCAAGAACTGCAATCAATCAAAGTTTCCATTAACAGAGGAAAATCTGGCATAACAGTATGTGACAAAATGATTTAAAGGAGATTTACAACATGCAGATAATGTCAATTTTGTGAGACAGTCAAATGGATGAGAGAATATTTTTGAGACTCACTAGATCAGAAAAGCAATGTCACTTCAATTCAGCAGGCCTCAGTTAGGAGCAGAACCTGATTAGTTTTGATTTTAATCAACTCTAATTTAAGTATTACCATTGTTTTGATTGTTAATGACAGAGTTTAAGCAGTGCCCTTCCTTTGAGGACAAAGGATGCTTGAATCACAAGTTCACTTTAGACACATTCAGTGTTATCATCATCATGGCTGGGCTTTGCAAACGAAGACTTGGGAAGGGCTCTACCCACATTTGTTACAAGTGCGTTGGTGGCTAAAAAGGCCAATACGAGACAGGCATGTCCAGTTGTAAAAGGACATTCAGTGCAGCTCAGCAAGAATTCAGTCTTAAACTACTGTAGCATTTCTAAGCCATGTTTTTCAGTGAAGTTTTTCTGTGCTTTCAAGGGGTCAAGGAGCAGAGGTTTCTACATGGTGTTCTGTAATCCAGTGTTGGTTACTCGCAAAAGTCATCTCATTTACCTCGTGTATCTCCTAAAGAGCAAACACTGCATGTATGATATTACATAAATTTTTCATGGAATCATAGAATATGCTGAGCTGGAAGGGACCTGTAAGGATCATGAAGTCACCCCAAGAATCACTCTATGTGCCTGAGAGGATTGTCCAAATGCTTCTTGAACTTAGACAGGCTTGTTTCTGTGACCACTTTCATAGAGAACCTGTTCCAGTGCTCAACCACCCTCTGGGTAAAAAAACTTTTCCCTGATATCTAACCTAAACCTCCCCTGACTCAGCTTCATGCCATTTCTTCAAGTTCTGTCACTGGTCACAAGAGTGAAGAGATATGTACTTGCCCCTCTGCTTCCCCTCATGAGGATGTTGAAGACTGCAGTGAGATCTTCCCTCAGTCTCCTCTTCTCCAGGCTGAACAGACCAAGTGACCTCAGCTGCTCCTCCTACGGCTTCCCCTCCAGATCCTTCACCATCCTTGTGGCCCTTCTTTGGCTTGTCTCCAATAGCTTAATATCTTTTTTATAATGTGGTGCCCAAAACTGTACACAATGTTCAAGGTGAGGCCGCACCAGAGCAGAGTAGAGTAGGACAATCACCTCCTTCCACCAGCTGGCAATGCTTTCCCTGATGCCCCCCCCAGGACACAGTTGGCCCTCCTGGCTGTCAGGGCACTGCTGACTTATATTCAACTTACTGTTGACCAGGACTCTCAGGTCCCTTTCCACAGTGCTGCTCTCCAGCCTCTTGTTCCCTAGTCGGTACACACAACCAGGAGTGCCCCATCCCAGGTGCAGAAACTTGCCCTTGTTAGACTTCATACAGTTGTGATTGCCCATTTCTGATTTTTTAAGGTCTCTCTGCAGGACCTCCGTGCTCTTGAGGGAGACAGCAGCTCCTCCCAGTTTAGTGCCCTAATCAGTGCCTTTTTGCATGTCAGCCACACAGTGCTGGTACATCTTCTGTAATCCTCCAGTTTTACAGGACTGACTATCACTAGAACAATATCTTCTAACCTGATGACTTGTCATGCACAGGATAGAAATGTCTTTTTGCTGTCAAGTTAACCAGGATCTTCCTTTAAGATCCATTGTCCTCCATAAATAAAAGAGAATTATTTATGGCAGAGACTCCATTGTTAGCATTTCAGTCTGTTTGAAGATGAAAGACATGCATACTATTTGTGAATTATTAGAGACCCTAAAATGTGTCAGTCTGCTCAGTGACTTTTGCATTATTGCACTTGAATGTTTTTAAACTGGAATCCTGATTTCAGCACAATATAGACTGGAACTTTCAGAAAGTTACTTGCCAGTAACTTTCAGAAAGCATCAGATTTTCACAGTTTTAAAAAGGTTTTTAGTAATTTTGTCTTTTGGCAGTTATTACATTGAAAACTTTTATCCTTTAAAGGGCTTCACATCAATAAACCTTCTGTAATAAACCAGTTGCAACTTAGACACACACAAGTCCACGAGAATGGGATTCACCCAAGACAACTGAGGGAGCTGGTGGAAAATCTCACCAGGCCACTTTCAATCATTTACCAGAAGTCCTGTTCAACTGGGGACATCCCAGGTGACTGAAAGTGGGTGAATGTGACACCCATCTATAAAAAGGGTCAGAAAGAGGATTCAGGGGACAACAGGACTGTCAGTCTGACCTTGGTGCCAAGGAAGGTCTTAGAGCAGATAATCTTGAGAGCAATCACACGACATGCACAGGACAACCAGGGGATCAGACCCAGCCAGCATGGGCAAAAGACAGGTCCTGCTTGACCAACCTGATCTCCTTCTATGAAAAGGTGACCCACTTAGTGGATAAGGGAAAAGCTATAGATGTTGTTCACCCAGACTTTAGCAAAGCCTTCAACACCGTTTCCCACAATGTTCTCCTGGAGAAACTGGCTGCTCAGGGCTTGGACAGGTGCACTGTTTGCTGGTTCAAAAACTGTGTGGATGGCTGAGTCCAGAGACTGATGATGAATGGAGTTACATCCAGCTGATGGCCAGTCACAAGTGGTGTTCCCCATGGTCACTGTTGGAGTCAGTTCTATTTAACATCTTCATCAATGACCTGGACAAGGGGATCACAGACACCCTCAGTCAGTTTTTAGATAACACCAATTTGGGTGGGAGGGCAGGAAGGCACTGCAGAGGGATCTAGACAGGCTGGATCAATGGGCTGAGTCCAACTGTATGAGACCAAGTGCCCAGTCCTGCTCTTGGGTCACAACCCCAGTCAGCAGTACAGGCTGGGGGCAGAGTGGCTGGAAAGCTGCCCCTTGGAGGAGGACCTGGGGGTGCTAGTCAACAGTGGTTGAACATGAGCCAGCAGTGTGCCCACATGACCAAGAAGGCCAATGACATCCTGGCCTGTATCAGCAATAGTGTGACCAGGAGGATAATCAAAGTGATCATCCCCCTGTACTCAGCACTGCTGAGGCCACACCTCGAATCCCATTTTCCATTCTGGGCCCCTCACTACAAGAAAGACACTGAGATGCTGGAGTGTGTCCAGAGAAGGGCAGTGGAGCTGAGAAAGGGTCTGGAACATAAGTTCTGTGAGGAGTGCTGAGGGAACTGGGGTTGTTTAGCCTAGAGAAAAGGAGGCTTGGAGGAGATCTTATCACTCTCTATTCTAAATCAAGGAATTCCATAAATACAGGATGGCAGTGTCTTCATTTAGCTTATTCAGTAGCCTAAGTTCTCTAGTTTTCCTTGCTGTGCTCTACATGTAAGTTCTTGAAGTAAAGATTTATTTAACTTTTAGTTTGCTTCTTATTTCAACATTCTAAGCCAGTCATGTTAGTTTTGGGTTTGTTTTTTTGTTTTCTAATTAAGCAAAAAGGAATTTTGCATCTTTGCATGCAACAAAGTTCAGGATTTTAGAAAACCAAAGGAATTTTTTTTTACCTTTCTGGTTGGGACTTGGCAGTATCTTGATGGGATGGGCATGTAACTTTTTATCTAGAAAAGCTATATATGGAAATTTTTTTGTGAATTTTATATTTAATTGTATTTCTTTCTTTCCCTAGAAACTTTTTTCACAAATATAGATATAAAATTTTTTTTCTGAGAAAAATCTCCATTTTGTCTAGCTTGAAAACAGGCACTGATTAATTTTTAGAGTCTAATCAGGTAGCCAGTAAAATATCACATGTAATCTAAAAAAGTTGATAGTCAGTCTTGATAGGTATACACTCTTTGTAAGCTGTTATGGAAAAAAGAGAGTTTTGTTTTAGATGGTGCTTTTCTACATTAAGTATGAAACATGTAAGTTAGCAAAGTTCCAATGGTATCTGTGGTGGTTTGGGCTAGGCCTTCCTTGGTGACCAGTTTGTAACCAAGGAAGGGGCCAGATTTACCCAGTATTCCCTACGATTTTTACGTAAGCCAGATTATAAGAAGAAAGGAGGAGAGGCTTTTGCTCTCTTTCCTTCCGGCGGCTTGGAGGTGCAGGTTCCCTGCTGTTGAGTCTGCCGTGTTGGGGAGCGAGGCCTGGTAAGGCCTTGTCGACCTTGGGAGACGGAGGTTGCCGGCGATCGTCCCGGAGCAACTCTCAGTTGTCCCAAGGAGAGTGGTGATATATTTCCTTTGCTAACTCTCTAGTTACTAGATCTCGGGCTACTGATTTGGGATATATATATATATATATATATATATATATATATATATAATTTTGGTTTTGTTCCCTTCCCCTTTCCCTTTCCCTTCCCTTGTGAAAATTGTATATATTTTAAATGATATATATAAGTGTAAATATATTTATATATATCACTTTAGCTGTCTCTCTCGTTTCGGGTTATTTCTTAGTTGGTTGTTTTTCTCCCTCTTCTCCCTGAGGTTTGGAGGGGGGGGGGACTTCTGGTGGTAAGGTTTGGAGACTTGGCAGGGAGCCAGCTTCAAACCATATCAGTATCCATGCTGTGTGTTTCAGTGCTAGTTAGATTTCAAGATCTGGCATACATGTTAGGAATTTCCAAATCAACATGACAGTCATCATGGGAAATCCAGCATCCTATTAGAAATGAGATAAAGTAGCAATTTCCAAAGTTATCTATAAATCCACAATATTTGATGACCCTCTGCCTGATCTCCCCACCACACCTTTACCACATTACTAAACATACTAAATACTTCATAACAAGATTTAGGTCATATTCCATGCTTATTTCTACAATCATATTATGACCCCATAAATTATGTGTGCTGATTATGATCCATCTGTTTGGGATGAAACACTCATTTATAGTGTGACTAAAAGTACCTAATAGCTTACTTCTGTTAAGTAGTCACCTTTCTGTGAAAAGCTACTATCCATACTGCTGTAAGCTAATGTTAAGCAATTTATTGCAAAGGATTCAAAATTATTCAAGTTTCCTTTGAAATACCTTTCTATATATCTGAAAGACTAGGAGGAATCATCTTTCCACAGTCTATTCCTTCTGTTGTAAATACATGTCAGCAAACTCTTTCTGTGCCAGTTACTACATTAATATAACCTAAGAAGTAGAAAACAAACTGATTCAGAAACTGTTAACAAATAGCAAAGTCTGTTCTTGCTGTTGTTACTATCAGTATTTGATGTGATTCTTAGAGGACTGTGCAGGAACATTCTTAATTGTAATGGGGTTTGTGCCTGTTTGATAAGCAACTAGAGAGCTCCACTGCAAAAAATGCAAACTCTGTGCATCACAGTGAAGGAAACTGAAGCACTTAATCACATGATCATTCATTTCAATTCAAATATAATCTAATAAACCTTATGAAATTCAGAAATTTCATTTGGAACCTTACCTGCAACATTTGTTATGTCAAAAAACAACGACTTAACACTAATTTCATCACAGTAATTAAAAAAATGCAATTTCTTTTTTTTAGTCAAGCTCTATGTGTATAGTGAATTTTGTTCAAAAAGGACATTCAGGTGAGAAAAAAGTCTGGTTCTGTAGTCATGTCTTTAACTTATGCAGGCATATTAGTCTGTTCATTTGTATAAAAAAATGGAATATAATCAGATCACTTATTCATGCCTCTGTTAAAAGATAACATATAAAAGGGACTTTTCCTATGTTTGGTGTAACTACTGACTTTTTATGCTTATATTATTGTTTTTAAATCTCTAGGACTGGGAAAAATGGCACAATATCAGTGCGAGCTCTGGATGGTCCTAAAGCCAGCATTGTGCCAGCGACATTCAGTGCTGTCTCTCCACCTGGATATACCATTCTGGATGTAGATGTCAATGCCGTGCTGTTTGTTGGTGGTTTAACTGAAAAAATTAAGGTAATGTCTTGACTGGTAATAGTGTATTAACTGGCTGCTTATGTGGACAAGTTTTTTTATTGCTTAAAATAGAAATAGTAAATTTTAGTTGCTGACATCATTGTAGTAGGTGCTTTAATAGCAAATAGTACACCTGCACTCTAGAAAGATTTTTGAGATTTGCATACACGTAGGTGCACAGACCTGAAATTTCACTGCCCATGCTGCTAACTTCTAATCAGAGGCCCTATGGCTGGCTGTATTAATGCAGAGTTTAGCCCAAGCAACTAATTCCTGCTGGTTAGCTTGATGCTTTACCTTGGACATACTGCTGCTCTGACAGGCTTTCAGTGTCATTGTGACAGGAACTCGTTTCTGTTTCCATACGTTTCTGGTCTCCTAACAATATAACAGCATATTTTCCTTTGCATTCAGGGTTTTTTCTTCATCATATATCCATCATATCACTTTCTCCTTTGCAGTCTACTTCTGGTATTTCTGCTTTATTTTCTTAATTTTTATTCCAGTTTCCTCCCTTGTACTACCCTTCTATTTAACTGCTACCTTCATCAGACCCCTGATCTATTTCCTCTTGGTTTTGCCTGTTCATTCTTCTGGTGACTTCTTCTACATTGTTAAACTTAAAGGGAGTGAATAGAAGATTTATGCCAAATAGAATGTACGGAAATCTTTAAAAAAAATATTCTCCAATAAAAGCTAACTAGCATTTATTTTCCAGTGGCATTCATTGCAAATCAATTTAAATTGACTATTTTTTTCCTGGTCAATATTTTACCATTTAAAAAAAGCTAAAATTTAGACTTTCTCTAAGAGTGAACTCAAATAATTTTTTTTACTCTAAAATTTGTATATGTCCTCAAGGGTTAAAATAACACCATATACAAAAAATTGAAATGCAAAACCCTGATGTCAGAACAACTGTTTTCAACCTCAATAAGTTCTCCAAGTATTTTTTGTCCTAGTCAGTAAAACCCTCCTGAATTCGTTTTTCTTTCTGGTAAATAAGGACAAGGCGAGAGGTAGGAAAGCAGTCTATTGTAAGTTTGATATGACTAGTATATTTGCAATTTAGGGTTTTAAACCCTAAATTTTAAATCCCTATCAGGATTATTTTGTTCAAATGCAGTGTGTGAATTAAAATATAAATTATAACTTCATGGTTTTGGGAATTTCTGTCATCATGTAGTACAGTTGTCAGGCTTAAAAAATTAAGACCTTAACTGAGACTTTTCTAAAACTATAAAGCTTTGTGGACATTTAATCAAGATCACCAATATATCTTAAATCTTTGAATCTGCTTTTTCATATTATTGGGATTTTGGAGTGCTTTAGATTTGTCCTATGGTTTTGTCCAGATCCCTTTTTACGTGCATCTTTGTAGTGTATTCAATAAGAAGGTTCATTTTCAGTTTTTACAAACATCTTTCATCTGACTTGAGTAGATGACTATGATACTTAGATGTCATGGATTTCTCAGAACTGACATTAAGTTCATACTTGTTGTTAATTAAAAACTTTCCAATTAGCCTGGGAAATATCAGTAGCACAATAATTTTTTGAAGTCATACTTTTCTTTGAATATTTTCAAATTGCACTTCTCCGTGTTCTCTTGCAAGATCTTAATATTTGCAATTGCTGTATGTAAAACAGCAGGTGCTTGTCTATCTCAAATAGCTAAGTGTATAGATTTTTAATCAGCTTATATTGATGAAGTGAAATTTAAATGAAACAAGGCATTTTTAGAAAGAGAATTTTGATCTGAGTACTCTATGTACTGTCAAATATTACTACCTTCATTATGGTACCATGTTATGATCTCGTAAGCACGTATGTGCGTGACCGTAGCTTAATGAGTTCTGATACAACATGGGGTTTAATTGCTTTGCCACCTGCACTTTTTTCTGTATCCAAAGTTCAGCATGAGTTGAGTTCACACTTAGTCTTTTAGCTTGGACAGTCTGCTCCATTTCGAGGGTTTTGAGCATTAAGTAGAATTTCTATTGTGGTTGCTGTTAAGTTTGTAAATTGGTGCCAGTGGCTGAAAAATTCTGGCCCCGTAGTTCTCTTTTGGAATCAGGAGAACTGTGTCTATTGGACTGTGTGGATCCGATGGCCTGGCACGTCAGACCCAAAGGAATACCAGGCTTTGGTTGACACTGACGCTCAATGCACGTTAATACCATCAGGACATGTGGGACCAGAGACTATTTCCATTTCTGGGGTGACCGGAGGGTCTCAAGAGTTGACTGTGTTGGAAGCTGAGGTGAACTTGACCAGGAAGGACTGGCAGAAACACCCCATTGTGACTGGTCCAAATGCCCCATGTATCCTGGGCATTGACTACCTCAGGAACGGGTATTTCAAAGACCCAAAGGGGCATAGGTGGGCTTTTGGAATAGCTGTTATGGAGACAGAGGCAGCTAAGCAATTGAATTTGTTACTGGGCCACTCAGAGAACCCTTCTGCTGTGGGATTGTTGAAGGTTGAGGAACAGCAAGTGCCAATTGCCACTTCAACTGTGCATTGTCGGCAGTACAGAACAAACGAGACTCTGTGATCCGTGTCCATAAGATGATTTGAGAGCTGGAGAGCCAAGGGGTGGTAGCAAGACCCACTCACCCTTCAACAGCCCCAGCTGACCTGTGCGTAAGTCTGATGGAGAATGGAGACTGACTGTGGACTGTTATGGCCTGAATGAAGACACCCCACCGCTGAGTGCCACTATTTCAGACATGTTGGAGCCCCAGTGCGGGCTGGAGTCCAAGACAGCGAAGTGGTATGCCACTACTGACATTGCAAATGCATTCTTCTCCATCCCTTTAGCAGCAGAGCGCAGGCCACAGTTTGCTTTCACGTGGAGGGGTGTGCAGTACACTTGGAACCGACTGCCCCAGGGGTGGAAACACAGTCCCACCATCTGCCACGGACTGACTCACACTACACTAGAGAAGGGTGAGGCTCCAGAACACCTGCAATATATTGATGACATCATCCTATGGGGAGACACAGCAGAGGAGGTTTTTGAGAGAGAAAATCCTCTAGATTCTCCTGGGAGCTCGTTTTGCCATCAAAAAGAGTAAGGTCAAGGGACCTGCCCAAGAGATCCAGTTCCCAGGAGTCAAGTGGCAAGATGGATGTCATCAGATCCTGACAGAAGTCATCGATAAGGTCACAGCAATGGCCCCACCGACCAGCAAGAAGGAAACACAAGCTTTTCTGGGTGCCATAGGTTTCTGGAGAATGCACATCCCTAAGTACAGCCAAATCGTAAGCTCTCTCTATCTGATAACCCAAAAGAAGAATGATTTCCATTGGGGCCTCAAACAGCAGCAAGCATTTGAACAGATTAAGCAGGAGATTGCCCACGCTGTAGCCCTTGGGCCATTCAGGACAGGACCAGACGTGAAAAATGTACTCTATTCTGCAGCGGGGGATAATGGTTATTATGTTGCTTATTGTATTGTGAGCAAGATTCCTCATAGTCCTTTCTATGAAGTCTTAAATGAAAACCCAGATAGACCTTGAACAGGTGAGAGCAGGCAACTCTTTGAATAGCCAGGAAAACTGATGGTAGAAACCAGAGCAGCTCCTTGTTCTCCGGGAGTTGTTCTGCCTGGGCCTTCCCCAGAGTCTCAAATCCATACAATCTTTTTTTTTTCCCACATTTTCACTGATCAGTTGTTCTATAGGAGGACTTCTAAGATTAGATACTACTCTTGATATTCGAAATATTAAGAAGCATCTTACGGTATTTGTGATTTTCATACCAGTTGTGTTTTCAGACACAGCAGATCACTTTGAATTGCATTCTAAGGAGGTTTTTGTTTTCTGTTGCAGAAGTCAGATGCTGTAAGAGTCACCACCTTCACTGGCTGCATGGGTGAAACCTTTCTAGACAGCAAACCCATAGGACTCTGGAATTTCAGGGATATTGAAGGCGACTGCAAAGGGTGTGCTGTCAGGTAGGTAAAGCACTGTTTTTCATCTCCTTTGGAAACCTGTCATTACATTTGGTGGTAAGCATCAGGAATTTCCACAGCAGCCATCAAGGTCCAGTCTGTATGCAACAGAAGTTAGGTTGCAATTACACCAAATGTGGTCAATGTGTTATCAGAAGTAAGACTGATGGTGTAAGACTGCTGTAGCAGTGCTGTGATGGAAAGATTTCTCACAACCGATAACCAGGATTAGTCAAAGCATGAGAGAGCATGAGAGGCATAGTGGGATTGAGTCTGGCTCATAGACAGCTGTGTTGTGGGTGCCTGCACCTCTTACACAGCATGAAGCAGAGTCAGGTGCCTCAAGGTGACTTTCACAGTGTAGAAAGTAGAGACCTCCACAACAGAAAGGTGTTTCCATTCTCAAAATATGATGGGAAATCCTATTCCTGTCTGTGACCTTGTAGTTGCAAGTAGGTTAAATGGCCCATCCAGGCAGGACCAAGTTTCACATATATAGGCTCAGAACTCTGTTTGGGAATTTTAAAACAAGTTAATTCCTTTCCTGATGCAGCCTTGTCCTCAGAGAGCTGCGATCTTCATTCCTCTTTCTGACCAAACTTATCTCAAACACTTTGCTGTGTCATTTCTCAGCTTCAAGAGCTGAAGACCCTTATACAGAGGCACCATCTGATACGACAGCACAATCCAGGCCTGGGAATGATCATGTAAAAAGGATAGACTCCACGTCTCTCACATATTCACAGTGACCCTCTGCATGAAATCAGTTCTAATCTCTTAAATGTTCCTGTTTGTAGTGAATTTGGCAGTCTTAATGTTAGGTAAAATAGTTGTAGCCCCAGTCAGGGAAGTTAAGAGTAGGCAATTTTTCAAACTAGCAGCATAATTTTACATCCTGCTAAGGCTTAGCACTTTGAAAGTGTTGGAAATTCCAGTCATGAACTGAAACAATTTTGGAAGTACCAGAGGATTTCCTTGACTATAACTGTAGTAATAGTGTAGGTCTGCTTGCTTGGAGTGGGAGTGGTCGAGAGAGATTAAAAAAAAAGAATAGTAGATTGAAGATTTGTAGAAAACTGAATTACAAGCTTCCTTTTACCTTAACCCATTGTTCCAGTACCAGAAAGAGTCCTATTCTCCTGCAAAGTCTAGTTGCAAAACTGTTAAGTGCAGCTATGGAAGGTGAGAGGACTACATTCAAGACCCTTGCATGTGTTCCAAGATAAATGGGAAACATGCTCCTGGCCAATATTTCATATGTAGGTCCTGTGTTCAAATTCAGTTATGTTTGTGATTAAATCAAAAGCTTGCTGTCTTGCAGCTGTCTGATCTGTGTGACAGAAATGGACAAAAAGTCTATCATAAAATCATACCAACCAAATTCAAGGCCTGATCTTTCCTGTTTTGTAATTTTGGGAATGTCAAAAATTATGAAGGAATTGATTACGAGGTTTGTAAATCGTGGGTAAATAGAGAATCTAAGTTTCCAGGGTTTTAATTCTTGGACCCTCCAGAAGTTGTAAAATCAGTAAGAATAATGAAACCAAGATTTATTAGAAGATGAAAGAGTACTTAATGCTATTTTACACTGAGGAGTGCAAAATGAGTCATTACAGACCGTGAGATAGATGTATGTGACATATTCCTCTTCCATCTTCCTCACAGATGCGTTTTTGTGTTGGATAGCTGATGAGCTGACCTTACAGCTTTACTTGTCAGAACAGAGGTTTGATATGAAATCAAACCAAGTTCAGGAAGGCTCCCAAGACGTGTCCCCACACTCCCCTAGCCCCCCATTTTTTCTTTTAACCTCACAAGGCAAAGGAAAATGGTTGGTTTTGCCCCTTTTCAGCCCACAGGTGGCAGATGGTGAAGGGACGGTCCAGTTCGATGGTGACAGCTATGCCATGGTGAGCCGCCCAATTCGCTGGAACCCCAATATTTCCACGGTCATGTTCAAATTCAGGACCTTCTCATCAAATGCTCTGCTGATGTATCTTGCTACTGATGACTTGGTAAGAACAATCAGCTAACCTCTATACTCCTTACAGGTTTCATACCGTCTTTGCAGTGGCTGAATTAATCAGATTATGAAAACAATTAGTAATTTAATGTACCACTGTCTTGGTATGATGTTGCCTGGTGTGATGCTTCACTGCTGTCCAAGTGAAGACAATGTAATAGTGTGGAGGTTGACTACCTAATGTTTGCTGGCTGTGGAGCATTATGTTAAACTGAGGGGAATTCCAGCTTTTCTGAAATTATTAATTAATTTTCATTTATTGCAAATGTGAATCTGTGCAAACATTTTCAGTTGTGGTTGTGGTTGTATATTCATAGTTTAAATGAATAAAGAATATAGAACTCCTACTGATATGAAGAAATAGTTTGTGTGTAATGTGAGTGGCGTTAAAGAGGAACTGAATAGTGCCACAAACAGGATGCAATGGTGATCATATTTTTACAAGGTCTACAAATGGGGCCTTTTAGAGCTGAAATAGAGAATAGAAACATTAGTTATGAAGTTGTTCAAGATTTTTATTCATACACAGTATCATCGGATAATAGGAAGAAATTATTTATAAACACATCTATCCCGTTCTGAATAACCCATCTTCAGCGTCTCTGATCCAGATTGACTTGCATGACTGACTGGGAACAGAATCCTTTCCTCAGCCCTTTCACATGGGCCAGAAATTAGGTGCAGCAGTTCTCACCAATGTCTTGAAGAATTACTGAGAAGTCACTATTTTATAAAAAACGTGTTTGTTTAAATCAGTCTTTTCCAAGCACTTCATGCTAAATTGCACAAGTTTGTGGTGCACTGTTGGGAACTAGGTGAACTACCATCAGACCTTCGTGATGCAGTCATCATCACATTGTATACGAAGAAAGGAGTTAAATCAGACTGTTCAAATTACTGTGGTATTACTCTGCTCTCCATTGCTGGCAAAATCCTGGCAAGAATACTTTTGAACAGATTAATACCCACTATAGCAGAAGGAATTCTACCTGAAAGCCGGTGTGGTTTCAGAGCCAACAGGAGTACTACAGACATGGTGTTTGTTCTCAGACAACTGCAAGAGAAGTGTAGGGAATAAAGGTCTCTATGTAACCTTTGTTGATCTCACCAAGGCTTTTGATACTGTGAGCAGAAAAGGTCTATGGCAGATTTTGGAATGTTTAGGATGTCCTCCCAAGTTCCTTAAAATGATCATCTCACTTCATGAGGATCAGCGCGGCCAAGTCAGACATGGTGATGCACTTTCTGAGCCCTTTCTAGTTACCAATGGTGTGAAACAAGGCTGCGTTCTTGCACCAAACCTATTCACAGTCTTTTTCAGCAGGATGCTCCAAAGGGCCACTGCAGACCTCGATGATCAGGACGGTATCTACATTCGATACCGTACTGATGGCCTATTCAACCTAAGGTGACTGAAGGCCCACACTAAGACCTTAAACCATCTTGTCCGGGAGCTGCTTTATGCTGATGACGCTGCCTTTGTCACCCACAGAGAAGCAGCTCTGCAGCGTTTAACATCCTGCTTTGCAGACGCTGCTGAGCTCTTTGGGCTGGAAGTCAGTTTAAAGAAGACAGAAGTTCTCTATCAACCTGCACCTCAGGAAGTCTTCCATCATCCTCATATCACCATTGGCCAATCAGAGCTCAAATCAGTCCAGCAGTTTAATTACCTAGGTAGCCTCATCTCCTCGGATGGTAAGATTGACGGAGAGATAGACAACAGGTTAGCAAAGGCATATAGTGCTTTTGGAAAACTCCATAGAAGAGTTTGGCAAAATAAACACTTGAAGAAAAGTACAAAGATCAGTGTTTACAAAGCCATAGTGCTGTCTACTTTTTTATATGGTTCCTAATCATGGGTCATCTACCACCACCACCTGTGTCTCTTAGAACGCTTCCATCAACGCTGCCTCTGTACAATCCTAAACATCCACTGGTCAGATTATGTGACTAACATGTCTGGTTTAGAACAAACAGCAATCACAAGTATTGAGGTCATGTTGCTGAGAACACAGCTGTGCTGGCCAGGGCATGTCTCCAGGATGAAGGACCACTGCCTCCCTAAGATCTTGCTTTATGGTGAACTTGCCATTGGATGCCGCAAGAGAGGAGCCCCGAAGAAAAGATACAAGGACTCCCTGAAACAGCATCTCAGCCTTGGCCATATTGATCACCATAGCTGGCCAACTCTGGCCTCCAATCGAGAGGCCTGGAGACACACCATCTATAATGTTGCTGCTTCCTTTGAGAATGCATGCAGGATCACTCTCGAGGAGAAAAGACAATGCAGAAAGAACCGTACCTCGCAGAATATACCTCCTAAGGAGTCTTTCTGTCGTGCCTTTTGCAATCGGACACGTCTATCTCACATTGACCTTATTAGCCACCAGCGTGCTTGTAACAAATGTGGATAGAGCCTTTCCCAAATCTTCATTCGCGAAGCCTAGCCATGAGATCAAGGAGGAGGGTGCTCCTCCTGACTAACTAAAAGAAAAGCTGGCATTTTATTATGATAATGAAGTATTTGTGTAGTTTTTCTAATTAACTTTTGTAATTGAATATTGAAAGTATAATTAATGTAATTATTTTAGATGATCTTGTATCAGTATTATTAATTTATTTAGTTTTCTACAAAAAATTATATACTTGAATGTCTGAATAGCACTGGGAGCTGGACACAGTTTGTCTCTGAAGATACTGTCCCACTGTATAAAAACTTTGAGGATGCTCTTTCTAGTAATGCATGGATAGACTTGCCTAAGTATCTAGAATACTGAGTTTGTTAAATTTTACTCTGAGAAAAGTTGGAACTGCCATAAGTAAAATTATAATTAAAATTTCTCTGATACATTCACATTCTGGGTCATAGTTCCAGGCATTACTTAATGCCTATCATGCTATCCGGTTGCCTGGCTATTTGTTTTCCTCTTTGTATCCTGCCAGCTCCTTTTCTGTAGGTACTGGAGCGTATATCATTGGTCCAGTCAGCCATCACCAGTTCCTGCTTAGATACTGGTGTCAGTGGTTGGTGAAAATAAGAGAGTTCGTAGCTTTCTGTTGCTTCATTAGTACAGATTACTCCCTGGGAATCCTGGTAAAATGTGCCTATTTTACTATCTTTGCTATTCTTGTTTTCTGCCTTACGAGTATAAGTCTAGCTGAGGTATGTAGAAAATACTCTAACTATAGTAAAGATGTATCTTCAAAGCAGAGTATTAGTTACAGGTAGTTATAATATCTATTTCTATCTTCAATCCAACAAAAGAGAAGTACAGACATCCCATCAAAAATCCAGCTAAGTTGTTAGCAAAATTCCAGCTAAGTTATCAATTCAGAAGAGAATAAAAGGGGAGAAAAAAAACTTGTTGGCATCAAACTTTTGCATATTAGAATCCTGGGCAGTAAATGCCTACTTTTTTTTTTATTTTTAAATCTTGAAAAAAATTGTCTGATGTCACCTAGGACTAAAGAGTGTTTATTTAATGTCATATGCCTCTAACCAAAAAGAACAAAAGTCACTATTGTGTATCTAATCCTTTTCATTAACAGAAAGATTTCATGAGTGTAGAACTGAGTGGTGGACGGATAAAAGTCAGCTATGATCTGGGTTCTGGTACAGCTTCTGTTATCAGCAACCAAAATCATAATGATGGCAAGTGGAAATCTTTCACCCTGTCAAGAATTCAAAAGCAAGGTAAGTTTCTGTGATGTCAACACCATGACTTTCCCAGTTACCTGTACAGTACAGCTAACCATCTAATCACAGGGAAGATGTTGTGGGAATGATAAAGTTCTAATGATTTAGCAACTTCTTTTGTTTAGATTACAGATCAAATGGGTCTTTCTGGACAGGTAGCCTATTTTTCAGGCATAATTCTCTTATATAATTACAGAAATTGTATTCTAAAATTCTTCTGGGTGGGAAAAAAAACAAACCTTTTCATCAGTTCCCTGATGTTGTTCCAAATCATGAAACACACCAGTGTGATTTTTGTTAGGACAGCAATAGCTTTCATGCTATACAGTCCTCTCATGCTCAGCATATACTAAAGCACTTAAAAAAAGCAATGACTTTATTACTGATAGTACAGTACCTCAGTAGATGAACACAACAACTATTTTATATTCCCTAATGATATGTAGCGTGCCACTATCTCAGTCTGCAGGGAAAGAACCTCAGTCTGCAGGAAAACAACTGGGAACATCTCCAGAAATTCTACTGATTCTTTAATCAGTTTGCTGGTGCAAAATGTGAAGTGGTGGCATTTGATAAGATCACAAAGAATGCTGGCTACCATTGCTGGCAAACCCCTTTTTTTGTTTATAATCTAATTATAGGGCTGATATAATCTTACCTGAGACAAATTAATTTTAATTATGACAACTGTGGCATATTCTGTGCCTTTGTATTCTGAAGTTTCTCTGCATTCTGCATCTACAGAGTCACCATGAGCCACTGAACACACTCCTCCTCCTCTCCCCCCTGCAGTTCCAACTCTCTACCTGGCCTTTATACCTCAAACACAGTCCCTCTCCCTTGTCATTTGGCTGAAGTAAATTTGGGAGCTGAGACAGTGACCAAAATAATTTAGAGCTCTCACTCACAGATTTGCTGCACATTTAGAGGAGGAATGCTTTATTGCTAGCCAGTTATATTAGTTCATATTTAACTCAGGAGATATTAAGATAAAATACAATGTTACATAACTGTAGTTTATTAATAGCATTCAAATATCATGTGTTTATAAAGAGGATACAGGTCTAGTAATGAAAGGAAAATTAATCTGGTTTTGGTAAGGTACAGCAGGAAAGTCTCTCCCACATTCAATTCTCAAGGAAGGAAGGAAGGAATCCTTCCTTTTCATCCCTGTGGTAGAACATCCCTATCTTTCTTGGGGACTGCTCAGCATTTTTCACTGAGTCTCATCTCTTTTACTGAACTTTATATTATTTATTAATCCATACATAAAAATATACATGGAACAAGCACTTAAATAAGATGGTTGTGTGTAGCGCATCACTGACTCCAGACTGAATTAGACATGACAGCAACTAACTACTTTGGATGTGAAAATGGTTGAGTGACTGATCACCAATCTCTAAGGCACATAATGACAATGCTTAACCAAATTTTACAGTAAAAAATCCTGTTCAAGTGGCAGTCTTTGGACTGAGATCACAAATTAGACATAAAATGATCTCTTCTGTCTCGACTCTGTCCTGAAGTGTTAGCTCCAAAGCCCAGTGACACAAAGAAGACACCAAACTGAAACAGGTTTAGAGAATATATAAAAATAAAGGATACAGAACTGCTATAGTTATTCAGGTTGTTATGGAAACAGAGAAAAGTGCAGGTCTCTTCCCCTGCCCATAATTACACAATGTGGAAATCCAATATCTTAATTGCAAAATACAGCCCTCCTTGCCTCTCCCCTCACTTGCTAACCCTCCAAATATTTCTCTGTTGGTTTCTTACATTAAGACATCATTGTTCATGTCTAATATTTTGAAACTAATCTGAAATTTCTTTTAGCCAATGTATCAATTGTAGACATAGACACCAATGAAGAAGAGACCATAGCAACAGCTTCTACAGGCAGCCACTTTGGACTCAACTTAAAAGCGCATGAGAAAATATATTTTGGGGGGTTGCCAACCCTGAGAAATCTAAGGTAACGTGGCTCAAACCAATTTCTTCACCTTTGATAAGGGAATGTAAATACACTGTAATCTTATTCTCTGTATTTATTTCTCAAGTTCACTTGCAATGAGTGATGAATTCCCAATATATATTGCCACAGCAGATGATGCTTTATTTGCATATGTTATGTATTTCAGTGTGTTTCACACAGCTCACCTTACACAAATACAATGGAAATAACAGTAGCAGTGCAGTACGTCTTTGTGATACTGTGCAAGAATCGTGATGTAGCTGACTTTTTAAGTATTTTTTATTTGATGAATAGAATTTGTCGCTGCAGACTTATAGAAATGGCTCTATACCTCAACAAAATTAAGGACAAGTGTTTATCTTGTGCATGAGTAGAAAAATTGAGCTACTCCTCATGGAATTACTGTTAAATGAGTATCCCTGTTTTGCATAATCAATGTCAGTATACTTTAAATATGTATTAAAATATTTTGTTTAGATATCGTTTAACATTATTTGTAGACTTAGGTTCCTGAACTCCTTAGGTAAAATTCTTCCTATATTCAGGACTTAAAGTATATGATAAAATATTCTTGATATATTTAATGTAAATAGAATAAAGTATGACAAACTTTTCCCTTCAGAAGTCTGATCCTGAATTTCTTACACAAATAAAATTCCCAGTATTTATTTTTTAAATATTGCATGGTGTTATTCATAAACTTTAACCTCAACTTCAATAAACTAAAGAAATGGGATAACAGATACTTGAATTTAGTAACTTTATTACATGTCTTTAAATAGACCAAAACCTTACTTAAAGCTTAAATGAATATTCAGCAGTTTTGCAATGACAAGAACAAGAGAATTCTGTGCTACCATGAACAGATGAGCAACACAGAAACAAGCCCATTAATCTATGTCAGCTTTAACTACATGGCATAATGACGGCCTTGAACTGGTCTTGTGCACAAGGAACTGTTGTGATTAGTCCACAGACTGTTCTGTAACTAAAAGAATGGACATATTTGTTAATTTATTAGAATAATAACTGACCTCTGATGTCAAATCACCCAGCAATAAAAAGATCTAAGATCTATTTTAGTCATGAAATATAACACTATATTATGTAATTGTGAAATCACATCAGTGCATAACAAAATGTCTAGAGCCATTATCTTCCACTTCCTTTGTGGTTGCTTAAAAAATCAGTGTACCACAGCTACTTGGACCTGTGGTAACCATTTTGCCCGCGGCTATGATTCATCAGTGACTGAGGCAAGATGAATGTTATGGTAAATTAGAATCAAAAGTAGTGAAAAGGGGATTAGGGCAAAGCTGAACTACTGCAAACAATAGACGCTGAGGTATCCATGACTTTGTAATTACCAGGTCATGTCAGTTCTGCCAAATTCTTTTACGTGGTTTGCTTTTACTCGTAGCCAAGTATAGTAACAAATTATAAAAGCCCTCTGATATATTACATTTTAAGATAGCATTTTTGCAGAGTAAACCTGTTAATTGTTATATGTTGCTTGTAAATTATGAATATCTGCTTCACTGTGAAATGTTTGAACTTTGCTAATAAGCATCACAAAGTAACAATACAAGAATTATCATTTGCTACAATTAATTCATTTTTGTTGTTTTCTTCTTTTGTTTTTCTTTCTCACCCCAGTATGAAAGCAAGGTAAAAATAATCAGATTACTTGCATGACTTGCATGTGTCTAGTAAGTGCAGCTTGAAAGCACGGGCAGCAGCACAGCAGCAGCGTGTAGGCGGTATTTATACCAGCTGTTACACTAAGGCTCTTAGTTCAGTGAGCTGCTCCTGCCACAACTAGCAAAGCTGCTCCCAAGTGCTTAGCACTGTCATGTTACACGCTCTGCACACACCTACACAAGCAACTTTTATTTTCTTCATGCAGCTGCTTACTTCAGCTGAGTTTGTTGCCTCGGAAGAAAAGCTACAGCCAGCAGTATTGCTTTTGCTTCAACTTCCAGGCTGTAAGAGCAGTGTAAACCAATGTGCGGCATAGAGCCCTGTGCTTGGAGGCTGTTAAGTAATTACTGAGGAGAGTATGAAAGCGAGGGCCAGATTTTTGTGAAATTTACCACTTCTCAGTTTAAGAACAGGAGGATGAGTGGAAGAGAGGGGAGGTCACCTATTTCTGATTGCATTTTGAGTTTGCAGCTGTTTGTATCCATTACTTTCACTTTGATATGCTCAGATAAGAACTGAAATTCACTGTGTTTTGCAGCTTAATTCCTGGCTTGAACTGGAAAAGTGGAATTTCACCCCCATACCCCTGCCCTGACTGTGAGAAAGATTATTTCCTTCCAAGCTCTAGAAATTGTTTCTTGTTCTCCCTTTAAACTAATTCTAGCTTGGCCAAGGGAAAAAAAAAAATACCCAGATCTGAGTGAACTTGGACCTACTTTGGCATGTTTTGGAAAGGAACAAGGAAAAAGGGAAGACTTAAAACACTGAGCAAGTGTTCAGCGTTTGCAAAGAGATTGAACCAGATGTGACCCACTGTAGTCCCTTCCAACCTTACCCCTTCTGTGATTCTGTGATATGGGTTGGGAATTATAACAACAACTGCTTGTACAGAAAAGGATAAGGGCAATCTGTCGCTGGACAGGGCAGCAAGAGGGTAGTAACAAGAATGGTTTCTGGATGGCAAATACAGGAGACAATGGGCACCACTGACAACAGCAAAACTGTTTTGCTGCTGAAAAGATAAGTCCATAAAGGAACTAGAGAAGAGCTAGGGGAAAAAAAATGAAAAATGAAAGGTGACCATAACTACATAACTGTAAATAAAGCAGCATATGGATCATTTTAGTAAACCAGATGCTCACTTTAACTTATGTAGAGGATACTAATTTGCCAGAGGATACATCAAGCTTGCTAGGATGGTTATAATGCAAAGAATAACTTTCAGTGCCAAAAGGTGCAGTTGATTAGTATCTATGCAAAACGGGTTTATTTTGTAATTAATATTCTTTAAATTTTTTTCTTTTTTTCCAGGGAGCTGAAATGTTTGTTGCTTCACGATTTCTTCCCCCTCCCTCCTGCCTCTCCCCACCCCACCCCATTTTTAACTCATTTAATATCCAAATTCATTTTTCTTCCTTTGAGCTGTTCATCTTTTTCAGATATTCTAGAAAACAGTCATGGGTAATACTGTGAGTGAA
The DNA here is from genome assembly GCF_003945725.1 of Corapipo altera. Classification (NCBI taxonomy): domain Eukaryota; kingdom Metazoa; phylum Chordata; class Aves; order Passeriformes; family Pipridae; genus Corapipo; species Corapipo altera. The sequence goes on from NW_020884874.1 coordinate 18,028,949, forward strand.
TTAACTAGTGCTTTTTTGCTTTTTGGATTTACTCTCCATAGTATGAATGGCAACATTTTTTTCTGAAGTGACTTTCTAAGGCTTTTCTTCTGGAAAGATGTTGCCAGCAGTTGTGGTCTCACTCTGGTGTTCCCAGGCCTGGGAAATTATACTTTTACATTAAAGCATGATAGCTTTGGTGTTACATTCAAGGGGCTTCTAATTTCTTCTGTCAGCCAGCTGATGAGTCAGACATGGAACTTGAATTCTGTTATAATATTTTCCTTTTCTGGATAGATTGTTACATTCTGTAACAAACCCAAGTGTTTTGTTTTCTTTAACTACCTGAGAAAGTCAAGTGTATTGCTGTGTCGTAAGAAAATACGCAGCAGTTTTCATAAGAAAGATTCTGGGAATATAAAATACATAGAAAAAATATTTGTATGCTGTTAAAGTTCCTCTTTCATTAGGATCTAGCATGCAAAAAGAGGAATGAAACTTGTCTTCCAGTTCAGGTCTCTCCTTACTGTTATGATTTCCTAGCTTGCATCTTTCCGCTTTGCCTAAGGAACAACAATTTCCTTATTTTATAGCTCACTGCATTTTAACACCAGAGGTGACAGCACTCCTTTACCAAAGGAAAAAAAAAAACCAACAACCCAGAACCAAACCAACCAACCAACCAATCAAAAAACCTAAAGAAAAGAAAGAAAAAATGGAAAAGGGGACTGTTGTCAATTTGAGATAAGATGAATCTCCCATTACAGCTTTGAGTGATGCAAAGCAGAGTGCAGTATGTGCTGATAGATGGTAGAAGGCAGCATTTGAGTGTATGTGGTTAGTTAAGATAAAAATCAAGCATCTGTGCATCTGAAAGTGTATGTGTGTGTGTCTGGCTGACTGTGTTCTCCCTAATCTGTATTTTTGAAAACACATTGTACTTCTAAATGTTTTTTAGGCCTGAAGTGAACTTAGAGAAATACACAGGCTGCCTCAAAGACATTGAAATTTCAAGGACACCATATAATATACTGAGTAGTCCTGATTTTGTTGGTCTAACCAAAGGATGCACACTGGAGGTTAGTCTGAGTTCCATGTATTTTGGCCTTAATGGGTATAAATGTTTTCTGGTTTCTGATTTTATGGCATAATAGATTAATTGCATAAGGCATATTCCTTAAATAAGAATCTAACAAATAGGAATCTAACCTGAAAATCCAAACAGTTATATTAAAGAGAAAGAAATAATAAGTCCTTCTGATCAGGAAGTAGACCAGTTTTCCAGATCCTAACTTCTTGGACAGTATCCCAGGCCAGTTGTGATCTCCCTGTCCCTAAAGGGTAGGATTTTCTGAACTGTATAGCAGTGATCTAGTTTTGTTTCAGCTGACTAAAATGGGCATTATTGAAATTAATGAAGGTAGTTACTGACAGCATTGCAAAAGCTAAAAAATTGTGATGCACATAAAACCCAAGGATTAAATTATTTTTTAAAATTTTTATTATAAAGTCGTTCACTACATAAAACCTGAGGTATGAGCACTTCGTATTATGAGTTACCACTGAGCTGGAAGGCACATTTCTTACCTATCATGAAGAATGTGCAAAATCGATGTTATTTTAGCTTTAAATACAACTCAGGACCATTTATTTTCGATTATTGCTGCTTACAATTAGCAGCCTTTCAATGAATATAGAATTCAAGGAATGTGATCTGAAATTTGGGAGAGAATGTAGTAATTTTCCATGGAAAAGAAAAGTCTTCATATATAAAAAATACTTCCAGTAACACTTGTCTCCCAATAAATAGTTAGTATTTCTTCTCTGGAAATCTGTACTAGTTTTAGCAAGCAGATGTTCCATATCAGATATCACTACAGTAAATCCAAATAAGTTGTTGTTAACCTGATGCTCTTCAAACATTTTTTTTTTCTACAAAACATTAAAAGTTTCCTTCAGACAGTAATTGGAACTTAGCCAGGCCAAAATAAAAATGAGGGCTCTATTTTTCTTTGTTTATCCTTTGTAGCTCTGGCCCTCATCAGAGCAAAAAAGGACACAACAGTAGGACTCTCACACAGGATATTAGACAAGATGGATTTGTTATGAGATCCACATTTTAAGATTTCAAGTTTGTGATAAAGCTAAACTGTAAACAAGCAGGTTGCTCAAATGCTTTTAAATCTTACAGATTTGGTTTCAGCAAAAATTTGCTACAGAGGTACATGTTTGTTTTCATTTACTGTAGATTTTTATGGAATAGGAAAGAAGGATAGTTGTGTTCATTTTCTTCTGTTGCTATGAATCTTAGAAAGTACTTTACTTTTCACATAATTTTATAACACTTGAGGTTTCAGAGTATGAAATCTAATTGGATTAATTATTTTGTTGGGGAAAGAAATACAATATTCCAAATGTACAAAACAAAATATGTAGGAAAATTAAGAGGAAGTGAAGTAAGTGTAAAAGATAAAGACTGATATGCACTCAGTTTTTTAAATGTCCTCATATTTCAGAGAAAGGTGAGCACCACCAGCAATGATTTTGTGTGGCATAATCTCTTCTCTAGACCTGAAAACAGTTCTGCTGTACTTAAAAAATTGTATACTACTTTAGAAAAAGTCACTTTTCTATAGACTGGTCTTCCACAGCTAGAATAATACATAAATTGGCAGCAATGACAGAAAATCTTCAGGTGTATGCATTGATTTATTATTTGATGACATATTCTACTCTTTAAATTGTGTTAATGGATACCAATGTCCAAAGACTTGGGCCATGTGCAACAAATGCTTCATTCATGAGTCTAAGTAATAAAGAAAGCAGTGGTTCTTAGTGAAGTAACAATGACTGATAATTGAAAAGTATCTTCTGGATATTTTTGACAAATAACAGAATCTAGTTTATTTTCATGTTGGCTGTTGTTACCTATTTTAATAATTCAAGAGAAAGGTCCAACTGTATTAACTAATGGAAAACATTCATATAAAAAAACCCACCCTTGAACAGTTATTTTTAATTCAAGAGGATATACTGACATAAGACTGGAACTTTGCCTTCCTGTAAGACAGGGTTTCAGAAATATGCTAATGATGCCAGATATAAACAGGTAAATTAGTGTTTGCACAACACTTTGAGAAGTAAATTGCTGTTTGTTATTACTTTCATCTCTTCACACTGGTTACATTTACATAGTTTATTCTTTTAGTTAAGAAATCTTCCTGTGTGTTCATACTCTTGCTTTTAGTTCTACTAATGACCTTTACTCTCCTTTTCTTCCTGCAGAACATTTATACAGTTAGCTTCTCCAAGCCAGGTTTTGTGGAACTGCAGCCTGTCTCTTTTGACATTGGCACAGAAATCAATCTCTCCTTCAGCACCAAGAATGAATCTGGGATCATCTTGTTTGGCACAAGTGGTACAATTGTCCCCCCCAGGAGAAAGCGCAGGTACACTGCAAGGAAAGCTGCCCCTCTGAGGAGAAAACGCAGACAGACAGGACAGGTATGAGGAACCTAGCAAAAGATAAAGAAAACCCAGAATTTTACTGAGATTCCACTTGGTTTGTTTTAAGACATTGTCAGATATTCATAATTAAGTTAAAATTCAGTGCTTGGCAATAAATGATTTCTAATGCTATCCTTTATCTGATGAAGAATCTGGTAGAAGCTCAGAATTATTTTTTTGCACTGGAGTAACTGTTTTTCTTACAGATTCACAGTTAGGCATCCATTGCTTGTTGCTAAGCAGCAGATTTTTTTTTAATCACATTCCATGTTGGTTTTTTTAACCAAACCTAAATAACCCTAACCAAATCTCATTCTGAGGGCTACTTATGCACTATTAAAGCTTAGAAACTCTGTCATTCCTCTTCATAGAGATATAAATGAGGATCATTCTAATTCCCCTGAGACCAAAAGAGTAAAAAAAGAAGCTGCTGAAAGTAGTGTAAGATAAGACTCTTGTTTGGGATCACTGCTGTGGGATATATGACTCAAGCACTCCAGCCTCTCCTTCTCTCCCATAAAATACAAATCCACAGTGTATAAATCCACAGTGTCCCAAATGACTAACTGATAGAAGTGTGGTTGCTGTTAGAAGTTATTCGAATCTTGATTAAATCTTGATTATAATCCTGACAGACATCCTATGGCAGCAATAAACAGAATGTTTTGATACTTTCTCTGTTCAGGACTTCTGGGAAATGATATTTCATTATTCTCCTTTTGGAGAATAATGAAATTTTGGAAGAGAGCTCTCAGTGACCTGTAGTAACACACTGCAGGAACAGCACATTGTAACGGCTCACCTGCATGACATTAACTTTAGGGCAGGGGCTCCTTTATCATTTCCCAGCTCCTCAGGTCACAGAAGTGAACATGACCACTTATTGCTATAGTAACTGGAGGTTAGATTCTGAAATCTACTACAATATGATATTGTTGCTAGAGTAACTACTGGCATGATTTGCCAGCCTCCAGACTCAGAACTCATGCTGAGATTAGTGCTATTCAGGCCTTGATGGGTTTAAGACCAATTATTGTAACAACAAAAACCAGAAGAATTGTGGGTTAGAAGCCTCCACCCTTCCCTGAACATGGGTATGCAGAGAGTTAAATCTTTTGTTGAAGATTTTCAGTATGACCTCCTTTTACCCATTCCTCATTACAAAAATGAATGTAGCAGCAGCAGCAGAACTGAAACAACACCGTCTTTTCTGTGGGTGAGCAAATTAAAAACCAGTGTAAGACAATAAAACATACACACTAATGTAAAACTAAGTGAAAGAATTTCTTTCCAAAAGCAACTTACCTTTTCATACCAACATATACATTGCAGGCCTACTATGCAGTGTTCCTAAACAGAGGTCGACTAGAAGTGCATATCTCCACTGGGATGCGGGATCCCCACAGAATCACCGTCAGACCAGAAGCTGGCGAGTTTCACGATGGCAGAGCACACTCCATCCGGATAGAACGAGCTAAAGGGTAAAAAATTCCTGGAAGTGCTACAGACCACACAGCACAGCTAATTCAGCAAAGCAAATATATTGATGTCTTTGGCAATCCATGTAAATACTTCTGCTGAGACAAAAAAACTAGTGTAATTCCATCATTATCCAAAAATTTTTAGAAGTAAGTTTCTGATAGTGTTTATTGTTCTGCAGAGCTGGGTTTACATGCTTTCCTAGGCTATTGGCCTGTTCCTCCAGAGACCTGTATTTGTCTGAATTGGCATCTTTAACCTTTTGATTCTTGGCAAATATCACTCTCAAGGAGAAATGACAATGCAGAAAGAACCGTGTCTTGCGGAATATACTACCTAAGGAGTCTTTCTGCTGTGCCTTTTGCAATCAGATATGTCTATCTCGTATTGGCCTCATTAGCCACCAGCGTGCCTGTAACAAATGTGAATAGAGCCTTCCTAAATCTTTGTTCGCGAAGCCCAGCCATGAAACAGCAACAGCATAGCAGCCTGTAGTCATTTTGAGATGCCATGTGCTGGTGTATGTACATGTGGTTACAGAAGTGCCCAGCTAAATATGGTAAAACAGTAAAAACACACAGTCCCACAGACATTCTCATTGGAAAATCCATCACAGACCTTCTCAGACCATGTTGTTTTAAGCAGAATTTCCCTTGAATTCCTTTGCCTTTTCTCAGACATTGTAAAAATTTCTTATTACTCTTCACCATTCAGAAAGTGATTAGAAACAGCACTACTATAGTGTGTAGGACTCAGGCAGTCATTCTTATTTATGGCCTGGAATAACCCTTCTTCCAAACAAGGTTTATTATGGACATTTGAACATACAAATTTGTGCATGTGGACATTCACTGGATTCATGTGCTATGCATAATGTTCTATGTTGTTTAAAAAAAGTCAGAAAGAAGACGTGACGTCCAGCATGTTACACAATGCACTTATCCTAGCACACTGAAGACTAAGCTTCACCCTCTTAACACCACGGCACTGAAACCTTCTTGAGCAACAGTTCCCATCTGTCTAGTCCCGAGGTGCCCTTCTGTCCTCTCTGTAATTTGCTTTCCTTTGTTTTGTCCTTTATCAGTATAATTTTCTGACTGAATTTCTATTGTATTGTTAAAAAAACCCTTGTAAATAATACCTTCAGACAATATGTCTCCTCTACTTCAGTGACTAGATTAAAGTCAAACCATAAATTCTTTGGGAGAAAAAGTTATTTTGGAAATGGATGACTACTTTTTGTGATACATTTTGTGCCACCGTGACAGAACATGAATATGCAGGTAATAATTAAAAGCTCTAAAAACAAAGTAAGTTCTTTTAAGTAGTGCTATAACAGGTACAGTAGCTTGACCTTGTTAGGATACATGTAAGGATACAATCAAGGCACAATTGTTGTACAATGCTATCCAGTGATGATGCTTGTTCAGACGAAACCTCTGCATTTTCAAAGAAGCTTTGTTACAAAACCAGTTGTCTGAACTCTGCAGTTTCTGTAACCTGAAATGGATGTGAAAAGATGTAAATTAAGATTAACCCTTCCCCTACTGATCACAAACTCAAGCTTTATTTTATTAAATATATGATTATATATTTTCGCTATTCAGTTACTAACATTTGTAATTATAGTTAAGGAAGAACATGGTAGTTCAATATAATTTTGCAGTTGACAAAAGTGAGGTTATTTGCCAGAAACTGATTGGTCAGCCAGTGGTGCTCTCCTTCAGAGGCTTCTACATTCCTCTGTTCAACCTTAACAGTATCTTCTATGGGACTGCATTGTCTTTGACTTGTGCCATGTGAATTACTCATGGAAATGAATTATAGCACCTCTATCAGTACATGGTGGACAATCAGCAATTTTCCTACTCTGCTGTCTTTCCCAGAAAAAGCTTGGTTAATCCTGCAATCAGAGCAGACTGTAGCAGTGCTTGTGTCTCAGCAAGAAGATAACTTGTACAAACTGGTAAATAAGGAGTCCAAACAAAATGTGACCCTGTGATATTCCCATGCTGCTGAGCTCTAGATGATTATATCTACCATCATTGTACAGCAGGCTTGGCCCTTACTGTGTCAATGTTGCCCACACCACAAACACTTCTTCCTATACAACTACAGTCTGGTATTGTCACCCCTCCACAAAACAATTCTGCCAGGCTTTGTCAGACAACTAGTAAGGAAGCACAGCAGTGGCTGAAAACCCTCTAGTGGTTAATATGCATTTAATATGAGCTGCTAAGTACATAATTTGAGTTGCTCAGTGTTACAGCTGGTGTAGGAGTAAATGGGGCCTACAAAGGGGTAATTTCAATGCAAGCAATACCCAGAGTAAAATATCTATTTCTTTGTTTTCAAATCTTTTTCACAGGATGTTCACTGTTCAAGTTGATGAAGACAAAGTCCAGACTCAGAGGTTGCCTTCAGACCAGCCCATCTCTGTTAAGAAACTCTTTGTGGGTGGTACTGCTTCTCAGTTTCAGACTGCACCTCTCAGAAACATACCACCATTTGCGGGCTGTATATGGAATCTTGTCATTAATGCCACGTAAGTCTCACTGATACCAACAAACATCCAGTTAAGAAGGTCTTGGCAGCCAGAAGAAAGTTCATTGTTGCAAGGAATCATACTAGCAGCAAATCCTAGGATATGATCTGTTTTCTTTTAACACCCTTCCTTTTTTTTGTCTACAATATACTCTCCAAAGGCTATACAATAATTAACTGTTTTACAGACAAGCCAACACTATTTTTCTATAAAATCAGAGAAATTCAACAGTAACACTGCAGTAAGATGTGCATCCGTGATAGATATTTATGATGTACTGTAACACTATTTTAAGTAAGGTTCACCTCCAAGAGTATACAAATTCTAAGAAGCACCATGGGAATCAATTTGCTTTGTGGAAAGTGAAGTAATCTGGAAGGAACATTTAGGTACAAAGAAAGGGAATGGTGAATAAAGTAAAACCTCTATAGAAAGTTCCAGTGTAAATCTTTCTTTCAAAAATCTGAAGTACCTAAATTAGGGTCTCATCACCCCACACTCCATCACTGTATATCAGAGGACTTCTCCACAATGTGATTGAAAGTACCTGGGCTGGTAAAGCTTGACAAGGAGGATACCTGTCTCTCTGCACTGACTATAGGAAGGAAAGCCAGTGCTATGATCGCCTCTAATTTAAGTGTTCTGCTTCTGTACCTGTACCTACCTTTACAGGGTGGGATGAATCCTGGCTTTTGTGTCCTGTGCAGTGAAATTACACTACAGCAAATAACTATTCTTTATAAATTGGTAGTAAAAAGGCAGAAAAAGTAATAACAGACATCAATTTCTTTGTGTGTTCTCAGCCCCATGGACTTTGCTCAACCCATGTCCTTCGAAAATGCAGATATTGGCCGATGTCCCACTCTAGAACCAGAGGTTAGGCCACCTGAGGATGAAGATAAACCCACTCGTGCAACAGTCATCATCCAACCTGAACCAGACACTGATGGGGAGAAAGAAGGACCAAGGATTCCTTCTGCTTCTCCTCCTCCAACACCACCTCTGTCTTCAGCCCCTGTAAGTGTAGGTCACTTCAGTCAGGTAAAGTTTTAAAAGTTTGTTTTTCTGAGCAAAATTGAAGGGTGAGCCATAAAGAATAATGGAACACTTTGTCACAAAAATAGTAACAATTCAACATGATACTGTAAAGGCAACATCTTGTTGCAGGTCAGTAAAACCTGTGGATAATGGAAAATTAGTTGATCTCATTTGCTTGTATTATCACGACAGCGATTTAAAGAATGATATAGCATTAGAATTCTCTTTGGCTTGCATGCTTAGCCATAAACCCTTACACCTCAGGATGTAACCCAACCAATATCTGCTTGGGGTTGAAAGGAGAATTTTCCTATGGGAAATCTGTGTCATTATGATTTTTCGTGCTGTTCTCTGATGTGCATAATAACAACCATGTTAGTGACAGGATGAAAAAAAAGGTAAACCAGGAGATCTGTTCGATATGGCAACTCCTCCACTGCTATTTTATAACTTTATTCAGGAGACTTACAAAATGAAACTCCATCACTACTAAATTGAGGACAGCTGTTGTTATCAGTAATCTTAAATAGCTAGATAATAATAAGCAGCCTTATACAACAAAATTGAAGGAAGAAATTTCTTCTGTCACAAGTGTAGTAGTTTTGTAAGTTGATACAACATTTTACTGTCCAGAAAATATATGCTTAGATATCTGAATATTAAACTGAATAATATATACACTGGAAGATATTATTGGTGGAAAAAGCCTTTGCATGTTGTTGAACCTGCATACAACCCACAGGTTTATGCAGGCTCTAGTTAAGTATGAGTGAGGTTTCCAAAAAGTGTGAAAAAACTGCACATGCCCAAGTTAGGAGCCTGTTTACACTATCAGAATTTACACTATCATAATAAGACAGTTTTGAGAAGTTAACAACTGTAATATTTAATATATAGCAAATACAAAGGAGTCAGTAATTTTGAAAATTTCTCACAGATTGGCTTCAGAAAATCTTTTAACCATTTTAGGTTAAGTTAAATCTTTGTTCCCGTTTCACACGTCCTCACTGACTCAACATTACAGAATACCAAATTTGTTTATATTGGGTTTTTTTGTGTGACTTAGAGATTAATATTATCAAGGACATGCATGAAGGACATTAAAAAAAACCCCAAACAGAAACAGTTGTGATTTTCAATGAGGCTGTAAGTCCATAAGTGAGAGACAAAGTAACCTGAATTCATTGCCACAGTCACTCCCAGTGAACACTCTCGTTTTCAGAATTCATATCTGGTTTTCCTTAGGAAGGATTTCTAAAATGGTACAAAAGTTGGTCCAAAACCCCTAACTCATTAAAGTAAATTTTGTATTTGAGAATCATGGCCACCTTCATTGTCCAGGTACATATGGCACAGATTTATCTAAAAGGACTTTTCTGAAGTGAAGTCTCGACATCACATGCAGCCATCTGTGTGCCTGGAAATGGGAGCCTTGGGTTCAACATAGGCAAGCTCCATCTTAGTTATTAAGGCTCCAGAGTTATAAATGTCGTCCTTTTAATGCTCTAGGGCAGCGATTTTGATTCGTTCCCACAAGGTGGAGTAGTTGTAGCACAAGGGTTGCAATGTGGTTTTGTTTGGAGCTGAAAGCAAATTTACTGTACAGTAAGGCTACCGTAGAAAGATAAGGAACCAGGCAACAAGGTAAAAGGATTGTCCAGTTTAATGGTCACTGTAGTGAAGGAATGTAGACATAATATCTCCTGATTAAGCCTAATAAACAAAACAAAACAACACAGAAGTGCATGAAAGAGCAAGTGCACACTTTCTTAGCCTATAAGCACTAACTTTTAAATAGCAAAATTGGAAGGAATAGATCTTCTCAATATTGGAAACTAGTTCCATTGTAACTAGGTGAGTTTTCTATATCAACATATCTAGAGCCATGGTATTTTGAAATAGAAATTCAAAATAAAGATCTAAATAAAACACTATTACTCTACTTCTCTCTTGGAAAAATTGAAACTGTGTTAGTATGTTGAAGACTTGAAAGTAATTTAAATAAGGCAAAGTTTTGGTTAGTTTACGTTCATATAATGTAAGTACATTCTCCAAACTATTTTTCGGGGGAATGTTGCAACAAATAAGTAACTACAGTGTGGTAAAGAGATAATATTCATATGGCAGTAAATGATACAGAATCTCAGAGTAGAAAGACTGTATATGCAAAATATACAGCAGAAAAAACTATTTGCACATAGTAGGCTTAAATAAAGTATCTGTTCTATTTAAGTCCTTTTAGGACTTTTTTTCTCCACTGTCCATCTGCATGAAAAAGGGGAGGGCAGTTTAATCCCAAATGAGAAAAAACCTACCCTCTACTAAAAGCAAGGCAAGATCAAAGAGTAGGACATTTGGGAAATAACATCTGTCACCAATCTGCTGCTCCTGCTTGCTATAGATGCCAGAATGTTTCTCAACATTGGGTAACTGCTGCTTCTGCCTCACATTGTTCACTGCTTCTCAGGATTCACTTGCCAATGAAATGAAGAGCGCCAGCATTACTTCTGCATTTGACTCCATGATGGTATTTTCCACTATTGCTTCATGCGTTACTGCATTGTTTTATTAACAGTATTTAGTGAACTCTTTGGACTGCTTCAATGCTCCCTTTTTCCACTAATTGCTTTCTTTGCAATTGCTAATACAGCAAATGAGAATGTGTGACAGTCCACCAGTGGGCTTTTCTGTTCCTATTTCCACTGCCAGACACACCTAGTTTCTTGACCTACCAGTCAAGTCCCTGACATCTGACAAGACTGAAGTAAAGTGCAGCTAAAGAGTTCAGTCTTGACACACTGATGGAATATGGAAGATTATTAAACAGCCAGGACACATTAAGACCATTACTGAAAATACAAAGCTGAGATATTTAAATACAGTCCAATGATCCACTTAGTGCACAGTCTTGTGAAGGCTGTAAAGCTGGCAGTTCTTTGATAGAATGAAGGCAGACACAGGCTTGTGAATAAAGTCTGGAAGATTTTTAAATATGCCCTAATGATTTTTCTTCCATTTAGTTTTTTTCCTTTAAAATCTTCAAATTTTAGCAAGTCCAAATGTTATTGAAAGTATTATATCCATAGCATTACTATTAACATAGTTGTTAAACTTCTAGATAAGCCTGCAAAGCTTAAAATAATTCAAAACTTTAACCCTGCATTATGGGAATATTATTTTTTTCCCTATTTGATGATTGCTGGAAGATGGATGTCACACATTCATAATTTCATTTGATCCTACTGAATTTTCCCTGGTTTTCCCCTTCATTGCATATTGATGTGTACTTGTCATAATGCATGGTGTTCTACTGTGTCATATTCAAACTAGAGCATTCATTTCATTATGGAAAACTAATTTTTAGAAGTGCTCTATACTTTCGTGAAGATCTTTGTGATGTGTGAAAACAAAAAATACAACATTACTGAATGAGTGAGAAAGGGAAAGAAATTTCCTCTTTGCAGCTGAAATCCCAATGCCTGAGTCACTCATGATATTTTCAAAATGTTTCACAGAAAGAACTATTTGAAAGCAAGGGACTGCACCTTGTGCTTTGCAGGTCCCTGCTGAGTCAGGGCTCAAATAAGAGACTGTCACCAACCCAAAATGATAGCAGACACAGTGCTTAAAAACAGAGCTTGCAGCTATCAAAGTTTGTTTTTTTTCCCAGCGGTATTGTCCTGATATTGTGTTTCGTTAGATCCTTTGAGTAGTTTCTTCACAATACTCTCAGTGGGAGGCAAAAGCTAGACATGAGTAGGAGCTGGTAATTACCATGGTCTCACATTGCCCCAGGCACCCCTATACAAGAGCTTTAGGGCCAGAGAGTAAAAGATCTAGTGAAATTAAAAAGAGAAAATTATAGTGGGCAGAAGATATTTTACCTTGCATTGTTGCACCACTTCAAGATTAATAGAGGTGGAACAGACAGGGAGGGGTTTCTTTCTTTATTCCCTGGGTAATGTGTCTACATTAGACAGCTCAGGGAGTTCAACAGTTGTTATGTCTATCCATCAGTTATTCAGATTCCCTTATTGTTTTGAGGGGCCTTTCAGCAGCACTGCAGAAAAGAACAGCACATTAAACAAAGATTACAGTTATAAAACAATATAAAGAAGTAAAATGGAGGACTCACTGAAAGGTGCAGGATCTGAAACTACTTTTAACTCATTATTTTTAAGGTGACTATATTTCAGGTCACCAACAAAGCTTAGCTTTAAAACTTAGATCTTGCTACATTTTTGTAAGAGGGCATCCTACTGTGTAAAACTCAGTCATGGGAGTTAAGAGTACACTGAGCTGCCTGGAAATCACTTAAGACTCTTGTAAATGTCCACTGATGGAAGCGTAAAAGCAGCGATGTTCGTATATTACTTTTATTTGCTTTTACAACTGGCTTAATGAGCTCTGCTTTTAAACCAAGTTCCTGTCATACTGCTTTATAACAGGGCCAGTCTCTCAACTAGGTAGAATATTCTGTCCTGAATATTGGAAGCTGGAAGACTCGCAGCCTATACACAGCTGAGACAGATAAAAAAATATGATGTTTGGATGATTGCTGTATATTTTGCAGGATTCCTGTGCTGCTGACATAGTACCATCCATTTTGGAAGGTGGAAAGCAGTTTGGTCTTTCAAGGAACAGCCATATTGCAGTTGCATTTGATGACACCAAAGTGAAAAACAGGTATGATTGTTTCAGCAATGAGTTTTGGTGGAATAATGTCAAAATAAAATGCCCCTCCTCATACTCTCAAAAGCATCTCCCAAAATTATGGACATAATCTGAAAAAGATCACATTCTATGACTAATTCATTTCATTAACCAAACCTAAAATAGCATTAAAGCGTGAAATCTAGGCAATGAAGTGCCCACCTAAGTAGCTGTCACAGAAACAGTTTTCCTCTTTCTTTGGGCACGCACAGATCCCAAATAGATTTTCAGAAAAACAAACAGAAGAATGTATCCATGTCATCCAACTGAGTTCATAGATTGCTTTCTCAGAAGAAAGTTTTTTTATTCAGTAACTTGATAATTTCTTTTAATAAGAAAAACTTTTTTCATCTTTCCTCCAGTAGTTAAGATCAAGCTTGCACACTAAACAGACATAATGACATCGGCCTCATAAAGTATAACAATATATACATATAGATGTTGACATGCAAAGGAATTCTGTGAACTGTGTATGAAAATGCAGCTATTTTCAATTGATTTGTGAAGCTATAACTTGTTAATTCTTCATTTTTTCTCTGAAGGCACGTGGTCATTAACAAATATGCCATGTCCCACTGCTAAGCACTTTTGTTACCTTATAGTTTACAAATCCATGAGGCTCACACTTATTTTTCCCTATAAAGATGTTGTACTGCATATTTTCACATACGCTAATTTTAGAAAAGTAGGAATGATCCTGGCCTGATCATTTTCTTGAAATGATTTTTCACATTTATATTATCAACTACTTTCAGGTACTGACTTCGCAGCCCAACTTGAGCTAGGTTAGTGATGTGTTGCCAGTACAACCTTAGCATCTAGAGAATCGAAATAATTTCTTCACAGTTCTTTGCTGTAGAGGAGGTTCTCGGCATCACCATTCTGTCTGAGGGGTCAGCAGACCTGCTCAGGCACAGCCTCATTTTCTATTGGGAGAAATCAGAATAAGTATTTTATATCCTCATTGTATACTCTTCTCTCTGCATCTTTAAAAGTTTTGCAACCTGACTTCAGGCAATACAACTCATTAGAAATTCAACATTTGCCAGCTGTCACTACAGCTCTCTCCTCTTTGTGAGTATTGTGTGGATGATGGAAAACGCTGCTGGAATTTTACAAGTGCTGGGATTTTTCTAGCTGCTACAGCTGCAGCTGAGAATTATATCTTGAAATTCTATGCCAAGATTGTGGTTTTGTAGGGACTAATGAACACTCGCATGTCAGGGATCAGATATGTGTGAAATGCAAGTTGCATATAATCAAATTATTTTTCTTGAACTCTAACGGACAGATAGAATTGGCCACCAACTGTAAAGTTTTTTTAGCGGAACACAAAAAGGTAAAGCAGATGAATTTGTCTACTCCCTGACTCCAAATATCTTTTCCTTGGTTATGGTTTTCCTGTTTGTTTGATTTCTAGACTTACAATTGAATTTGAACTGCGAACAACAGCTGATTCTGGCTTGCTGTTTTATATGGCCCGCATCAACCATGCTGATTTTGCTACAGTTCAGATAAAGAATGGTCTGCCTTACTTCAGTTATGATCTGGGGAGTGGAGACACCAACACAGTGGTTCCAAACAAAATAAATGATGGCCAGTGGCACAAGGTATAATAGTCTCTAATGCTATGTTATTCTTTGTAATGCTAAGAGTGAGCTTTTTTTGGCCCTAAGATATTTTCAAAATGTAATTTACACAAGCCAAAACTTGTGTAAACTAAGACTTTCTGGGGAAAAAATCATCTAGCAAAATTTGAGTTTTCAGATTCACTGGAACGCGGAAATTTGTCCTTCAGGGAACATATTTCTGGACATATTTAAAATATGTCCCATTTATGGTAAGGAACTGCAGGAAATGTTCCTTCCTGCCTAATAGGGCTCAGGTGAGTATCAGCTCACAATGATGGAATACATCATTAAAGCCAGTTGTTTCTACATTAATAATGTCATTGTTAAGCATGGTGCTAAGAATAAGAAAAATAAAGGAAAAAAAAGAGGTAACATGCAAGTAAACCTTCCCTGGATTATTAATTCCTTAAGGAATAAATATGATATACATGGATGTATTTGACAGCTCCATCCGTGACTCTATGAGGGGAAGCATTATAGGCAATGCCTGTAGCATTTAGGAATAATATCACAACCGTGAAATTTAGTATTTAGTGGGCAAGGACAACAGACACATAGTATATTCATTAGGTAACATGCTGGAAGGCACCAATAAAGACAGTGAAGAAAAGAATACATATAACTATGTTTTCAAATTATATACTATAAGATATACTGAATTTTGTACAGATCTTTGGAAATTCACCACCCGCATCTCATCACCAAATCAGGAGAAAATCTAATTGCATTTTCTCTTACACTTTAATTGCTTCATTCCCACTCTGTTCTCCAGGAATTTTATTTTCACTGGATTTTTAGTCATGAACTTTTTGATGATACCAACTGCTCTACACCAAGGCATTTCATAAGTGGAAAAATGAAGTTGTATTCATAATTTATCTGGTTTAGGCAATATAATATCTAGGAGCACTGGCAGTAGACCAAGGCCCCTTCTTGCTAGTCCCTCTGTACATACAGAAGAGATATGTTTTTGTTCTTTAGCCATGCCCTCTTTATTCTAAGAGTACTGTCTGGAGCATGTATTTCTTAAAGGAGGATTGTGTTTTTGGGGCATACAACTTGACACTCCACAAGAGAGGGCCCCTTGTTGCAGATCCTATTTCTGTAGGGGAGAATGAAGACAAAGTCACAATTCCCAAAAAGCACATGAAAATCCATTTTGAGAGGGGGGAGGAGGGAAGGCAATGTCTTTAAGAAAAGGCCACAGTCTTTGTTTCTAAGAAAGCAGGGGCTTTTCCTCAAAATAATCCCTTAATGGCAGCCTTTTCTCCATATGAAATGATTTAGGTTAAAACATTTCCTTCAGGCCTACAGAAGTCACACATCGTGTTGCTGGTATCTTTTTAGGTTCTCTGCAAGGGTATCTGTTCCCAGTTCCTGTCTCACTCACCTAATCCTTCTTCTGCCCAAGGTGTAGTTATCCATCTCAAATTTACAGTTGCCTGTAAACACCAAGTTCAGTCCCTCACCTTCAGGCCACTGTTGTCAGTGTTCAGTCATTCCCCTTGCATGACAGATATGCTGCCACGCTGAAACAGAAGCAGCCACACTAAAGAAAAGCCAAAAAATACTCTTTGTCTCTCTTTGCTACTCTGGTGAGCCACATACTGTGCTCTTTAGAAATCCACTAATATGCATGATGTATTTATCCCTTTTTTATGCAGAACTATTATTATACTGATTTGTAGATGTTTCAGTATAAACCTTTGAAAAGACATTGGTCTGTGGTTGTTGGGGTAGAATTTACTCAGCTCTTCAGCAACTGCACTTCCTCTATGCAATTCACAGCCCATTTGTCTGAGCAGAAGTCATAATACCGACAGAACATGGTTGGTATTATATTTGCTCTAGCATGAACTATGACCTGAGGCATGTCCAAACTAGTGGAATCATAAACTCAATATTGTCTGCAAATGTGTGCTGCAATAAAGATTTGCAACCAGTACCATTAACATTCAGAATTTACTATTCTCAGTCCTTAAAATTGCAGTCTAATTCCAGGGAAAAAAAATTGTGCAATGCCTATTATAATATGATAAAGCTTTTTAAAGGAACCTCAAGTCTTTTCAGTAATTCTAATAAATAATCGTCGTGATGCCTCCTAACCCAGATGCAATTAAAAGACAGTCAAAATGTTTGCACAAAACATTGCTCAGGAGCTTTGCTCCATAAATATCACTCATAGTTGCTCCATGGTACTTCTGTAACCACTCCTACTACTTTCTCCTGTATTATTACATATTTTGGACTGTAAGGCTGGTTACAATCTGGAAATGCTTTGTTGTCAGAAAACTATCTGTAATTGTATTGCATTTGTGTGTCTTTCTAGATAAAAGTAATTCGAACAAAGCAAGAAGGAAACCTTATAGTAGATGATATTTCAAACAGGACTGTTAGCCCCAAGAAAGCTGATATATTAGATGTTGTAGGAATGCTGTATGTCGGAGGATTGCCCATTAACTACACAACCAGAAGAATTGGTCCGGTAAGCAAATTTGTTTAGGTTATCTTACACTCCTTAAGTATGTTTTGATTGGTACTAGTGTCTTCCCAGTTTTGTCTTGTTTTGCTTTTCCCTCAGATTGCTCAAGAATATGAATAAAATGGACCTTAGGAGAGGTACATTACATCCTTTCACTTGGAATCCAGTTAATGCAACAAAAAATACAAATAGAAATAGCAGAGTTACTCTTTTGGAAAATCAGGAAGTTCCATACACTTGTATCCACTTGGATCACTGTGCAGGTAGCATTTAGGTTCCTGAGTACCACTTGCCCTTTCCCGTTGCTGTAACTCATCTAGCAACAAATGCTAATAAACAGTGAAAGCACCTCCTACAAGAAGCAGCAGAAGCCAAAATTACCCTGGACAAAGTACCCAATAGTACTGCTACTTACTGTAGTAATCAGTTGTGTATTGGTATTACTAAAAGAGGAGAGAATGTGTTTTGAAGTAAGGCCATTAAAATTCTGCTGTAGTCTTTCTGTTTCCAAATCAAATGTTCATATATCAATTTATCACTGTTTCAGTTCAAATGGCCGGCTTCCATGCTGACACAGAACATACCTTGAAAAAACGGAGAGCCCAGAGAAGTGAATATAAGTTTGGCCTAAACTTTGTAGAATTAGCTAGGAACACTGTACTCTCTCACCCAAGCCATTTACTGCATCTATCTACACAACTTCATTTCAGTCATTTCACTTTCTTGATGCCCTTCCAGCCTCACCAGATACATCAGTATCTGAATCAGAGAGAAACCTCTTCTGTGCCTTATTTTTCTCTCTCTGCAGAGGGTTCTTTTGAAGTAGAAGCCTGAACTTGAGTGAATTTAATTATAGCGAACAACAAATTAGCCATCTAGTGCAGCACAATTCAGAAACACAAAAAATAGAATGTGAGTATCAGCTCTGTCTGGGTTCATCCTGGGCAGTTGTATAGAATCAGTAAAGAGAAGGCAAAAGTACAAATCTGGTAAGGAAACAAAACAGACTGCCAAAGAAACTGCAAGACCATTACGGAATGGCAAATACTAGTCTATAAACAGGCAAGAGTCCCCCAATTTGGGTGGACAAAATAAATACAGAAAAGGAATTCCTAGGTCCTGCTTAAGTAAGTCCCTGTAATAACTCATGGACAGGGAACAAAGGGTATAAGTAACCACTCTACATCTGAGAGTTGTATTTCATAAAGAAAACTGATTTGTAAGATAATGTTTCTCAGCAAATAATTAATTGTGCAGAACACTCAAACTGAGGCAAATCTACTGATAATTTGGATTTACCAAGACAAATCTGAGACATTGAAAAACAAAAGCAATACTTAATTACCCACAACACATAATTCATAGTAGTATCAAATCATGCTCTTTGAAATATACCTGCAATTTACAAATACTAATCTAAGGAGAAAGATAACACTAAATCCTTACCTATTGCTCTTTGTCAGAAGTAATGGACGAAACCCATGCAGATAAATGGCTCAGTCTGGCAGTAACAGTCTGAGATTCTGATAGTCTTAAGTGCTTTGGGACTTAAATGAAACTGTGACTTCAAATGCCATGTAAAAACCAGTGCTTGTCTTCCAATCATTCTCAATAAAATACACACCCAGTGATGTATTAAGAGAGTGTTGTGTTGTAGACTTCATGTAAAGGCTCTGAAGCAAAGTTGAAAGGATATGTTATCTTAATTAAGACTTTCTTCTAAACATTCATTAGCCTTTTTAGACACTAATTGATTATATAACCAGAGGTGGGTTGGCTTTCTATTCAGTGCAGAAGACTGATACCTACTTATTTGGATTCAGCAGAACTCACATTTTAAACACACAAAACTCTGCTTTCAGCAACAGAGGTTATATTACCATGCTAATGTGTCACCAGATTTACTTTTCCATAAGCAAAGGGAAATTTTAAACTAGAGAACGTTATTGAGTTGTCTACATATCTTGCATTTCTGTGATTTATTCTTGCAGTGAAGATGGAAAGATTTGTTTTCTTTTCTGGCATTTTCCTTTGTTGATAACAAAACTTGTTGATTTGGAGATGACTTTCACTTAGAAATTACAAAAAGGTCTATTTATGAAGAATCTGACAGAAAGCATTGTTCAGCTCAGAACTGAATTTATTCAGTGATATTGCTCAAGTTCTCATGAAAATTTTGTACAGGTATATTTAGCTGTAATAAGCTATATAATTTCACGGTACATACATCTTTGATTTACAAGAAAATTCTTGGAAATTCTTTCAATTACTAGTCAGAATACTGTTAGAGGAGGTAGTGTGCAGAGTCAAGACTTGTCTCTGCAGATGTACCTCTATCCTTTCTGTATTTGCTCATATTTCTAGGCTGTATTTTATACACAGATGTTTATTTTCCTCCTTTCTACTGTTCTGCTTATGAATATATCTTCTTTTTTTTCTCAAAGTATGTGTTTTATCATTTTCCTCTCTCCCACTGATATCAGGGATAGACTTTTTTAATTCTAAGTCAAAGATCAAAGCCCTTGTCTGAATCTGAGAACCAAAATGCAGCTTCTGCACACCTTGGAGGGAAAAAAGGAGAGAAAGCTCTGGAGGAGATACCAGTGGCTTCCAGAGGACCCGTTGGTATGCTCTGATCACACCCAGGGCAGCCCAGTGTGTAGCCTAGGTAGTCTCTCACTCCTGCCCCAGGCAGATCTTGCGTACTTACACCACCATTTTAAGTGTGCACACATCACCCACTGGGAGTCAGAATCATGTGCGCCCAGTGCAGAAGCCAAATTGGAGCTGCAGTTTGCTGCCCTGCACAGGAGCCTCCTTATACCTAAGTACATTCCATGCCTCCACTTACCTCTCTGGCCAACAGAGTGGCGCTTATCATTGTGGTCATCAGACTACGTACAGTCAACAACCTTTACATAGGGTTTTTCATTTTAGTAGCCGTGTATCTGCATTACCTCTCCTTACCATGCAACGTTAGGCCCACAGTAAAGTGATTAAAGGAAAAAAAAAAAACCCTAGTAAAATTACCAGCAGCCCAGAGAACTATATCCAGTATCTTCATCTACTTGCAAACCCCATAACCTAGTCAATTAAAAAGGTAAAGTATAGGCCATTAAATTCCTGCATTGCTGATGTAATTTGCTGTTTCATTATGCGGTGTATTATTTTATGTCCCCTCCATTAAGCCAAATAGATGTGACTCAGATCACATCACTGAAAAGTAATGTAATTCATCCTCAGTATGACTAAGATTAGATTCCAATTACAATCAGATATTAAGCATTAGCCATGTAAAATTCAAGTTTTATCCAGTTCCATAAATCCAGCAGAGAAGCAGAGGAAATGTACTTTTTGATTGCATACTTTAGGCTTACTTTCACAGTTATACATTTTGTTTGAAATATTGACTGCAGATCATCTACAGCATCGATGGCTGCATCAGGAATTTTAAAATGACAGAATCACCTGTTGACCTGGATAATCCAACTTCCAGCTTCAGTGTTGGGAAATGCTTTGTCACTGCCCAGAAGGGAACATACTTTGATGGAACAGGCTTTGCCAAAGCAGGTAATAAACAACAATTCTGCTGATAGACAAAGAACAGAGAAAGAAGAGATTCTGCTTTCAAAAACTCCCGGTGCTACCTAACTCCTGTTGGCTGGAGGCAAAATGAGACCACTACTTGAAACTGTCATTGATCGTTTTTGGTTATCTTGCCTAAGCATAGACTATATGACTTTCTAGCAAGGTCTCACACTAAGCACAACCACCATAACAGTTATTTACATAATTTCACATGAAATGGAGTGGATTAATAATGCTTAGTTACTTCACATTACTCACAACACACTTTGTGTGATTATTAGGAATAATGTATTAAATGCTTATCTTCATTTTATTATGCTTCCCCTTTTCTCTCCAAGTTGGTGCATACAGAGTGGGAACAGACCTGCTTGTGGAATTTGAATTCCGTACAACACGAATGAATGGTGTTCTTCTAGGAGTCAGCAGCCAGAAAATGGATGGGCTTGGCATTGAATTAGTAGGTGGAAAAGTGAGTAGCAAAGCAGTTTTGTCTCTTTATGAAGATTGGTTTTAGACAGCACAGGTAGTTTAAATGCAAGGTTACTACCCCAGTCTCAAGGCATCTCAAACAATATCTGGGCTTTCCTTTATGCAACACTTGTCACTTTCCATACACCTATAGTCTCTTAACACTTTCAAAAGATACTTTAAAAAATTCTGTAACACTTGAGTTTCCTAAAACGACATCATCAGGTCTTAAATTAATGACTATATGAGAAGTTTTGAGGAAAGGCTTTGTCATTAATACCGTTTTCTTGTTTATATCTTTTATTCCACAGTCCAGAAAACCAGCCATTAATCTGTCACTATAGAGAGCTTGGCGGGGGGGGGGGGGTGGTGCTGTGAAACACCCTAAAACTAAGACCCCAAAAATGGAAATACAGCAATTTTGTTCATTTCCACTTGTGTTTATCTCAGTGACATAACACACATCCCAGAGGGAGAGCAATCCACATAGAGTCTGGTATTAAATTAGAGTGTGTGTACAGTCAGACCATGTTGACTTTAAACAAAAAAAATAAATAAAAAGAACTTAAGAACCATTTTGAAAACTGGCTGACTTCCATGTCATGCTTTTCAGGTGATGTTTCACGTTGACAATGGTGCAGGCCGATTCTCTGCTGTCTATGAGCCAGATGCACCAGGCAGCTTGTGTGATGGACAGTGGCACAAGGTTATTGCAAACAAGATCAAACACCATTTAGAGCTGACTATTGACGGCAAACAGGTGGATAATAGCAGCCCAAACAGGGCCTCGACCTCAGCGGACACTAATGACCCTGTCTTCGTCGGAGGTTATCCTGGTGAGCACGTAACACACAACTTGTGCTTTACTTATGCTCTAGTAACACTGCCTTGGTAATGACTTAGGTACAATTAGGACCAGTATATTAAAGATGATGGGTAAGTGTGTATCAGTTGTCATGGATGCTCATTTCTGCATCCAGCTGCGTTTCAGAACAAGAAGTTCTGCAACACCAAGGGAGTCTCACAGATACCTCTGCCCCATTTCAAATAGGCACTGTCACAGAGAATCAGGCAGACTTTCTGCCTTCTGCTGCTCACACACACACATAGCCTCCTTCTTAAAACTTTATATTTAGTAACAGCATAATAGTTATGTTGTAATAGTAACAGTATATGGCAAATTTAAATTTAAGTGAAGAATGGCAAATTTTAACTAAAGAATGCATGTATGCCCTTGGATGAGGCAGGGAACCATGCGTGTAAATCAGCCTATAAACCTGAGGAACTTAGGAATGTGCAGGGCAGCTTGCAAAGAGAGGTGAGAAGACACCACCTCTTCTTGATTAATGTCTTTGCTTGTGGTCTGCTGGTTTTTAAAGGAAAAAAAAAATAATCAAAATTTGCTAATCAGTATTCTGGAAACCCTTGAGAGAATTGCTCTATGCAGAGGTGATTGAAGAGGATTGAGAACGGAGCTGACCTCTGTAGCTAGCTTTATCTTCCACTAAACTGATAATGAATGCTAGTATTCATCTCTTCATAGACAGTCAATAAGTTTATCTAACAGTAGTTTACTTTCTGAAAACGCAGTTGATATGTTTACAAAGTACAGTTCTGTTGCTTTTATAATAAAGTTTCCCTTTAGCTTGCAAACAAAAAAAGCAAAGTAAGTTTGCAGTATCTACTCTAGTGAATACTGAGGGCAATGGCAATACACCTCTGAGTTAATTCCTAAATTATTTTCTGTAAGTTGTATTTTCCCCCCATTCTGATGTGTGATATAGTACATCCAAAAAGCCTTCTCTCTCAAGCTCCGGAACATTTTAAAAAATGTCCTTGATACTGACATATGAGAGTTGTACTTCAGTCACAATGCCTATTCATAAGGACCAACAACCTTATGCCAGAGGGAAAAAAGCTTTGTTGCAGCCTTTTTATAACAAAACAAGATTCTATATAGGAGCTAGTACTAAAGAAATACTGCAGATGGAGTTACTAACTCATTCTGGACTGTGTGTCAAGAAGTATATTGCAAGAGAAACAAATCGCAGTAACACTGCAATCTGTACATACAAGCCTACCCTTACATCATGTTAAAGTGACATTCCTGAGTTCAGACACATAGCAAGTTATGAAATTATTTAATAAACCTACTGCACATGTAAACACTTCACACTTCTTTTGCCATCTAGTCTAGCTTATCCAAGATTTGTTTTAATATTTCCAATACCTGGACAGCTTCATCTCAAATTTGAAACACAGTATCATGAGATTATGTAAAATGAGTAAGCTTTTGTATTTTCCGTTCTCTTGAGGCTTCTCCTGGCTGCATAAACAGTGCAAAACATTTGTAAACCAGCTAGAATTAGCTGATGGAGAATTTTCTGTGTAGAGAAAATTTTCAGCACCACAGCATGGACAAGAATATAAATTCCTGAGTACCCATAAAAACTGTTACTCGTCTCTTAGTATCACTCTTCCCTGTGCAAGGAGGGACAAATGGATTCAGTCATCTCATCATCTGCGAAACAGAATAATGCTATGGCCAGTCTTTCCTCTACAGGTGTAAAGTTATTTCTGCAACTCTTACTTTATCAGTCACATAGATATGTATCGAAGTGCATCCCTGTAGCAGAGCACTGAGAAACAAGTTGGGCCATGAATTTCAAGCAATTGAGAGAAATATTTCCAGTTTCTCAGTCCAACCAACCTCACTTCTATCCCCTCCTTCTTTAGTGGAAGAGATGTACTCAAATCCCTGGCTTTACTATCAGCAAGAAAAAAAAGTCAGCTTGAAAACTGTCAAAAGAAGCCCATAAATGTCCCTTGAAGTCCATCCTGAGGAACTGGTTTTCTTCTGACATTAGAGCCAAGAATTGCATACACTTTGGCCTTTTCTTCTCTGTTATTCTGTGGATAAATAGCTTGAAAACTTGAATATCTGCTGAACTAGCATGTATGCATCATACACCATTTATAGCTAGCAAGTTGCATCCATGATTTACAATGGCAGTTTAAATGTGTTCAGATTCTGCCACTGTCATGGTAAGACAGAAAAAGAAAACAAGAGTGGATTATTGTCTAAGATAAGCATTTATCACATTTACTCATAATCTTTGTAATTTTTTTACTAATTAATATATACAGCAAATAAAACATTCATATATTGCTGGGGACATCTGTTTTCCTGCAGGACTCTCAAACAACAAAATTAAGTATCAACTCAAACTAACACAGTTCCTTTCTCCTTTTTTTTCCCCCTCCTTCAGATGGTGTGACCCAGTTCGGGCTGACTACTAATATCCGTTTTAAAGGATGTATTCGATTTCTGAAGCTCACCAAGGGTACTGCAAAACCTCAAGAGATTAACTTCAGCAAAGCTTTGGAGCTGAAGGGTGTTCAGCCACTGTCGTGCCCTGCAAACTAGCTGTCATTCAGCCAGGAGGGGTCTGTTTATATAAGCACCTCAGATTAAAAAAAAATCTATACCTAAAATGCATTCATAATAAAATGTCTTTATGCAAGTATTTGAGTAGTGTTTGTGGTATATTCAAATGTCTAATTCAACATATCTCACAAGAATTCATGAACTAACCCCTTCCCCATCCCCTTCATTAAGGGAGTAGAACAATAATTTTTATTTATCTCTTTTCTTATAGTTCAAATGCAAATGTTTCATCATTCTTGTGCTGAGTGATACTATGTATTATGCAAGTTGTTCTGGTTTTATGGAACACAGGATCACAGAATATCTCAAATTGGATGGGACCCATAAGGATCATTGAGTCCAACTCCCTTAAAAGCTCCTTAAATGCTTTTGGTGAAGTAGATCTGTAAACTTGTATTCCTTTACTATTCTAAATACAGTGCACTTGTGTGCATGCACAGTTCTGTCCTTCATTAGCATATTACTTTGCTTCAAAAAATTATGCTTTGGTCACTCCCAAGAGCTACTAGAAAATTTTTCTGACCATAATATTTCCCATGAAGTTTCACTGAGAAGATCAAAACTTTGTGTAATCTACATGGCTGCTGTCATGCTATAACTATGGAACCAAATGCAGAAAGGAAAATGTTACAACTTAATGTATTTGAGATTATTGAAGAAAATATGTTGCACCTTAAGTCCCTGCTATATCATTTGAATAGCACTGGATTTTAACAGAGGCTATGTTGTTTGATGTTGGAAGATTGAGTTTCTAATGGAGGTACTATAAAACCAGGTTCTATTACTTACCTCAAAATACAGTTTTAAATGATCCTTAATAAATAAAGTTTGATACTGGCTCTCTCTCCAATTACACATGATATTGAAGTTACACATAGCAAAATTCACAAACCCAGTTTTTAAACGAAGGTGAAATTTGGATACTTGGAGCAGAATGGTGGTGAAGCAGGAGAATCCCAGAGAGTATTAGTACACCACCTACCACTAATCTCTACTGTTACCTCTTTATGAAATCCTCACTTTAAAAGCAGCTTCCAAAGTTCAGCTCTACTGCTTCTGCTTGATGCTGTCGGTTTGTGAGGAATACTGAATGCAGAAGCCACCCTAGATGATCTTCCTTACATAAAATTTATAGTTCTCTGTGGAAACATAGATGGAGAGATGAAAGTTGCTGCCTAGATTCTCATTAAAATGTCAAATCCTAGTGATTTTCTTCAGTGCTTTGTATGTTCTAGAGGACTATGAAATCATCATTGAAATGTGGATTGTTTCAAGTTGTTAAACTGTACTTTTGCAAAGGTTGTGATGCAGAACAGCTACTACATGAATGTAAAAAAAACTAGCTACGCAAAAGAAAAAACCCTAGCAATAAGGTAGCAGAACCATGCAATTAAAAGAAAAAAACAGGTTTTAATTAATTTTTCTGCCCACAGAGGGTCTTGAATACACATTTTCAGAACTTCTGACATTACTAAAAGAAGGCAGTGCAAAATTTGTGCATAGGCTAGTTGCAAAATTTGTGTTTGGCAGTGAGCACTCCTGCAGGAGTGCTTTGTATTTTACAAAAGGCCTCTTTGGCTTACAATGTTTCTTTAAACTGCCACGGGGGAAAAAAAGACATCTTTACACTGGGAAAGTGCATTAAAGAGATGGTAGTAAATATGTATACTGCCACTCTAATGGTTTGAGGAGTCTACCATCAATCACATACACCTGAAGAAAAACTGTCTAGCTCATGTGAAGCCCTGAAGTAATTGTCTTCAGTGAGTATTCTGGTTTTAGTTGCAACTGGCCCTTAATGTTAAGAAACAGTTGATGGCCATGCAGTGTTACCCATGTTCAAAGTGCTAAGAATTAGCAAAGCATACATTTGTCTCTGAAAAAGCCTAGTTATGGAATACATACTGTCTTTAACTTCTACATGGTAGTGCTTCTAACAAGCACAATGTAAAATATTAATGTGTTTCTATTTTATTATTTGTGCCTCATGTATTTACCTACTCTCATCCCTATATTTCAGGATAGTTTGAGCAGCTCAAGAAAAGCAGGCCATAACACTTCAAATACAGTTGAGTACTTCCAAAAGTCTTGAAAAATATGAACAAATGAAGCCCCAGGACTTTTCTGCACGGGGATGTATGTTGCTGTTATGAATTTCTCACAACACACAGAACAGCCAAGCCATTTGGCCCATTACACTACCTAGGCATATTTCCTATCCTAACCTCTAGATTCTACTCAACTTGTTGTTTCTTTTTTAACCCAAACTTGTTTGCAAAGTTTTGGGGTTTTGTTTTTTCTGATTGGGTTTTTTTGGACTTGAAAACACAAGGGAAATTTGAACAACTGAAACTAGAGCAGCATGAGTTAATACCGTGGCCAGCCTGAGAGGCAGGAAATTGCCATTGCTCCGCTCAGTGCTGCATCAGCAATGGTCTTTCACATAAATATGTCTTTGCTTTCAAAACAATTACTGGAGTTTCTGAATGAAAGAAATGGAAAGGGAAAAAAGAAAAAGAGAGGCTTTTATTTTCTTAGCTATGTTGAATTATTTCTCTCTTGCATGACCTTCCAGGAATGTGTGAGACAGAGCAAAAAACAAAGAAACAATGCACATTATTTCATTTCTTGAACTTTTGAGTGGAAATAATCAACCATCTGCTGTCCTCTGCTAAAGGAAATACACTCAGTAGGCTGAAACAACAGCTATTTCAGCAAACAGCCAAGCTAAAAGAGAAAAACCTGACTAATTTGTTTTTGCAGATCAGTGAGTGAATGCAGCAAGTACTGTTAGCAAAGCTTTCTGCATTGAAGATTCAGCACAGCATCTGGGAATGATCCCAGCTCCCTGTTACTACAAGATCTCTTGCCATACAAGAGATTCATAGATTGTCAGATTCCAGATAAAGACTAAAATTGCTTGAAACCAGCAGGTTGTGAGCTTCAGAGCCATATGCAAATTGCTAGAGATTATGCCACTGCTGACTGTTCCAGGAGCAAGACAATACCTTTCCAATTCAAGACTGAAAACTAATAAAGACTGCAAACTAATACATATCCAGAGCACACAGGTATTTAAAACCTTATTTTGGTGGATATTTTGCATACAAAAGTTTTTACTGCTTTTTTTTACTGCCTTTTTTTTTGTTGTTGTTGGTTGGTTGTTTTTTGCCTTTTTTTTTTTTTTTTGCACACACTTTAAATACTCTGCTGCTGAACTTAAAAAGAAAAACTCACATACAGGTGTTTTTTTAAATTGTTTCAAGATCGACCTTGTTGACTGAGGTCACTTTTAGGCATTTATGATGAATAGTCACTCTTAATCTGTAGTTTTAGGCAAACTGCTATGCATGAAAAAGGTTATGTTTTCAAGTTTAAATACAAGCAGTTCTCAACTTAAAGTCTTTGTAAGGAGTAATTTACTTTTTCTTTCTATTAAATCATGCTTTCAGCTCTTTATAGGAACTTTTACAGGGAAGAACGTTTTTCTGGCTTAGTACTTTTCTTTAGAATGCACAACAAAAAATGCTTAAAAATCCAAACCATTTCCCCTGTCTCTCTTTTAATATAGAAACCACCAGGAATGCCAGTCCCAGGCTTTCACTTGTTCAGCTATGGTGCTTCTGGGCTGTCTCAGATGTCTGCTGAGGGGTTTACAGCACAGGCAAGTAAAATTTTTCGCTGACCTGTTTCTGACCAACAAGAAAAGTGTACACCGTACCTTTCATATGCATGCATCTACTGAAGAACCACCAAAAGATCCCAATTCCCACATACACACCAGTTTTTAAACCTTCAAAGAAGACTTTGCACTTTTCAGCTGTTTAAGTTTTTATGAAAGCAAATAAAACTCTTCTGAAAGTATCCTATGCAGTGAAAAATGTTATTTTTAGAGCAATTTAATGAGATACCATAGCTAGACCACTGGATTTTTAACCTTTTTCTCTTTATGCCATCTGCATTGCTTAAAAATCCTACCAGTTCTTCAGTCATCCATATAGACTGAACTTCTGGTGTAAATACATAGAAAAGAATATCACTTTCATGCTTCATAATAGACATAGTCATGCTTCATAAATAGACAGAAAACCATACAGACCTTTCTTCAACATTGTTCTTTAAATATACTGCTGACGTGTCATGTAATGAAATTGAAAGAAGACCCCAAATTATTCAGGTTATATATTTCTATGGTGTTATTCTTCATAGTCAAGAGTACAAATAATTTTTCAGGTACCTGAGGTCCCAGATAATTGCCAATATGACTCATCTGTTTCAACTCCAAAAAAACAAACCTTTCCTTTTCAAATTTAGTGGGCAACCCAGCAAACTAAAATATCTAATTTAAGCAAAGAAAGAAAACCCTAGGGAAAAATCTCCAGGAGTCAGTGCTCTCATACATTTTTCATGCTCCAACTGGGACCAATATTAGAATATTTAGCCCAAATCTAACACCATCTCACAGTTTTCACTTGACTGTGGAGTAAATCATTTTGAAGAGAACTGCACAAAACTCTCCTAATGCTGCTCCTTCTTCCTACCTTTTTTAAAAGGATGTTTGACTATAAAACTAAACTGATACTTTCTGCTTGCCCTGCTTTTATCTATGTAACTATCACTCCATAATAGAGGTTATAATGAAGTTAGGTGTCTAGAGTTTCAAAGACTAACTTTTATATAGTATTATGAAAAATTCTGCAAAGCTGAATAATCTGCTGTGACATCTCCCGTTTTAAACATAATTTATTTTGACAACTTTGGTTCTTCTAGTTGGCATGAGCAAGGAAGGATGACTTGAGGCCCTTGAGTAGCTACATTTCCTGTGGTTTTCTTCATTATGACTCTGTACTGCAATACAACATGAATTGATTTAAACAGCCAAAGGCCTCACTCTTTTACTCAGTTTCACGTCAACAGAATGGCTCCCTGGGAGAGGAAAAACTGCCCATCCCTCTGCATTGAGGAAGGAAGCACACAGAGTGACATGGACTCCTGTGATCCTCAGAGGCATAGGGCTGTGGAATAAACCAGGGCCCTTGCCTCCACAAATTTGAGTTATTTGAAGTTATAGTCTTCTTAAGCACTGAGATGCCTGGAGGTGTTGACTGGCCTAAGACATCAGAGAATGATACCTCTACAGTTTGCATCAGTCTACTCCACCTGAAGATTAAGGAAAGATGCACATATTACAGGTTATTCTAGTATTTCTTATTTAGCACCTGTTTAAGCAAGACCTCTATTTCATTACTCTTTTAAAGATTCTGTTTTTGTGTTAAATTGAGGGCAAATCATTGCTTCTTTTTTGATGGCTTTTTCTTTCTCTGTGTCATGGACAACTGTGTCCTACAACTGAGGGGGAAGTAAGCCTACAGCTGAAATACTGCTGCTTGAAAACAATTGATGTCATGTTAAACTGTTATTGATACACCCATCAGACTACAGTTTCTATTTCAGACGACCAGAGGAAACAACAGGCTGTCCTTTGCCATATCTGCAAATGCCACCTCCAGAGCTCTATTGGCTCCTATTGCCCCAGAATCCAAATTATGAGCCTGATCCATCAAATGAAACAGCAGGGCTGCATGGCCAGACTCTGCCAGCGACCAATAAGCAGTGAACTTTGGTCACTACAGAAGCTGCAGACAAGCCTACTGCCATCCTAAGTGTTCTGTTTCATCTAATGTCATTGGTAAAACCTTTCTGCCCAAAGAAGGAACTTGGTAGCTCTGCTGCAATCCGCTACAGTAGTCAGCATTAGGGTTAATCTTAATGGAATACAGCAGAACTCCAGTTTAGGGAAAAACTTCCAGATCCCGGTAACTAGCTAGTTTCTTAATCCTCAGTAAACCAGAGCTGCAAGCACAACCACTTAGATCTTTGTCACTGAGCAGCAGCATTAAGAGAGATATTAACCTTACATATATATTCCCTGAAGCCTGGTTTTTTTCTGTAAATGGCTGCATTATTGCTACTATTCAGACCATTTTGACAATCTGAACAAATCTCCCCATTAAGGAAAATAAGGTTTAACAAAGGGGGTGAATTTGGCTGGAATAGCTGATTAGATTGGTTGTGAATTCACTGACACTGCAGCAAGTAGGAAAATCTAACTAACTCCTGACTGCTGTTACAAATCTGCTGCCTTGTGCAAAGTCTCAAGGTCAAAGGACCAGAGTATTGCTAATACTCTACTGCACCTCCTCCAGGCCATGGACAGCTGGGCAGAAGAGTGAACTACCCAGATAAACACTACTTGCAACAGTGGGTTGCCCTAAATTATAAAACCCAGCTTTCATCCAATGCTGCATACAGCTGGTGCACACCAAAGGAAAAGGTTACAACATTCAAAACACTGATATCATATCTACATACTTTAGTACACATTCATAGAGCCAAAGGGACAGCAGGGAAATAAGCATGTCAGGAATGCCATTATAGCAGGGGAGAGAAAAGGGTTGGACAGATAGGAGTAATTCATCTGCAAATCTGCACCAGGGCCAGATACAAAACAGCGTACTGTGATTTGCTTTGGGCTTTTCTCATGCAAATTAAACATAAAATTCTACTCAATGTGTCTGTATACTTTTGACTGTATTCAAGTATTCAACAAGCAGCTAATGGTTATGGACCTAAGCAGGTTTTTCAACTATGTTTCTAAATTACCATGGGCCAGAAAATTCAAGACTGGTTCCGACGTTTGTAAGTTCCTTGTTGTCCATCTTATAAAGGGAAAACAGAGAGGGAAAAAAACCCTATAGCCAGACAGTACACTTGAAAATACAGACTAAAGACAGCATGCTGCTTTCCAGCTACATTAAAGAAAGATTGAGCAGTCCCCAGTGACCAAAATCCAACACACCCACTTTAAACCTGACAAGATAAGGTTTAAGGAGGTACAGTAAGCTCAATGTTCATCCATACTTTAGCTCTAAGGCCAGGTTCACAAGGTGCTAATATATTCAGTGCAAGCATGGCCACAGTGCACAAGCACACTTTTGTATACTTTGTCCATAAGGCATCTGCTACTGTAAGCCTCCAAGCAGTTTTAAATACTGAACTGCAGCAGCAGTGTGCTTTCAAACACCAGCTGGCAGTGGCACATTGGGTTGTGAAGTCTCTAAAGTGTGATTCCATAGAAGACATTGGATGTTGCTGCTGCTTAGGAACTATTAAAAGTACTAGAACACATGGAGAATTAAGTTTACCATTTAGCTGCCTAGTTCATGGACCGTTTTCCTTTCCCCCCACCAAATATCTTCGAAATTAAAAATTTTTATCTTTTAACTGGCCTTTCTCTTTTCTGTGGTGTTTTTAATAAGCCATTTCTTCTTTCAGTTTGTGGTGTGACATCTTTGTAATATCCTGCTTTATGGTATATGAAAACTGACAGTTTTAACTTGTAGTATTTTGCACTGATAATCAGATAATTAGTCACCTTAGGAACATCAACCGGTTTCTTTCTTCACAGATACACTACATTTTCAAAACTTAAAAAATTCTTAATTACAAAACTTAATTACAAAACAGTTTTTACTGTTTGGCTACCTGACTTTTTCTACCATTTATTATGTGGTTGATTTGAGGCAACCAAAAAGGCAAAATAATTCTTTTCCTGTACCATGGGGCATACTCTTGAAAGAGGTGCAGATGGCCCTAGATCTAGAGGAAACAGTCTTGCAGCAAAGAAAACCCCAAACAAACAAAAGCCTCCACCACACAGTAGAAAGGGCTTTGAGAGGGCACCTAGCTCACTCTTCCTATTTGCAGAGCAGTGGCCTAGGCAATAATTCCCCATTTGTGTTTGTGCACAAGGTTTCTCCTGTGCTAATGCCTTTCCCTAACAGGCATCAGCACTCCATGCCCATACTTGGCAAGTGTCCCAGTGAGGGGGAGACCAAGGACCAGAGGAAGAAGAGCTGGGTAGGTTATATACTTGCAAGAATTCCTCCTGTCTTTTTTAAATTTAGTAATGCCAACTTTGGAGAGATTTTTCTCTCCTGAGCCAGTTCAAGACAGCAGACATAACAGCACTTGAGCTCTGTAGCTGGCTAAATGCAAGCACACTTCAAGATAGGGACAATTTTACAGTCCTGCTTCATTTATCAAACCTGACATGTAGTGCACATTATGATTTCCATGTAATGGTTTGACTGTAAATTTACCCTCAGCAAGATCCTTTTATATGCGTTCAAACTAATTTACCTCTTGCTGATGGAGTCCTAAGTTGTAATTTGCTTAAATGCAGAGCCTAAATTGACTAAATCAAATGCATTTGCGCAAACTCAATAAACAGAACCATTATCCACTGAAATAAGCAAGTCTCCTAAGAGCATCAAATGCTTCCTTATAGTAGAAGAGTTGGCTCAGGAGCCAACCACTACTCCATCTAATGACCATGTTTCTTCCTCTATTTCATTTAGCCAGTCTGAGGGCTCTAATTTTTTTTTCCCTCTAAACGGAAGGGCAAGAGGCATACATAGCCTTATCAAGTATTACAAATAAAGCAACTAAAGCTCATTTTCCAGTGTAATGAAAAGGAACCAGTGGAGAAAGATACATTTGAATATCCCTGTTAATGCATACATTAGCTAGGCCATAGCCAACCTTAAAGACCTCAACCACCTAGCACACGGTACCCATTTGTGGAAAAGCTCATACAATTATTGTGTCAGCACATGTTTTGTATAGCAGTGCAAATACGTTCTGAGTCATACTGATCTGCCTTTGTCTCAGTGCTTAGAAAAGAACATTGATTTGCAGTTGCAAAGCAACAATTTAAAAACTGGCATCAGTCAAGAGGGCACTCAGCCTCTTTATGAAGGGTGCCCAAACCAGGATCCTTCTGAAAGGGATGGAAGAAAGACTCTGATCTACAGAAAGACTCTGCACCACAAACTACCTCCAGTTTTTCACCAGTATAAATTTATTTCACTGCCTTTGCAACTTAAATGTAATGGTGGTGATCACAATGGAAGCTGACATCTAGTACTTTACACCAGCTTAAGAAAACCTGTGTTGGATTAAAAGTATTTAAAGCTTCATGCTTATCGAGAATAATAGCTAAATGGCAGGTGGTACACCCTACATACCAATGGCTGTTCTAATATGGAGAATTTTTACTGCCTGGCAGTACTGCTACACTAGGTATTCTCACTAGAAGTTGCTGCTGTTGTTACATCTTCAAGCTATGATGCAAGGAGACTTGAACAGCCAAGTTCATTCTGAGTTAAAGTTTAAACTTCGCATGTCTAGTTGCCATGAAGAAAAAAAAGTCTTACCAAAATTAAAAAGACAGTAAAATATTTTTTGCTAATATGTATAAAATACATATATAACCAGAACTGAAAGTCTTAAACTTGCAGACTAATTTTGGTAACAACTGCCAAGTTTTTAATACAAACTGGTAACAAAACATAGTATTTATTAAGTACTTGCCTTTAGGATGTTTTAGGAATATTAACTCATCCATTTTTCTATTAATAATCAGACGTCATGATCTAGGCTTACAACAAACAGCATGCCCATGGCAAATCCATTAAACTCAGGAAATTAAGTTACCAGTAAAAACTACACCATTCTATTTTATTTGTTTGCCCTT
The DNA here is from genome assembly GCF_003945725.1 of Corapipo altera. NCBI lineage: Eukaryota > Metazoa > Chordata > Aves > Passeriformes > Pipridae > Corapipo > Corapipo altera. The sequence goes on from NW_020884874.1 coordinate 18,063,425, forward strand.
TGAAACTTCTGCCTTCAGTTCCATGTCTGCTAATTTACATCAAAAATCAATAAGCAAGACTCTCCAGTGGTTTCCAAGATAACATGTCAAAGAATTATGTACAGATCTACCAAAGGCAGATCTTCCTCAGACATGCCTGAGTAGCTCTGGTGCAGTTTCAAATAGATTGGCCTTGAACAGCAATGGCAATAATAAAGGAAGGATGTCTTGTGACAGAAAGGATTCCATGCTGCGTGGGTTCTCAGCTATCCCTAGTGCAGGTGACAAGAACACAAAAGGTCTAGGAATTACCAGTGCTTTGCACTGATTATTGCTTTTTTAACATTTCTATTAAGGATTAAAGTATATCCTTCACTGGTAGTGGAAAAAATTGCAAAAAGTCAACACTTCTTTTAAAAATTTGTGTATGGGGCCACCATTTTGTGTGATAGGTTCTCTCACAACAACTGAAATTAAAAAAAAAGAGGAAAAGGACACCGCAAAGGCAGGCAGGTGAGGGAACAGGAAGTAGGGGGTAGGAAACTTTGAGTGACTTCAGAGGGGACTTCAAGAAAGTATTTCTTCAAACAGCAGCCACTGAGGGAATTATATCTGCTGGACTGAAATTGTAGATATCTAAACACTAAAAGTAGGAAGTTTGAACACATTTTCTTGTTTGTTTACTAAGTTTACAGTTAATATTTGCTCTGTCTTCTCTGCCTGTAAATGACACATAAATCAGAATCACTCTACTCAGCAAGGTTCTTCCCCTGTAAATGAGGGAGAAGAGTATTTCTGAACACTGTGAATACATTCAAGTTCCCATGTTTGGTCCTGTTATCTTTAGTCATTTGAGACTTCTTAGAAAACGTACTACTTTTCTATACTGAGCCTTCATTTTATTTTGTCTTTGTATGGAAATTATAGTCCAGTAAATAGCATACTAGAATATACGCACTGGAGTAGATCCAAGATTAATCACATCTTTCACAGCCCTCAGTCTCAAAGACTTTCAATTCTGGGTATATGCAGGTTACAATTAGGATAGCTTGGGCAGTAGAGGAATTTCGTGTATTAATTTGCTGTATCCTGAGGAAATAAGTGATGTAAAGAACCAGCAAAGCCATAAAGAAAGCCACAGCAGTGTTACTGCTTTAATTTCAGTGCAGGTAGAGTTTTATTGAAATCCATCAGCAGTTGTTCCAGCCTTTATGGAAAAACAATTACCACTCTCAGAAGACCCCTGTCCAAAAGCAACTCGCCTGGAGCACAAGAGGTGCTATAGATCTAGAAACCAAAAATGAGCTGTAGTGTTCTAATCACTTTTCTACTTGAGAGTGTATGCCACTGGTATTACCTTGTCCATTAGATGCTAAAGAAAAGTGCTGTGTGATCTATGACTACCTCGTGAAGCTGGAAATTGCTAACGGTGCACATGCTGTAGCTGTGATGCATCTAACATACTCAAGTACATCTTCAAATATCACCATCTCATCGAAGAGATGATATAGCTGGATATTTTCAGGAGGTTATTAAAACCAGGGAGGGGGGGATGTGTGCGGGGGTGGGAGTGTGTACTGTTTCTTTCTTCTGGACTGCTGCCAACACTCTGATTACCATCATCAGCTGCACAGGCTCTTCAAGCACATGGACATCTCAAAAAGGTAACCTCACATGACACAAAAATTAAATATAACCTCACATTCCCCTCTTCAGTTGTGGGAAGACAGCTGCCAACCATGTGTCTCTAAAGAAGGCCTATGTATACTGAAAACCCTCTTGCACTTGTACAGTACATAGTGATGTCAGCTTAAAAAAAAATAAATCCAATTCAACCCCTCTCTTTCCCCATGTGCCTTCCCTCAAAACCAGACATCCATGTCTACAGCAACAAACAAGAACAAACTTATTTAGCAATGGTGCATGTTCTTCATTTTTCACAGCAGTTAGACATACACACATTGTCAGCCTGCCTCTTGCTGATCTGCTTATGGTTAGTGCTATTTCAAAGTAATAAACAGAATAAATATTCATCAGTCACTCCCTCGCCTTAAAGCCCATTTAATGTGACAAGGGCATGCAGTATTCAACCATTGCAGCAATACAGCTAAAATCATTCTCTTCATGGGTAATGAGCAATGCATTAAGGAACTGGTGTTTTTTTCTAGTTGGCTTCCTTCACTGTAAGGGAAACAATATTTTGTCATATGGTCTCCAGACTGAATTTGAATGAGCTGATGAAGAACTACTGTCCCTCTAAGGCAATGATGCAATTAGAGGAAACACTATAGAATCAGAAGAGACAAATATACTGGAATTTATTCACTGATGGAAAAACTCCAGTCAATAGTGACCATTGTATTACTGCCTTTCTAAATTGTCCTCTTGCAGTTCACTATCAGACACCCTATCAATCCCCCTTATTTAGTTCTAAGAGCTTGTTTAAAGTAATGCCAACTGACTAAAGTGTAATTATTGCATGTACAGCCCATGTTAAAATTGTCACAGCTCTTCTTTCTCAGGAAGCGTCAGAGGCTGGATTAGGATGGAACTCTGCAGCTGGGCACTGCAAGGCTTGGGTCTTGCCCACCTGCAAGAAGTGCAATCCGGTTTCTTCTCCCCTGACAGGGGAAGTTGCAAGACCATTCTCCCTCTCTTATTAACAAAAGGCAAACATTATTTATCCCCTTCAGAAGGAGAAGGTAATTTATCTTATGTCTGATATACAGAATGTAAGAATTATCTATCTGCCTCTCTCAAGTTGCTCAAACTTGGAGCAAGCGAACAGGCAAAATGCTGGCACTTCCACAAGCGCACTGCTACAAAGACGAGGCCACAACAAACAAGATGTGATTGAAATTTCATTTTGTCCCTTCCAGGGATGCTCAGGACCAGGCTATTTGCTTCTAGTTTGTAACTGAGTGGTACCAGCGTGAGGGGAAGAAAGGCAACAGGTCCCTCCACTGACCTGCCCTCTGGAGAGCCTGTACTGGTGCCACCACTGGCACACTTCTGTCCTTTCCCAAAGGCTGGGACTCCAGAAAAGTCTCCTGGATTGATTGCTTGGAAAGCTGTCTTGCTTGGTTAGGAACTGGGGGGACATAAAGGTGACTAGGTGTTTTGGGTGCATTAAACCTCTCTATTCCAGCATATTATGGAGAAGATTCATCTTTCAGCATCAAAACCATTGACATTTCTGCTGTTTCCACCTCCTCTGTCACAAAAGAAACACAGTGCAGCACATCTACACTGGTTTTATTCATGGATCCAAGACTGGGTAAAACTTTTCATAAACAGCTAATGATTGTGACTGTCCCTAGATGCCCAGCTTGCGGCACAGCAAGAAGTGCAAATTAATAAACAGCAAACAAAACACAGTCATCTGAGCCCCGCTCTCCTAAAAGGCCAAGGTCCTTCTGAGGTGCCCTGTTTTGGGAACCAAGTCAGCCAACTGTAATCACAACTCACACTTTGCAAATTCAGCCAAAGTTGGAAAGATGGATTTGCTTGCCATATAACCCCACAGCAAGGTCCCCTGTTTAATTTTTCTGACGTAAATTTCTGTGCATGTCAGTTTGCATTAATATCATCATATTAGCTATATTTCTCCAATATTTCTGCAAACAGACTGCCAAAATATACTCACAAGCCCAGTGGAAGGGCTACTAAGAACCAAGAAAATAATAGTGGCAAATAACAAACTATTTGCTGGATCATATATGTGCAGGACTGAAAGTTTTGAGCAATTCATTAGTCCTCACATGCAGTTATTTTAAGTAAAAGAGAACTAAATTATTTTCTAATGAGGAAGAAAACTGTTCTGCTTGACTAGGTAGTAACAAGCAGGGGCTTTTTTATTGCTGCTGCTAAAAGTGATATAAATGCATTTTCAAAAAACAAGTAAGATCCATTTCTTGCAATAGCAGAAAACAAACTAGCAAGTAATCTGTAAGTAGTATCTTCTCAATGGTTCTTATATATATTTTAATAGTTTTTGATCTATAAATTACTTTCAGCAAGTGAAAATAATTTTCTTTTTAATACATTGAAAATGTCGTTTGAATGGTGGTTAGAAGACAAAATTTCATGCCATCTATAGGTGCCTGCTATCTCATAACAGGGAGAGGAGACAAACACTAAGTAAGGAAAAACACAGTGCTCAGACATTACTGAAATAAAACTCACTTCAGTATACTTCATATTTCTAGCTATAGAAATAGCTATGTGACACATGAAGAAAGACAGGAACACTTTTGTGGAGCAAAAAAAGATTAAATGCTCCAGATGTACAAATAATTTGATTATACTCTTCTCCAACTGTTTCCCTACCCAATTTTTTGAAACTGCCAGATGCTACTAGAAGTCTTTATATGTCGCATTTTTCATTGCTAAAATAGAATTAACACATAAAGCAGCAAATAGGGTTATCTGCTTCACTTCAGTGTTGCAGCATAAGCATACCAGATCATTAGCTGAAAGTAAGGGTTTTTATGTTCTCTATGGGTCCACACCCATAGAGAATAACAGCATCAACTTCATCAAGAAGAAAAGGCAAACAATTTGAATGCTGTAGGACCTCCTCAATGGTTTTGACTTACAGTATGCTTTTAAATCCACTTAATATCATATGAGAAATATCCTTTACTGACACTCCTTATTTACGATGTTTCATGGTTGATTTTCAGTCTGGTGCTCAGTGGCATCAGGTGGGAACATCCATATTAACAAAAAATCGGAACTATACAGCTTCTCTGTTCCCTGCTGCAAGTCAGGGCATCTCAGATGCAGAACTAAAGGCCAGCACAGTTTTCATCTCTCTAAAGAAACAGCAAATCCTTGTGTGGGTGAGTTCCAAATACATGAATAGCATTTTTTTCTTACTTCCCACCTTTTCTTTTGTAAGGAGCTGAAAGGGCCATGAAAGGTGCAGAGTTGGCAGACATCGGCAGATATTGTATTCATGAGGGAAATTTTAAAAGTCTGAATAAATGTAGCATGCTAACTCTTTGTATTCATTTCTAAGCAAGCTAATGTCTGGGAATCTTTGAAGAAAGAGGTTTTGGGTATCAATCTGCATTTCAGCTCTTTTTCATGACAAGAAATCTTCAATTTAATCCACCCTGAGGTGCAATTGCAGCAAGACCATGTGTTGTAGTTTTGGTTAAATGGAAAAGATTTTTAGTGAATTTTTTCATACCAACAAGTAATTTGGAGTGTGGGGAACCACCTCCACCCCTATCTGAGCTGGACTGGGGAAAGACTGTCCCCAGCATCTCAGAACCTGATGGAAAGGTGGGTCCCTGAAGGGAAGCATCCCAAGAACTTGGGAGACGGGAAATAAAAACAGGCACACACCAGAACTCTCATTTCTTGGTACCTGGTTTCCTTTGCTCACTGGAGCACTGAGGGCTTTTGAAGCCTCTTGCCTGGGGACCGACCTGCCTCAGGTGCAGCTGTTTTGCTGCCTCAGCCACAGCCATCTTTCATCAGATTGAGACCTCTTGGCCCCAGCTGAGTCATTCCGGACTCGGTACCTTGGGAATTTCTCTTTCTGAAGCTGCACAAAGCAACAAAGCACTGCCACCACGTGGTCCAGGTCACCCTGGCCCCACCATTGTCTCTCCATATGGTTTTGCTACGTCAGAACCCACACTACCTGGAAGTCCCATTACAGTCTCAGTGGCATAGGACTCTCCTTTGGATGAAATATCCTATCAAGTTTTGTTTTGACCTGGGGGCGGGGGGAGGGGTCATGTGTAGCTAGGTAATATTTTCTGCTGTTGTTGGGGATTTTTGTTGTTGTTTCTTTCCACTTTTATTAAAATTATTATTTTTCCTTCTTCATTCAGACTCCTCGTAATTTTTTACCCTGTCTGTATTAGGGAAAGGGAAATAAAAAAAAAAAAAAAAGGAAGGCTCATCTCATTAGAGGTCTCACCTGCCGAACATGTTGTCATTAAACCAAGACACCATGCTACTGGTGGAAAGGATGTTAACAATGGCATCCTCTGTATTATTGCTCTTTGATCCAGTCTAATGATGAAAATCTGGAAAGTGTTACTAATATGCAACAAAGCTCTATACAGTGTGTATTCCATAAATCTCCCTTCTTTCATGTATATTGCTGCTATTGTCTGCAGAAGAACAGACTGATCATGTTGTTACAAGATACTTTTTTTTTTTTTTTGAGAGCTTGAATGATTTTTCCTCTAAGTCACTCTGATAATAACAGTGCTCCACCATTCGTGGGGGAAGGGAGTTGAGAGCAAAATGTTTTTCCCTAAGCTGCAAGTCCTATAATGTACTGAGTGATATATGTCAGTTCTCTCTCTACCATAACCTCGAGAGTTTGGTAGCAAACAGCTCAAGAGCCCTACAAGGACTGCGACTCTACCTAGGTCGTGTTATTCTAATGGGTCTAGTCTTCTCCTGACATCACTGCCAATATAGTTTATAAATTTCTATCAGCCTCTTGGACTGTGAGGCATCAGCAGCTCATTAGGACACGGGAACTGTCACTTTCAATCAGGCTTCATCTACAGACAGACATATGAGGCAGCCACTGATATACCCATGTTAGGTTTAAGGATAGTGCAAAAGGCTGACAATGGACTCATGGGTTCTTATGGATGACCTGACTCAGTAGTGCCTCTGGCAACTGCAGAATGGCCCTGTTGGGAGGAAAGGGTTAAAAGTGGAAGATTTGGCAAGGAGGCAGTAGATTTCACTCAAGAGACTTTTGCAGCTGAGAATGTTAGGCCTGGAAAAGATCAGTGTGGGAAAATCCCATTTTTCACACATACTGATGTTTATCCTCTGCCTGTTTTGAGAAGTAGGATTCCTGTGTAGAGATAACACTTTCTTACAGACATTCTTGAGGCCCCTGCTGGGAGAGAGGGAGACCATAAAAGTACAGGGGAGAACACAAGCTTGAGGTAATGTGCATGTGCCATGGTTGTTGTTACCTAGAGCCCAGGAACGGTTGCCACACGTGTTGTTCAGCCTGCTGCTACCTTGCAGGGTAATGTCCCTGTCTGCCAGCAAATAGTGGAATAAAACTTCCTTTCACACTGTAGCTATGGTTTGTGGCCATCTTGGTTAACCTGCATCTATCAATTCTTGCAGGCCCATACCAGCTGAGTAAGCAGAAGGAGCTCTCTTCTGAAGCTTCAACACAGAACAAACAGCAGACTCTCCCACAGACTGGCCTCACTTCCACTTTTTCCTAAGCTATGGAAATTATGTATAAAGGTCTTAGTCTCCCAGGAAAAGGATTATTCCCACTGAGGCATACGTATAACACAGGAGAGTTTATAAAAACAGATGAAAAAGTATACCCACTTTCACAGCTGTTTTCATTACCCCCAAAGCTTTTATTCAAAACCACTTCTTTCTTAGTTTTTTCTGCCAGTCTGGGTCACCCTATATGTCTGTGAGGCTCAGAGGGAGCTAGAAGGACCTCTTCTCAACAGAACAAAGTACACCAACCTCCAACTTCTACATGTCTCTCTGAAGAGGCAATCTCATTCAGCTTGAAGAAAACAAGATGCAATGTCAGGCTGTCACTTTTAGCTGAACAAACTAACATTTAGACCAAACCATGTAATAAGCTAGTTTAAATTTGCCCTCATTTGCTACATCATCAGTGCCTTATTATTTATATAAATATTCAAATTCTGATTTTGATTGATATTGATTTTGCAGTGTTTACTTTCACTGAACATTCCTTTCTGCCTATATAATAAAACACGGAACAGGTATGCTCCATTTTGGACTACATTTCACAGCATAAATCTTTTTCAGGTCTACAGAACTGAGACATAATCTCATTTTCTACTATGCCAAGCAAAGAAAACAAGAAACTCACTTTGCGATGCAGGCTATTCAAAGTGCACACTTCTGGACTGCAGGGTACTGATGATATTTGATCAGTACAGGTGGGTGGGTTGTTTTTGATTTGCTTTTAATAGATTTTGCTAGAATGTGAACTCCAAACATGAAAAGGCAGCTTTAGAGATAAGGACAGAGAAATTTTGAAAAAGTAACCATTTAAAAATGTACTCAAGCGTCTATGTTCGGAAATTGCTTGACCAGTTAGTTTCCTGCAGCTCCCAAAGACACTCCAATGCAACACAAAACAGAAATATTTTCCATGAGCCAACTATAAAAGCAAATGAATATAAAATTTAAAGTTTACTGGTGAAAATTTTATAGCAAATTATGCCAAATAATTTACTAAATGCAAGGAGAGAGAAACTGCCCCCAAAGCTGCCATTACTATAAGTTCATTTCTACAAAGAATAATTAATTGACTACTCGCCCACTGGTCTCTCACTGTTTAGGTGTCACTGTTCAGTGAGCATGAGGGATCATGCTTTTGGGGAAAACAGGAATGAGCCACACACTCAGAACCAGGTTTCCAGTGTGGCATATCCAGTATACAGAAGACAGCTCATAATATACTAAATTCTCAAGAAGATCTGGCCCATAAAAGTTGGAACTGACCTTTCTGTTCCTTAATAAACTTCACTGAGACCCCAGAAACAATCAGGTTGAATAATTCTGCTCACTTCACGTTTTCTGTTCTTCTGATAGAAGATTAGTCAGCTTTTTCTGGTTTGTTTTTTTTTTCAGAGACAGCTAGCTACACTCTAAGGACAGTCTGAAGGGGAGTAAAAGCAATTTATTCCTGGTAGAGGAGACACTAGGAATTCTGATATTAGGGTAAATTTGCAGAGATTTCTACTTTAGAAATAGATTTAACAGTTCTCTTTAAACTTTGCGTCAAATTGCCCTCAGTCTTCTGAAATTACTGCACATCTCCCAGCTAAACCAGAGCTCTACACTAAACCAGGGGGGGAAATCAGGGGTCAGTATTGGAGACCTGGCCATTACCATAACTTCCAAGAGCAGGATTTGTACCCAACTCTAAAAACTACCATTTCCTTGTTGTCATATGCCCTTGCCAGAGGGTAGACAGGCGGTGCATTAATAGGGGACCAATTAAAGTAAATGAAGCCAAAAGCAGATAAAAGCTGCACTAAAGCGAGGTGAGCCAAGGCATTCCTGGCACTGTACCACTTAAAAGTGGTACAGAAGGTCAGAGGAAAAATAAATTAGTAGCTCAAGAACAGATCATTTGTACCTATGCTGTTTCATTCGGAAATGAATGGCATTTGTGGGAAGTGTGACACAGATTAAAAAAGATTTAAGAAGACTATGTAATTACAGCAGTTGTTTAACATTTCTAAGCAGGTCTTTGAATGATCATTTATTTAGGAGAATGAAGAGACAAAGCTTAAAGGTAGAGGACTGATGGTGTTTTGCAGTCTCTGAATCCAAGGAATATTTGCAGCAGCTTAGCTGTGGAGACAAAACAGCTGCCCCTCTTCTTTTCACATGATGTGGCTGCCATGCCACTGGAATGCTGGAACTGCATGGATGAACTGGAAGACAACAAAAGGGATGGAAGGAGGAGAAAGAGAGAAAACAGAATCAGGTGGGAAAGAAAATAAGCTGTTTCTAAATTGGAGGGACATAAAGAAATACAACATTAGATTTCAAACAGTCCAAGAAGAGAAAATGTTGCATTCCATCAAGATTAACTCTTTTTTTTTTTAAGTACTAATTGATAATTAAATTATGAAGAAGCAGTAGACCAATGTCAGAGCAAAATCTTGACAAGAAAGAAAACAGTCCAATGAGACTCAGTTTCTGAAATGTTGCTCTGAAGTACTCCACCAAAACACACGTGCCCTGGAGGGACACAGTCCAGGCCCTCCTGGGCACAATACTGACACTCCAGAGACACTTGCTTTTCTTAAAAAGTAGCCAGAAAACAGGTGTTCACTTCAGTCTTGTTCATTTGGTTCTTAAGCAGGAGCCCTTGGGGCAAGCTCTTGGTAGGGGGAGGGATGGTGGGAAGGTTTTCTGTGCTTTCAAATGTGACCTACAGTTCTGAATGTGAACTGAAGAGAAACGAACGAGAGCTTCAAAACTTGCACTGGCACTCCCAATACAGACTTTAAAGCAGAAAAACCTCCATCTCTAGAGTCACCATAACTGTTTGTACAACTTGGGGAAGCAGAAGAAAACAAAAAAAAAGTACTTTGCTAGCCATTATAAATGGTTATAAAATGCTATCCACAAAGCACAGATCCTGCCTTGGTTTACCAAAGCACATTGTGACATTAAACTGTCAGGCTGTTATGGTGCCAGAGCCCCAGACACCTTCTCTATACCTGAATTCCATGAGAGAATTAATGTGCCTTTGTGAAGTGGGAGCTACTCCAGCAAGGATCCCAACAGACTGGCAGCAAAGCCTAAAAGAAAAATAGTTAAAAGGCAAGAAAAGCAGAGCTGCCCACATGTGACAATCCAATCCTTTTGAGTAGCACAGCACAGGGAAGGTGTATAGAAGGGTCTTAGAGTTGCACTGATGTGGCTGAAGTAAAATTTACACATATATATTTTCAGTAGTAGTGGAAGCATTTGCATTCAAAGGCAAACTTCACAGGGATCTGGATCCTCTTTAACTCCCTTTACTGTGTTCTACGTACTATAATACTGCAAAGGAATAGGCCAACACTGCTGATCCTATAAACAATATCCAAAATGCCAATCACAGCAGCCGCCTCAAAATACATACCCTGTACACTGCAGAAGAGCAAAAAGCAGCTGAGGTACAGCTCGGAGGCAAAAAGTAACAGTGATTCCTCAAGGGCCTCAGTACTCTGCTGAGGCTGGGCTAGGCACAAAGCTTGACTCCAGGGCAACCCAACACTGTCAGCACCAGCAACTTCCCTGGCTCAACTTGCCCAGGACCAAAAAATTTAGGCAGGTAGCAGCTTGTGTGTCACAGCAGCTCTGTGCCTACCCAGGTGCTAGAAACTGAGAGTCCACTTGAGGTGCTTGGATAGTGTTCTTCAGCTGAATGCTAACAACAATACACGAAGCCAACACAATTGCAGCCACTCCCAGCATGAATAAGCCACAGACACGATATGGTGAAGGAAAGGAAGAAACTGAATAGATCTGCTGGACATCACATAAAAGGAAATAATGATGGAAGTCTATTGAGAGAGAAAATGTTCCCCAGACATTTGCATGACTGCCACAAGTGTAATTGTCCACCCTGTGGCCAAGTGACATGTGCACATAGACAAAAAAACCAATCTCTTTGACCAAGATGAGAGAAACCCGGGGATTAAAGAGATGCACTCTATAAAGATGACTAGAAGATGACTATTCATGTGCATGCACACATTCATTGATTTGATTAAAAATATTACTATGACGGGTATATTGAACACCTGGAAGTAGGGAGCGATAGGCTGCAGAGCAATAATAGATAAAAATGCCATACACAAGGGAGTGAGACATACATGCACAAAGAAATAACAGATTCCCTATGAGAAACACAGATGCCCATTGGGCACAAGTTCTAGGCAGAGAGAAAAAATGTGGTACTAGGGACCAGCCATGAGTCCAACAGTGAGAGACATATACTGAAAGAGGCTTGGAGGTTAGAGAGGCTGCAAGCTGAACAATGAAGAATGCCAACTATCCCTATGTGTATATGCTGCATAAGATATGAAGCTACACATTTAAACACACAAATAATTGCCTTGCAAAGCAATTACTCAGAAAATGCACAAGAGGCAAAGCAATTCCTGACTTCGTTCTGAGGAATGTGCAGGATCTTGTTACAAAAGCTGGAAAGATTCATTCTGCCATGCCCCTGATACACTAAGCTGCAGGAGCAGCAGCAGTACCATCTCCTATTGCATACAACTGAATTTTCTTTAAGCAAGACTGAAAAAAAAAAAGAAAAAAAAAAGCAGCTTTTTTAAAAAAATAAACCCCAAAGATATAAGTCAACAGTTAAAGTGTTTACAGGTGGCAAGAACACTATAGTGAAGGCTCACTAAATTAATATTTAACATTTTGTTATTCAATCATTCTAACAAAGAAAGAACTAATTCTTTGACAAAGACATATCCATCTAGGAAATATATTTAAAAAAAAAAATCAAACTAACTCCACCCCCCCCAGATCCCCCACTGTCATATTTTATGTAAGATTATAGTGAGCAGCAAAAAGGGCTTTTGAGGAACAACCTGCTAAACAGGCATAAAAGCAGTTATTCTTTTCTCAGGAGTAGGTGGTAGGGCCATTAATTAATGCATAAATGGAGTGACCAAAGAAGAGATCGCAACAGAAAAACTAAATTCTCTGCATCTATATTTCACACCTGCAACACTGTGTGCTCACAGATCAGAAGGCCAAGCACATCCTGGGCTGCATCAAAAGCAGCGTGCCCAGCAGGTTAAGGGAGTGATTCTGCCCCTTTGTTCTTGTGACACCCCACTTGGAGTGCTGTATCCAGCTCTGGGGTCCTCAGCATAAGAAGGACACAGACTTGTCAGAGTGAGGTCCAGAGGAGGGTCAGCAAGATAATCAAAGGGTTGGAGCCCTTACGAAGAAAGGCTGAGACAGCTGGAGTTGTTCCACCTGAAGAAGAGAAGGCTCTGGGGAGACCTTATAGCAGCCTTCCAGTACCTTAAGGGGGCTTATAAAAACGACAGAGAGGAATTCTTTACATGCACAGATAGTGTGATAAGACAAGGGCTAACAGTTCTACATGGAAAGTGGGCAGGTTTAGAATAGATGTTAGGAAGAAATTCTTTACTCAGAGGGTAGTAAAGCCTGGAACAAGTTGACCAGAGAAACTGTAGATGCCCCATCCCTGGAAGTGTTTAAGATCAGATTGGATGGTGGTCTGAGCAACCTGGTCTAAAGAATGGTATCTCTGCCCTTGGCAGGAGGGCTGGAACTAGATGATCTTTAAGGTCCCTTCCAACCCAAGCCATTCTATGATTCTGTATTATCTCTTCAGGATTTACAGGAGTAACTCCAGAGGAATTATTTCAAACTGAATTTTGGTAAAATTTTGTAATACAAAATTAACATAGAGAAAATTAACACTGGCTAGTTACCAGCACCAGATGGTCTTTACCCACAAATTAAACAGAGCTCAAGTATGACACAGCCAAATTGCTAACTGTAGTAACCCCTTACTGAAAATAACACCATTCTTTTACAAAGTCATGACTCTTGAACCTATTGGATTTTTTGAGGAAGTTTATAAGCATGTGCATAATGAAGACCCATAAAATAAAAATAAACACCACATTTCTTGATTAAGTTGCAAGGGGGAAAAAAGGAAAAAAAACAGTACTCAAATGGATAAAAAAAGTTTAAAAGATAAGAAAGAAAAGCTAGGAACTGCCTCACTGCAGGCAGGTCATAGTGTTGCACTTGAGCTCATGCTGTTCAACATACACTTGATCTCAAGTGATCTCAAAGAACTGATAAGGTAGGTTACTGATACTGAATTATTGAAGGCTTTAAAGAAACAAACTGCAGAGAGCTCCAGACAGACCTCATGATACTGGTGACCTCACGACTGACTACTGAAAAAATGGAAGATGCAATTCAGTGTTGAGTATACAGCAACTGAGACAATAAGAAAAAGTCCCATACTGCATTCACAGTGATTGAATTTGAACTGTCTACCACTAGAAATGAAAGATCACTGCATTAAAAACTATGAAAATGTTAACTCAGTGATTTAAAATAGCCTAAACCCCCAAACAAGTACCAGAAATTATCAAGGTTGTGCTGGTTTTGGCTGCGGTAGAATTAATTTTCTTCTTAGTGCCTAGTATGGGGCTATGTTTTGGATTTGTACTGCACACAGGGTTGATGATACAGAGATGGTTTTGTTATTGCTGAGCACTGTTTACACAGACCAAGGCCTTTTCTGCTTCTCATACTGCCGCACTGGCAAAGAAACCGGGAGTGCAATTGGAAGTTGGGAGGAGACACAGCCAGGACAGGTGACCCAAACTGACCAAAGGGATATCCCATACCATATGACATCATCCTCAGTATGTAAAGTGGGGGGAAGAAGGAAGGAGGAGGGGACATTTGGAGTGATGGTGTTTCTCTTCCCAAATAACCCTTACACATGATGAGGCCCTGCTCTCCTGGGGAGGGCTGAACACCTGCCTGCCCATAGGAAGAAGTGAATTATATCCTTGTTTTGCTTTGTTTGTTTGTGTGGCTTTTGCTTTCCCTATTAAACTGCCTTTATCTCAAACCATAAGTTTTCCAGCTTTTCCCCTTGGCAATTCTCTACCAGATTCTGCTGGTGGGGAAGTGAGTGGGCGGCTGCCTGGGGCTTGGCTGCTGGCTGGGGTTAAACCATGGCAAAGCTACAGAGGACAACAAAATTACTGTATCACCATACAGATCACTGCACCTCCTGGTAAGATAGGAGTGCAAGGTATGTTTCTGATTTCCCCTAACCTGAGAAGAATACCAGAGCAGAATAAGTTCAAGAAAGGCAACAGAGACGACCAGTGTTCTGCAATGGCTTCCACACGCAAGACAGTCTCTTTGACCAGAGGAGGGGACAACCTGAAAGTACAACATAAATAACATGGCAAAGGTAAACATGTAGGGTTGTTAACTCGGCAAGGTCTCTTACAAAGGGACAACACACAGTTACACTGTGAAACTTACTCCCATAGGATGTAGTGAATGCCATGAGTTTATAGGGGTTCAGAAGCAGTTATGAAAAATAGAGGAAGTAAACCTCATTAAACCTCATTACCTCAGTAAACCTCAGGCACATGGTGTGATTCCTGGGGCTGTCCCATGCAGGGCCAGGTGTTGGACTTTGATGATCCTAGTGAGTGCCTTCCAACTCAGGATATTCTGTGATTCTGTAATGGCTACTGAACGCAAGGACGTCACATGTAAATGACAAGCTTACTGGGAAAGCATACTAGGGAACTACAACTATGTGCTTGTTCTGTGCTTTGATCCTTCCTTAAGCATCTACCATTGACTACCATCAGAAATAGGCAGGTAATAAAACTAAAGAGACCTTCAATCTAGCCAAATGCAGTTGTTCTTACTGCCTACACATTTTGTTGAAAACTTCCAACTTTGATTCAAAGACCAGTGGTGAGAGGCTGAGATGGCAAGTCAAAGTGCATGTGTACACACAAGCTGAGATGGCAGATACAAACTTCATCAAAGCCTTCCAAGTCCAATGACATCATGCTGAAGCAGACAGTGCTAATTACTCTGTCAATTCTGCTAATGGCATGGATGAGGTCATTTCACTCCAAAAATAGGCAAACACTTCACACTCACTGAACAACGCCTGAGAAGCGTATCCTTCAACACAGCAATCATGCACACTTCTAGCAGCAACCACTCCTACACATATGTAGAGACTCCCTGTGCTCAGGAATGCCTTTTGGAACATCCCTTGAGAACACCAGCTCCTCTTTAAAACATATTTGTTTGGAACAGCTAAGCCTTCTGGGGTTACATAGATGAATATTATTTCTGGCCTTTTCCTCCGAACATAATGTAGATGAAGCACACTGGCACAGACAGAAACACATACAGGGTAGACCTCTTTTTACCAACTGCTTTCTAAAAGAGTAAGAGGGGTAAAATTGCCTAAAAGTAAGGGTGGAGACAAATGAAGAATAGGCACACTAAACAGGATTGCTCACACTCAGCATGTCTTAAAGGAATTTTCAGGAAGTTATTTTGTAACCTTAAGTCTGTGTAGTCTCACCACTACAGAGACTTGATACAGTACCTAATAGGCAGACCTGGGATACCAGTCCTGTCATCATCAGCATATCTAATTATGCAGTTTAGTTATATAGCTTATGCACTAATTATTTTTTTCTAGAATCAAGTAAGTGGTTTTAGATGTTACTGTGCCACAGCCACAAGTGTATTGGGAGAAAAAAAATATATATTGTTCCCAGCTTTACCAATGGTGTATCACTGGTTTAGCAAGTATTTCTGTACTAGCTCAATTCTCTTTATAATGATCCAAGAGAATTTGATATAAGCAACTTGGAAATTATTTGGAAAAAATCCAGAGCAGAATATTGCAATCCCATGTATTCTATTCATACCCCCAAAACACCCACATTGTGGTTGCATAGAAAAAATCTAATTATGCTGAGCTTTCACAATATTTTCATTATTCCCAACAGCAACAGCATTCAAAGAGAAAAATTAGCCAATTTAAAAAGAAAAAAGAAAAAGATAAAAACCCCTCTCCAACTCACACAATTCCCATGCCTGTCCTTGAGTGCCAGTAACACCACCTACAGGAGAACATCTTCTAATTCCTGTGGCTGGGAATGTGGGTATTTCCTTCTGATTCTTCCTAGACCTGTGGTGAAACAGTTCTGCATGGATGACAGAAATACTTGGTCTACAGACTTGGCTGTCACATTTTCTCAGCTTGGAGAGAACTGGAATAAATAAAAATCGTCTTCTCAAGTACTCCATTTCATGTTCACATACTGGCCTATCATTCACAACACTTCTAACAATAAGATTTTTATTAACCAAAAAACCCCAAAATAAGAACAGAGTAATTCTCTCACGATTCCCTCTACCATCTAGTTAAGACAAAAATGTAAGAAAAATCACCATCACCTCCCAGCAGAGATCTACAAAAAATAAAAATACACCATCTTTGTAGAAAAAACCTGAACAATTAAAGAAGATTTTGCATAGTATGTTTTCTGAGATACTTTTTGCAAAAACACAACTGAATTCCTAACTGTGTCAGAATTGTCTGCTCTCTCATTGCTAAACACAATGAGAAGAAAAATCTTTTTTTTTCTGTTCAAAATGGCATATTAAAAGCACCAGCAGATATTTTTGCCAGTACTCCAAGATCGCACGATAAAGTTTCAGTCTTATCATAGCCCACAAAAAAAATGCTTATTTCAAGATCAAGTGTTTTAAACAAAAACAGCATTCCAGATGCATGTCACCTGGCTGCATCCTAAGACTTTGCAGTCACAAAAGTAAAATTATGCACTGAATGAGGCCAATAGCAGGCAGACTGGAATACTGAAGTGGGCACCTCTCAGCTCTATATTTCACAGACATGCAAAGCTTTAAAAGAGTCTCAGCACTACTTCACCTACTCAGGCTCTAGTTCCTGCTGGAAGAAACTCCATTTGCACATGCTGAATGAGAGTTATGAATAAAGACAGCTTCTGGCAGACTGTAGCAGAGGAGGAACATCCAGAATAAGGGCTCAGAAGTTCATTTGCCTTACAACTTACAGAGCACAAGGTGGGAACATACTAGAATATAATCAAGCCAACCAAATTAGGTTAGACACACTGTAAATTTCAAGTAATCCAAAACTCAGAAAACAAGATTTAAAACAAACAATTCTTCTCATGTCAGGGGGGAAAGTGAATAAGCAAGGAACCAGATTCCAGTTGCTAATCCAACACAGCTCAGGATCTGGAACCTAGACACTTCCAAGCAATTACACGTTCCCTTGTTTATTCTGGATCATTTGGAGTGTGTTGTACATCTGCATGTTGATAAACAGCAAGGGATACTCCAGTAATCCATGCAAGCTTGTGATTCTCTGCTAATGCAAAGCTTTATATCCTCACAGTTCCACTGCGTCCAGAGATACATCAGGTACATATTGCATGTCCAGCCACAGGCATGAGAAAAACCACATTAATTTAAATGCATGACTTCAGGAAGTGGAAGAGCTCTTAGTGCAGCTGACAGGATGCATAGCATGAAAGCAGACAGGGATGCATAGGTGACCACTAGTATAGATGATATGTAGTTAGAGTGATGTACAGTATCATAGAATAGTTTAGGTTGGAAAAGACCTCTACGATCATTGAGTGAAATCCTTAACCCAGCACTGCCATGTTCACCACTAAACTCTGCTCCCAAGTGCTACATCTACATGTTTTTTGAGCACTTCCAGAGATGGTGATTCTACCCCTTGCCTGGGCAGCCTGTTCCAATGCCTAAGCACCCTTTAAAGTAAAGGAATTTCTCCTGATATCCAATCTAAACCTTCCCTGGCCATTTCCCCTTGTCCTGTTGTTTGTTATCTGGGAGACCAACCCTCACCTTCCTTCATTCAGGTAATCATAGAAACTGATAAGGTCTCCCCTGGGGAGTACCAAAGGTAGTGTTTTACTCCTTTTTATACTGGGGAAAAAAAGAAAAAAAAAAAGAGTGCCAAGAGATGTTCAGACAGTACATACTCCGTTTCGCGGCCCGGCGTTCAGCAAGCCCGAATTTTGCGGGGGAGGCGATCTCGCCTCGCAGCCAGGGGCGCGGGGCTCGGAGCCGAGCAGAGCACGGCCCGGCACCGCCACCTGCCGCCGCCCCGCCGTGGCCAAGGGGAAAAAAACAGGGATTAAGCGCGGCTGCGGCAGGCCGGGGTCAGGCCAGGACACCGAGGTACAGCCGCCCGTGGCAGCTTCCAGGGATTTCTCCCCCCGAGGGTGGCCCTCGGACGCGGAATAGAGAGGCGCGTGCTGCAGGACTGACCCTCCGCCTCTCCCCGACGGGCAGCGAATGACACCGGACAGCAAATACATGCCCACATAATAGCCAGGTGGGAGTTTCACCTCTCTGAAGGCACAGGGAATCCCTCGGGAAAGAAGCACAGAACTGACTGACCTGCAGGACCTGATCTAGTGAAACAGCATGTGAACAGACTGCTCACGGGAACTGAGCCAATTCATTTTCAAGAGTAACCGCATTACAGAGGCATAATGGTAACACAGAGGGCAAAGCTCATTTGGCAGAGAAAACAGAAAGACTGAGGCTCTCTTGCCAATGGGCACTGGCTATTGGTTTTACAGTGCCACAGGGAGAATGAGGGATCCTTTCAGTAATCCCAAAAGGTACTAACTATCACAGAGTGGTAATATCTGCAGGGCTTTTGAACCACCACCACCTCCTCCGTATGATTCAGAACAGTTCTGAATCGCAACTTATATTCCCACAACAGTTTAAAACCTGCATGTGAATGCTGTCCTTTGATACTGTCCAGTTTTAGATCTCATTATTCTCCAGGATGAAGGTAATTCCCAACAGCCCTACAAGCAGAGAGAAGAGAGGTACTTCCACCTACTTCTTCACCTGCGCCAACGCCATCAGCTGCGGGTACAGCTCAGGCTGGTAAGGTGCTCAGTTAGTTGCTCAGTCCATAAGGAGGGAACGGAGATGAGTTGTACTAACCAGAAATTACAGAGAAGCTGCACCACAAAAGCCAGCCCAGGAGGACAACTGTAGCTTCAGCAACAATTGCCCACGTCATGTCAGCAAAGAAAATTCAAAAAGCAGAAGGCAACACAAGCGTTTCCTCAGGTCTCCAAATACCCAATGCCACTTCCCACTGGCTGGCTGCAACCTCTAAGCACAGTCTTTCTCCACGGCCAGAGCATGTGTATGTCACTCCTGCATCTGTTCTGGTACCTAAATAAAAGTGGAGCTTATGCTGTCATCTTCCCATTGAACAAAGGACTCATAGCACCTAGTTTTATGAAGCTCATAGAAGCTTATTTTTTGAGACATTCCCTCCCTCCCATTCCATTTGCCAAAAATGACTGCAGTCTGCCAACAGACTCAAAAGTAATTAGAGGAAGACGCACAAAGCAAGATTACCCCAGATAAATTTCCTCTGGAAACCAAGCTAAAAATTACAGCACTGTATTTATTAAAAGAGTCCCCTGTAGTCATATTCATCATTGCCATACAGATGTTCTTGGCAATATAGCAGATTTTTAAAACTAGTTTTGGACGATGATATTTGGTTTCTACAAATCAGGTTGACTTTACCTCTTCTAGCTGCAGCCCACTCATTTATGAACACTTTTCCCATTTGTTAAATGGAGACGATAAGTACTTACCTGCCTCAGATGTGGTCTGTGTGAAAACACAAACAGTGGTCAGAAGATCTTTAAACCATTGCTCTACATAAAAAAATATTATTATAAATATTTCCGTAAGATTAGCATATAAGTTCTGAATGGCAACCTTTCAAAAACAGAAGCGCATGTGTGACACAAAGGAAATCATTCATTTAGCAATCTTTTGCCAAGTTAACTTGCTGCTGCAATTTATCTCAATACTTAGGAAAAGAGTGTATTTTACTGGACTGTTCCACTGCTTTCAAGAATGTTTGACAAAGAAATAATGGTCGGGAAAAAGTTTCAAGCAAGCCTTTCTCAAATATTTCCTTCTTTGTTGGTGGTCACTGCATAAAAGTGCATCTCCTTACCCTTGAATTCATCTCAGTCGTGCCACTGCATAGTAAAAGCCCAATGGAAACTCAGCCACTGTTTCCAACACATCCAGACACATTCATCTTCCTGCTCCCTACTGCCTTCCCGATGTCTCACAGGTACACTCACAGATGCTGCTTGTTGAGTTGCAATGTGAGATAAACCTGCCATGCTGCCTCCTGCCTTGCTGCTGCTCACAGAGGGGGCAGGTGGTTGGGATGACACCTTTCTTCCTTGCATCCATGAACAGCCAGGGACATGCCTGTGCTTCGCACAAGCTGGGGAAGTACAGGAAGCTACGGAAAATGAGTGCAAACTCTGCAGTCTTTGAAGTCAAACAGGAAGCGCAAGAAAGGGATCTACATCCCATACAAGCATTGTGGACCTTTCCCCTCCCTCTCCCCTCCTCCAGTATACATCAGAAGATGATTTTTTGAGCACAAAACTATCCTTACGTGTTCCACCACGTTCAGGCAGCGGTAAGAGGGGCCACTGCCTGCTTCTCTGCTCCTTCCTTTCCCCCATCCCTGCTGCTCTGCAGGCACAGAGTTGCAGACTTAGTGTGAAAATTATTAATCCATCAGCTGGGTGAAAAAAACCCTGTGTACATGTTTTCCAAGTCAGCAGTCAAACGATGATGGGTTGCCAAATTACCCCAATAAGCGACCCATGCAGCACAGTCTTTTTAATTATAAAAGATTCTCATCAACCTACCTGAATGTGATTTGGACTTCTCCCTTGTGCCTATCCTAGTTAGAGCAGCCTAGAGCAGTTCATCACTGTGTGGGTGTAACCCAAACTGTGTATTCTACACCCTCCATGTAATTTCTCAGAAACTGTTAACAATAGACCATTTGCAGCAGCTGCCCAGAGCACACCTGACACCTCAGACTATAAGCTGGGTGTTAAGAGGCCTGTGAGATAGGAAGATGTTCCTCTCCTCACACCCACGGCTCACAATCACCCATTGTGGAACTCCCCGCCCTGGGGGAGATACTGGGCATTCCTGCCTGAACCTCAGAGGGGTCTTGGGACTTCTGATACCATTCCTTGAGTCAAGAGGAGGACCAGAACTTGACCGGACTGCAACCACCACTCTCGATCGGACTTCGATCACCACCCTCAACCAGACTGCGACCAGCACTCTCACCAACAGGTTTTTCCCTCTCCTCTTACTCTGGACTCAGAGGACTACGTGGGGCTCAGCACAGGGGCCAATGAACACCATTCTATTCATGCCCTAGGGTGCTGGATTACACATCCGAGTTTTGTGGGTTAAAACCAATTGTTTGTCCATATAATTGTATTTATTATATTATTTTTATTAAATTGTAACTCTGATTTATAATCTCTTTGGAGTTGGGTTCATTTCTCCTGCTGGTTTATCTTTAAACCAGCACAGTGCCCTAATTTAATTCTTAAATTATAAGAAATTACGAGCCAGCATTTTTGATAAATGCTGAGAAGGCTGCTGTTCCTTCACATATACTCAGTAATTGTTATATTATGTATTTAGCTAAGGTGTTGTGTGATTGCACCAAAGTTCAAAACTTCTAGGTAATTATTTCCTTTTCCAGCAGGCATTCATGTTGCAGGACTCTTTCTAACTTATCAGCGTTTCTTGTCATACACAAAGCTACAAGCTATCTACAAAAATGTAAAGTGTGAAATTAAAAAATAACCATTGCTCAGTGTTAATTGGATATGTTTCACATACAAATATAAGAATTCAAATGAGAAAAGAAGTCAGAAAAAACAACATTTAATTATAAAAGAGCTTTTTAAATTAAAAAAAAAAGATAATGGCACTAAACCAGAAACAAAGTTATTTAAAAGATCATAGCCACAGGGCAGTTACAATTTTATACTGAAACTGTACAGGTGTTCCTATCATCTGCACTTTGCTCCTGATTAAAATAACATCTAGAGTTCCAGTAACAAGTAATCTTTTACAGAACTATAATGTACTATGAAAACACGCTTCATTTTTGTATTACCTGACAAAAACCCTCATATTTATTACATTAGATTTATAAAGGTTTACCTAAGCACTGTACAGTTTTTCTACTCTACCTAGTCCTTACATTTGAAGAACAGGGAGTGTGGTTTGTTCTTTTGACAAAAGTGATTTGTCTTGATGGATTTGCCCATAGTGGCACAGCACTATAACATGCAGGAGTACCCAACTAGAAGGAGCATTGAGGGCAGTACAGTCATATTAAAACAATTTTCTATTCTACTCATCCTGCTTTTGAGAATCAGTCAGTGCTTCTTTTTCATATGAAGACAGACTTTGGCTTTAAAAAACAATAAATACTCATGCCCCCAAAATTGTTCATATGCTGTGGATAGCTAATCAGCAGATGTTTAATTTTTCTATGACCTTTCAGAGTTCTGTTTCACTGCTTGTATATATAAGGGAGAATTCCAGTAGTTACTTTGTCAACACAGTCAGGGCCCATGTCCAAAGCTCAGCAGAAAGGTCCTTTATTCCTTTAATCATCTTTGATCATGAAAAAAATGTAATTCAGTCCTTGATTGCATGTAGAATATTCCCTATGAGGTCAATATAAATTCTGTGTGTGCATTGAAAGAACATAATTTATTCCAAGGATATAATTTCACAGTACTTATTTCAGGTAGTCAGCACGCAGGTGTAAGCACTTAAGCACAGCTGAGCTAGTTTACAAATAAATTGTAAAGCAGTACACAAGCTCGTGAGCCCAAAGTACTGCTGGGGGAGTGGGGCTCAGGAGCTCCAGGGCACAGCTCTTTGTTCCGCAATAAGCCACATCAGACTATAACTCATTATCACTAAATTCCATGGGGAGCTTTCCTGCAAAGCGATGGATTTGCAATAGTTCTCCATTGGACTATTAATTTTGGAAGTGGTTTAGACAGCATCTATCAGCATCAGGGAAATCAGAATTCGATTTCTAGCCTCATCCAGGATAGACCAGACATACAGCTTCTGGTAGGTAATATCCAAAAAGCCTATGTGAACTCCACAGTAGAACCTTACACTGGTTTTGAGAGAAAGGTATGGTGGTTTCCTACCTATGAAATTTAGACTACAGTTTCCTTCCACACTTATTTTATTCTTCCTGAAAGTTTTTACTGTGCTAGTAATTGAAAAGTTTTGGCAGCTCACAAAATTCAATCTATGAGATGTCCAAAAAACCTGAAACCAGTGTATGTAACATGGCTGCACATCACTACTGAAAAACCTAAAGGTCTTTCTAGTGCATGACAATATGCCAGAATGGACAATGCCAAGAGTGGTGAGCTTTAAAAATTACTCACCTTGTCAAATGATTCTTTCTTTCTTTCTTTTTCCTTTTTTTAATAATCTCAGGAGTACAATCAACCAGAATAACAATAAAATTATTTTAAAGATCTAGCAAAAAAAAAGCTGCACAGAAAGCATTTTCACAGTTGTTTTTAAATAGTTTTCATCAAACTTTAAAATTAGGACTTCCAAAGACAAAATATATTGCGTTGTAGTTGTCTCCTGTGAAATTCACACTTATTTGGGAAATTCATATGACTGGGTTTAGTTATTTTTAATACTGTACCATTCAGAAGTGCTGATAACAATTTGGTCCTCTATTGTACTAGCACTGAAAAACCCTATATGAATGCAAAAGTCTACACAAACAGATTGTAAATCTCTAATATAAACAGTTTAAACATCTGTTTGAAAAATAAATTCTTCCGCAACAAGAACTACCAGATGGGAGGTAGATTAGTGCCATTAAAATATTTAAGGTACTTATGCTTGTTTCAAATACGAATGGGAAAACTGTGCTATCTCCAAAATTTTGCTGCAAGTAAAACTAAATATTTACTGGTTATCACTGCGGAGTTTCCATCATTTTTTTTTTTTTTTAAACTGGATAAGGTTCTATTAATATAAATAACAGTTGAATGCTGAAAGGACAGACTATCCCTTTGAAACATTCAGCCTTACAATGTAAGTCCACAGGTTGTTTTTTTGCTGTTAGTTGTGAGCTTAGCTCTGCTTAGGTTTTATAACCCACTCAGCATTTGGGTTGAGCTGGTATAGGTCCTTCATGTAGGTATCATCATCAAGGCAGCGTTCCCCTAGAAATATAAGAGATATGTGGTTACATCAGTCCCAAAAAAGAAAGGAATCAACTTTCAAAGGTCCTGTCACTGTTTCATTTCATTTAGGTTTTCAAGGTCTCTCTGTGGTATTACACAAAGGACAATGCACCTAAAAGCTAGAAGTAATTTTATCCTGTCCATCTGCCTTGAGGAAGAAGGGGGACAGGAGGAAAAAGGAAGGAGAGTAGAGGCTGTGCCACCTCTGTGGCACATTCTAGGTCAGATTCTTCATGCAGACCATACAGATGGAAGCCCCCCTCTGTGAAGATTTAGGAAAAAAGGAGCAATGCCCTGGTCGTCTCATGGGCAAATACAAGGTTCCCGTTTGCATAGAAGCCCATTAAAATTTCAAGTTATTTTCCCCTCTTTAAGTGCTAGCTTTATGCAAGGTTTGTCCTTGCTACGAAGGTGTTACTCCCTATCCTGATCCTGCTATGCTGTTCTGCACGGTACTTGTAATAGTTTCTGTCCTAGAAGGGAAAAGTAATACACTGTTCTTGGTGCGTTACAAGCAAGTAATTTATGCATAGTAGCTATGACGAAAATAGCATATGCTGATCCATCAAGATCTGCATGTTCTTCCCATTCCCCTCCAGGCAAAGCATAATCTCATGCATCTGCAGCTCTACATCACAGCCCCTCTTCTACTCCACTGTGCAGACGGTTGGGGTAGATGGCCCATGTGCCAGACAGATGATTCCAGTATGTGTACTCCTGATACAGAAGGCAAGCAGAGGTGCAATGCTGCAACTGAGTTTCTCTGCCAGCTCTTTGGATTCCCTGAGCAGGGCACGCAAAAAGGCAAAACTTCCTGCTCAACGAGGCTCAGTCTCACTGGTCCCTCTAGGATTTTAATACCAACCTATGTGACTTGTACTGCCCACACTACTGAACTGGGTTCTCTGCTCTACACAGTGCAGCATGTTCAGGCAGTGAGAGCACAAAGATAGTGCTTTGCCATATCCCTGTCCAGCCAGTCCCAGTCACAAAGCAGTGGCAGAAGTCCTGTTCAGTACCCTGAAGCCCTACAGCGTACTGAGTACTCAAAAAATGTCTGGAGACTTCAGTGGCTCCATCTGCTAGGGGACAGGATCACAGTGCTGTGCATGTTACAATTTATGAGCCCAAGTGTACGGATGTGAGCACATCACAAGTCTTCTCACTTTGGGCTTCCTCTGCATGAGTCAGTCACATCGAGCAGAGAGACACAAACGGCAAAGATCAGGACAGCTGGTTTACTTAAGCCTGTACAGCAAGATAAAGTCTGGAAGTTTCTCTTATCTCAACTGAGAGTATTAATAAGGACTAGGATTTGTAAGGGCTGATTAAAGTTTAAATTGTCTGGAAGTAAACCATTCAGACAGAGAAAACATCTAAGCTTTCTAACCTATTTCATAACAAAACAAATCTGCAACTAGCCGTGTATTTTCTCTAAGAGAAATACAATTTCTGTCACATGTCTAAAGTAATAGTATGTTGTTTCAGTTTCACTGAAATTCTGTTACAAAATCTTTCTTTCTGCAATGATTACACTTATGTACAATAAACAAGATATTCCTCTGCTTTAAAAAACTCTTACGTCTGGGATCACAACCTGCTTTAAAAGGCATAGAAAATGTACATATATACTGGATACGCAAGAGAACATATAATACATTAATCTGGCCTCCAGCTATCTCAGTAACCTCTTTTTCACCATCTAACTTAGTAAAAACACTGAAACATATTTGTTGCAGGAAAATACAGAAGTGCTGTTTTTAATTAAATCTTTTGGTTAAGACACATACACAAAAACTTGATTTATAACAGTGATTAGGTAAAAAGGAAAAATGCTAGAAGTAGCAATTTACATACAGGATTTAAACTTGCAGAGCACAGAAGTACTGCATGGAATTTTATCAAATGAAATTTAGCAGTCACAGTTAACAAGAAAAAAGTAAATGTAAGTCCAATCCAATACTGTTTTTTAATGGTTTTTTTTTCCTGAGCATATGAAAAATACTGTGATTAGAAACTGATTCCTAATGAAAAAACCCTCTTGCATTTGTCAAAGAAAATTTCAGAACTGTGTTCAGAATTATCCTTGGCATTAACCTTGCTGATCTCCTACTTACTTTCATCAAGAGAACTGGGAATAGACAGAGCAGGAAAAACTAACTGTTGGAAAATTTTATCACTAGGTCATCTTTCTGGTTGAGCATTTTCTCCCCCAAAGGAACCTGCAAGCAATGCTCAAATGCAGAGCACGAAGGACTGTAAGTTCACTTTTTATCCCTCAATACAAAGAGATGAATAAAATGAAGTTCAAGTACCTTTCTATCTAACATTTTTGTGCTTCTTCACTGTACATACATATCAGGAACATCTGTTTCAGCTGCCATCTTTCTCTGGGACAGATAATAAGCTACTAGTAATATAATGATCACACCAACATCTCTGCTGCCTTCTCCACAAAGTTAACTGTCTGCTTTAGTGTCAGAGAGAACTAGGGACGTGAATAAAAATGCAACCACAGTGAACCCCATGGACAGTGTGCCAAGGAATCCTATTCTAGCAAAATAAGTTGTTCAGAAGCCATTCTTACCAATATTTCCTCCTATTTCATAAAGAAAGACCTCTTCTTTGTTGAGTGTTTGGACGTTTCCACTGTAAGGAACAAAGCACAGTGAGTGATGATACTGCAGAAGAGCTTGTAGATCAGCCACTTAGATGTGTCTGGGAAAAATTATGCTAATTAACATCAGCAGTGTACCTGTCACAAATCATCTGTGTGTATACTTACCGACAGCGAACAAGAATACCCTTGCATGCTAATGCAAATGAATAGTCCTGTAAGTGAGAAATACACTATAGAAAAGGTAAAATAGGATAAATGTGAAGAAACTGCAGGGTTTAGAAAAGAATGTCATAGTTATCAGTGAGTAGCCTGATATTTACCCTCTGATTTTTTTTTTCCACTGCTGTTGCAAAAATAAGTATTCCCCTCAAACACTCCATATTTCAGAAAAAGTCTTATGGTTGGGTGGGAGAAACCACATTCTTGCTTGTTTTAATTGTACTGCAACTAAAAGAAGTAAAAAACAGACAGTGGAAGAATAAAGTGACTATATCACAAAAGGATTCTATTGTTCTCACTGTTTAATAGTAATAATATATGCTAAGGCACAGCCAGAAAATAACTTTCTGACAAAAATGCAAACCTCAAAACAGCATTTAGGAAAAAGCAGCTTCTTATTCTCATCTAGTGCACCATACTATTGCTTTAGCTAAATAGTTATATATGATGAACATGTGTGTTTTTTATTTTTAATTAAAACTCCCCTTCTAAATGGATTTGGATGACTAAAATGTAGCTTTCCTTTTAAATCATTGCATGTGCATGACATTTGCACATTATTATACCCCAATGCCTATTATATTGCTATATGTCAATGCATTATTTTACAAAATATTTACTTTCTCCTTTCCTCATCTCTTTGTTTCCTAGACTTATTTTATTGGAGTTCCCTTCTGTCTTGTCACCAGAAAATTACAAAACTATTCCTGACCCATCAGAGTCAACAGCAATCTTTTACTAACAGCACCCATGTATTCCTTAAGGCTTCACGAGCTTTAATGACATTAGAAGCATTAAGTTAATTCCTCAAGCATGTACTTTAATGGCTACATTCAGCCAAAAAATTCATCAACTGACTAGGACTTGAAGTACTTTGAAACTTTTTTCTCGATATAATAAATGAAAACACACTTCTCTTGAAACAAAACAAAAATGTGTTTATACCTTTTTTGGCTGAGAAACCTGGCTACTATATCACCGGCTTTCAGTTCTTCTGTCAGCTGTATTGCCATGGAAACTTTCGAAAGATGAGGCGCTTGCACCCGTATCACTCCCTGAGGAACATCAGTCTGCAAAGCAATAACGGTGTTGGAACAAAGCTGCTAGCAGCTGGCTTTGATGAGCTCCTCAAAATACAGTATGGAATAAGTAACTAAGTACAGTGCTCTGTACTTCACTATCTACTACACTTCCCTACAAAAATATGATAACTACACAGTAATTCAGTAAATTACATCAGACCTTCAAAGCTCTTTTTAACAACAGGGAGAACTTCAGAACAAAAGAACAGTAGTGCTTAATTATTTTTCAAAGACATTATGAATAACAGTAACAATTATGCTATATTAAGAACACACTCTGGTATGATAAGAAGCATGTGAGATTGATATGGAAAAGTCTTGCTGTAGGCATGAAAGCAGGCAACGGCCCTGCACCAACCCTCTGCTAAAACTTCCAGAAGAAACCTTTCCAGTTTCATTTAACCTGAACTTCATGCCAAAAAAAAAAACAAACCACAAAGTACTCATGGGTCAGTATACTTTAAGTGATTCCTCCTTCCTCTTTGTAAATTTAATTTCTTTAAAAATAGATATTCACTACTGCAGCTTCTTCTCTCTGTTTTTTTTTTCTCTAGAATATATTCAGCTAGCCAACCTGCAGGTCTGACTATATAATGGATTTGTATTTTATTTCAATCCACAAGTCCTGGATGATGAATATCAATCATATCAGCTACAGAGAAGGAGGGCTCCAAAGAACAGTTTTTCTGTTCAAGTTGCAGGTACATGACATTTGAAGTTACAAAAGGCATAATTTATTTGTGAATAACGTCCTAATTTCTGTTCCTGGAAATCTCAAGGTAATTTTTCTATTCATATTACATTATAATTTACCCAAATGTACTCATTTTGATAGGAAAAGAAAGTAAGAGTCTCAGTACTCAAGGTTGATTATGAGAGTTCATTCTCTTCTCCCCCCCACCTCCATTTACTCAATTGTAAAGCTGAACATTTCTTCTTCCATAATCAGTGAACAAGTCTGGGCACCTGTGAATCTAGAATAGCTTCTCCGAAGCCATCAGTGTTAAATGAATATAGAACAAGCATAAACGTGAGCAGAATCAGGAGGACAGCTTCCTGAGAAAGCTGAAGGCTCATTACTACACAAATGAGGAGTTATGATAAGTAATTTTAACCAAACAATCCTTCTATATCTAGTCTTATTATTTATTGATTTTAAAATATTAAACATAATACCTATTTCTGTCTAAAGCATTAAGAAACGTCACATTGAGAATTTGCTATGTAGTAATCGTGGAATCAAAGGTTCATAAGATTGCAAGAGATCTCCATGAGATCTCCCCAAGATTTATCCCTAAATTTGTCAAATCTGTTCTTTAGGGCCTTCACTGATGGAAAAAGTGTCTCTAGTCATCTGCTAGGAAGTTAACTCTCACTTAAAAATTTTTTGCCTCTTTCCAAACTTCTGGGATCCTGGCAAAATGAAATTTTTATGGCTGAACAGACATCACAGACATCCCTAGCTGGTCTTTCACCAAATTCAGCATAGTAAATTTAAATTAGCTTTCATTTTTTATACAGATCTTTAACATTTTGTCTCAGTTGATTTTAATGGGGTTTTTCCAACTTTCAGCTGGATAACTTCTTTTTTTAATATATACAGCAGGCATATTATAAATTATTTAAAAAATAACCTGCTTTGAGTTTATGAGAGAGAGACTAAAAAATGTCCACAGAGCTCTAACATTATAGTCACAGATCAAACAGAATAATTACTTTGTTTATGCAGATAAAATCATTATTAGCTCAGCTAATGAATGCATTTTGCCACTTTCACCACTTTCATTTACAGAAGAAATCATGCCAAACTAGAGAAAGAACAGAACCAGACCATCCCCTACCCCATTCACTGTGCTAGTTGGCGGTAAAAAAAACGTGGCCTAAAACATCTAGGACCAGAATCACAGAAGGGCCTATTCTCTGCACAGCACAGCTCAAAACATCCAAGTTAGGGGCTCCACATCACAATATGTAAGTTCATGTACCTATTAGATGACTGACAATACACTAAAGAGTGGTCACCTACACTCGCAAGTTCCCTCTGCTGCCTCACAGTCTCTTTCAGGACGAGATTTAAAACACTGCAGCCTCTGGCTGAATTAGAAAACCTCTTAAGAAAAAACACGAAGAAGGTACATAATTGATGGAAAATACTGGCCTACAATGCTTAGTCTGCAGCAGGCAGAGCAGTCACCTGGGAGGCACTCATCTTCTTTCAAACCCCTTCTTGTCAGAGGGACTTGAATCTATATATCACAAAAGAACAGCAGCTCCCTGGCTATAGGATCTGGGGTAGGTCTCCTCCAGATTCTCCTATTCCATTTGGCATGACACACTTAAATATTTATCAGGCTAGATGAAGAGAGAAATAAAGTGACTATGCAGTATTTTCAGTAATGATGGAATATTATATATAATTATTAAATGTGCAAATTATACCAAGCAGGAATGGGACATGAGCATTATGAAGAACAAAACTGATTTTAAAAAGGGTCTTGCTACATGGGAAGCAAAGTCTGAAAAATACGCAAAACAGGTGTTCGCTTTGAGTTGCAAAATGTTGCACCTATTTTGGGACAAAAAACTGCAAAACTATACAAAGAGAAATGATTTAGCAGGTAGCAATTTTTTTTAGTAAATAATTTGGGACTGCAGTGAGCAACAAATTTAGCAAGAGTCAGAAACATTATTCTGTGTAAATTCAAACAGGTTATACAAACTTGTTTGTATAGAAGGGCTATAGGATACAATGGTTTTACTAACCTGTAGCAGCTAAGTCTACTAGCATTGCATTGTGCTCTTAACATGACTGCTCCTTTCTTTGGAACAATTGCAAGACACAGAGGAATACAATGACAGATGGTATAAATCAGGGTAAAGCTAGTGGGTAAATTTCCAGTCCTGAGGGCATCTTTTTTTGAGCATTATGCAGCCCAATAACACCAGAAAAAGTCCCCAACACTGACTTGGAGCCATAGGTATGCACAGGTATCTCAAAATGCAATTAACCCTCACAAGCCCTCTAATATTAACCACTCTCAGCACTGTACAGAGATCTCACCTGCAGTTTGCAGTAAATGCTATTTAACCTCTGTCTTAAAGAGGGAAATGTGATTGATAGAGAGGCCTCATCAGAGATAAGATGAAATTCTATCCAAATGAGCTGCTATTAAGAATGCAGATACTGAGTTATTTATGGAGAGTATGGAAGTGACTCAAGCTCTGTCCATCTATGTTTAATCATGTGGGGTGCCACAGCAAGTGGTAGAAAATAGCAACTTTTCCTTAGCTTTTATTCAGCTGCACCCAAGATAATTAGCTTTCAAAAGTTGCAAAGTTTTCACTGAAGCAGCAATTCACCCCAAGTCTGGGTGCCTCACTTGCCATCTAATAGTGAAATGCAGTTCAGGAACTGCACAGGAAAAATCACCTCAATTTTAAATTAAAGCAGTATAAATTGAAAATTGGAGTTGGAGGGGGGGAAACCCCCACAAATTCTCCTTAAAGAATGAATGCATAAAATTGTCATACACAATGAAGCCTTATCAATTTGTTAATATGATTTTAAGAGTAATATCTTCCCAGGCACCCAAAATTACTGAATGCTTCAAATAAGCATGAAGGATTTTTGAAAAATTGTACCATTTAATTGTGAACCAAAGCCCCACAGAATTCCACAGCTTAAAGAAAATTATTGAATAGGAACTTTACATTTATATTTGAGCAAGAATGTATTACATGAGGCTTAAGTTCTAACTCTCCAGTGGATTGAAAAGGCATAATTTAATCTAAAAGACCTCAACACTAACTCCCCAGTGGATTAAAAAGGCATATCTTAGTCTAGAAGACCAACAGCGCTGAATTACAAAAAAATCCAATATCTGAACTTGCAACAGCATTTGCCTACTTCAGTGTATTTGCTGTTATTTCTACAGTGAACACAGGATGGCAGCATTAAGTGTCATCTCATCATAACTCAACTGAACTGAATTCAAAGAATTCTCTTCTTATTAGACTGAGAAAAACAAATACCAGTGTTTAATGAGCTTTACGTAAGTCTTCATTCTGCATACAGATTCCTTCATATAGACAGATATGAAAGTAAGGCAAAGTGATGCCTGGGGAATTAATTAATGTTGGACATTAAGATATATGTCAAATATTGCATACAAAATGAGGTCGGAACACTGAAATGTAAGTCTCCAGCAAATTCTGGATATAGTTGTTCAAAGAATCTAGCTATTTACACATTCAAAAAAAAAAAAAAAAGGTAGCATACCAGATTTGAGAGATAATATAGCATATTCATTTCCATTCTTTTTTTCTTTTTTGGCTTAAAAGCTTAAAAAAATGCCTTCATGAGCATATGACAACCCTTTTTTTGTAACAGTCTGTCATACACACACTTGATAAGAGAGCTGTGGACTGCTCATAGCGCTGAATTTCTACCAGTGACCACAAGATGTCTCTACCTCACCAGAATCTTCACTGTGACTCCAACCCTCAAGGGGGTATTTTCATACCACCCAAATCTGATACGTGTTCATTATGTTATCAGGATACACGTATTTTGTGTTACCTGTTTGTGTATTTAAACTAACTTTGGAATAACGTATAGGCTAATAAGTTTCAAAAAACTGTAAATACTAACCCCAGGCTAATAAGTTTCAAAAAACTGTAAATACTAACCCCATTGAAATCATACATAATTTCAATGTACATGATATGTATTTTTTAAGCTTTTGATGTCAGTGGGAACAGTCCAACTAAAATCTTTCTGAACCACAGGAAAAATTAACACTATAATGCCACAGGATTTTTTTTTTATTTTAAAGAATATGTGAAGTGTGTTGTGCTGAAACTTACGCCTTGAGATCACTGATGGGTCTGGCAGAAGTTAATTACCTAATGGAAAGATTCTGAACTGTAGATCATATACACTGGGGTAAGTTGGCAGTAGACACTTGGACAACAGCTGCATAAGAGGTAGTTAATCAGCTTTTTACATTTGTTTCATCCTTTGGGTTTTCTTAGGTTGGGCAGGTTGTGTGTGTTCTAGCTAAAGACTGAGACAAAGAGTTCAGTGGTTGGG
Organism: Corapipo altera; assembly: GCF_003945725.1. Taxonomy (NCBI): domain Eukaryota; kingdom Metazoa; phylum Chordata; class Aves; order Passeriformes; family Pipridae; genus Corapipo; species Corapipo altera. The sequence continues at coordinate 18,096,725 of NW_020884874.1, forward strand.
GAACTTCTGTAGATGGAAGGATAATTAAAAGTTAGATTTGTTTCCAAATACTATTAAATATAATATAGTGAAATCCAGATATTTAGTTTTTAAGTAAACACATGATCTGCTGTGACTTTTATTGGGCAGCACGGAACCTAAACATGTATAGAGTAATACTAAGTCTTGTCACAACACTTCCTCTGCAGATACAGAACTAATATATTTTTCTTTCAGATGCTCAAATTGAAACAACCTGTGAGATACAGTTTTTCAGAATAGAAATATTTTGAAAATTCTGAGAAAACAAACAAAAAACCAGTACAGTCCTCTAAATGTGTCATGTTGGTAACCCACAAACCATGAAAGCCACCTTAACTTGCTATCTATTGAAATTCTCAGTTAAATAAATGTAGATATCCTCTCTGTCATATGCACTTTTTCACTATAAATTATGGTCTTACTAATAAAGTATTTCAGATGCATGCTTCCTTACATCATTAGGAGTCTTCTCCTGTTTCTCATGCTTTTCCCGGTCATATGCCATCTTTTTCAGAAGTTTCTTCATAGCTTTGTCCTTTTTCTCCTTCTTCTGTCTTTCAGTGTTTTGTTTTCTCACTTGATTAACAATAAACTTAGGAATCTAGGTGAATATAGATAGTAAGTAGGAACAGCTATGTAATTTTCTTAAGTAACTAAGTTATCAAAACTTTGTAAATGGACAAATTATCAGGTAGAACTCAAAAAATAGTATTTATTTCCAGTAATAATTACGGATTCAAATACTATAAAACTGTGAAATGATTTTAAAACCACTCTATTTGTGTGGAGGGTAAGAGAGGTGGAATCATACAGTGTTTTTACGTTCCTCAGCCAACAAAATTTAGTTGACACTTAGTGTGCACAATGGTGATAATTATTTTTCCTCACATGCAGCAAAGGTCAAAATTGTTTCAAATTGCTAATGGACAATAAATCTTCAACTTCTCCAGTCTATCTAAGTTAGAGCTTTGCTTGAGACCATGATACAACTTCATGTTTTATCAAAACGTGTTTTATACAATATTAAGTTTGGCCCCAAATGCAAATGAATTAAAATATTTCCTGCTAATATCTTCAAGCTCAAAAGAATTGCCCACAACACTGTATACTGGTAGACCAAATATAAATATCCCCCAGGGACTTATTTTTGAGTTCACATCTAGTACATACTGTATTAAAACTCTGACAATCAGAGCTTAACATCAGACATAACGATTTTGTTTTGCTCCCATAAGAGTTACCTATAAGCAAGAACCCAGCTGGATGGGGCTGATCTTTCTCTAAATCATGGATGTAATTCCATATTACTTCTTTGTTCAAATAACTTGTTTGTGAAATTCATCATTCCCCGCCCCGCCTAAAAATGTACTTACTGTCCAGAGAAGTTTTTGGTATTGAATCATAAGACGCATGACATTTGCTGTTCCAGCTGCCATAACAAACTCGCTTTGTTCAATAGTCTTTGAGCCAAACCCATGAAACGTGAAAAGGTTTGGGGCCATCACCATTGCAACATTCTTTAACGTCATTTTATTTTTGTCTCGATGATCAATTACCCTTTGGAGGAATTCAAGCAGTACCTGAAATAACAGCAGAACTTACAGCTCAACTCTGCACATGAAAAGTGAAACGTGCAGAATTGAACATGAACATAGAAGTGAAACATGATGTTACATATTTTTTGAAAAAGCTCTTAATTCCTAACACACATTAAAAACAATCAATAATATGAGTGTGTATATCTTTATTCACAGGACTGTAATGCCAGTTTTGTTTCCTTCAAGTAATGAAGTAAAACATTATTGTTGTTATTATCGTAGATAACATTTTCAAAAGCAATTCATGTGACTTTGAAGCGCTGCACAGTAAGATTTTTTTCAAAACCCTTGTTGTATAGGTGCATAGGCACAGATGCTTATGAAGACATTACTGTTGGCTTTTCTTAAATTGCCAGCTGTCATGGTTATGGAAACATGGAGTGGCTAGTTCTGTAAGGTAAACAATTTGTAAGTAAAGCATTGTGAATGACAGGTAATTTAAATTAATTCAGTTCCAGATATTTGTAACTCAGCTCAGAAGCCCTCTTGACTGTCCTCTTTACTAACTCAAAAAGAAAGTCTTGTTTGAACAGTAAGACCTAGTAAGGGGTTTTTGCCTGTAATAGATGATCTTTTGCATCCTACACAAATCCTGCATTCGTTTTTGATTGTAGCAGTTTTAACAGTAAGCGTATTCTGAAAAAAGATTATTAGCTTTGCTACAAAAGGACAAGCACAAATTGGAAGACTTCATATAATGTGCTATAAATAGCAACAGGAAGTAAATTTCTAGTCTATTGAGAGTAGAAACAAACAGCACAGAGAAAAGTGAGGAATAAAAACGAAGAGCTAAACCCACTTCATAAAAGCAAACTCACATCCATAGTATTCTGCTTATTTTTTGCATTGGAAATAATGACTACTGCTGAAAAAAAAAGAGCAAAACTTCTAAGAGAAAAGGTTGCTCGCTGGGAGATTATTACTGCAATCTCCTGGAAAAATTTCAAGTCACATTCTTAAAAGTCATTTGGGAGGAATTAGGGTCCTAAGGGTGTTTTTTTTCTGAAGTTCTGTGAAATATATATTAAAAAAAAAGAATCACTAGTTTCAGCATTAACTTTGAACTGAAAAAAAAAAAAGAATGTTAAAAAACAACAGTATTCATAACAGTGGATTCATAAAAACAGACAAAATATTTCTGCAGGAAAATAGTATTAACAATTCTAACCTTCAGAGTGTCTCTGTTTGCTTCAGGTAGAAGGAGAACCAAAAGATTCAAAGCTTGCAGCTGCTGTTTCCTCGTTGGAAGATCTGCCAGTGAAGCACATGAACCTCAGTATTTTGAAATTGTTCTTTGTACTTTTCAAAAAGCATAAGTGGAAACCTCTTACAAAATGCAGAATGCATACACATGGCTAATTGTCATAGTATGAGAAAGGACTAGCAGACCCTGGTTTTCTGATACTCATTTCTAAATGTTCTTTTAGGATTCAGTTGCTGTCTGACTCAACAGTCTTCTGGTAATATTTTCTAGATGCCTTGTGATTTTTTATTTTGCAATGTTACAAGAAGAAATAGTCAGCTAACGGTTCCTCCCTTTTTGAGCCTGTGCCTCAACATATGAAAAGGTATATTCAAAATTGCTTTCACAGTTTCTCTGATTGCCTTCACAGTTGCATGGTCTCCCAAGTCACAGAATGAATATTGCATGTTACAGAATAAGGCAGGCCTTCAGCGACATAAGCAGCAGCAGCTGCAATGGCAGTGGGGATAAAGCCAAGAGCAGAGAAGCTTTACACTTATCTACAGCAGTAAATGCTGTACCAAATGATGTAAGCTATAATTAAAGAAAGCTAACGTTAGTTCTGCCTTTTACCAATTGCTCAGTGGTGCATCATTCACCTAAGATGCACAATGAGTGCATCCCCACAAGCCTCCACCTCCTAGAAGAGCTCCTACATTACGGCAGTGTTGAGCAGCAGGAAGCCCTAACTCTCCCATATTTGCCACTTGTGATAAACTTCCTCCTGTCATGCTTTAGAGGACATGCTCTGGCAAGTCTTCTCAGCAGACTCCTAATGAATCAGGCCATACATAAAACAAGTGAAGAAAGAGATACCTGCACTTGACATAGTTTTATCACACTATTTCAAAATTCGACAGCGCTATTCTCATGCTTCCTGCTGGGATTCCAACTGAATTGCTATTTGAAATACATTTCACCCAAATCAATTTGGGAGACACCACAAAAATAATAAAGGTCATTGAGGAAATTAAAAAACCAAACCATTACTGACTACTTTATACCATGATAAAAATTAAGGAATTGAATAAATGAGTGCCAAATGGTATAGCCATTGAAAATATCAAGTAGTGAGAACAGTGTATCTACCTGCTCTAGAAAGACGTACATTAAAAGTAAGGCTTAAATTCAGTTTCAAAACAGTATATGTCACAATGTTCCAAAAGCAATGAGAATCAACATTATCCTAGGAAAGCAAGCAAAACTACAATTGCAAAACATTAAAATTCATTACTTAAATTGGGGGTTTGTCTGCTCACCTTAATAACAGTTGAATTTTAGCTGCTTACATTACTTAAAATAATCAATTAAATTGTTTAAATTATGCCGTTTAAATATTTAATTCTAACAACACTACTTAGTCACAGTATCATGAAAAACACCGATTACTGTCATAAAAATGATGTCTTCTTTCTCTTCCACCTAATCTTATTACATGTAACCAACAAGACAGGCAGACAATTTAAACAATGGGAGGCTATGAAGTACTGTGTCTGTTTTGAATCAAATCCTTTGGTTCAATGTAGAAAGTGGTTTGGATCCTGGCACCTGAGTATTTCTGGGTAAATAAAGCCACATAAGCCTTCAGACAGCTGAGGAGCGAGAAGCAGAAACCCTCTTGGCTCCAATCACTATCCAGTAAATGGAACAGTCTTCTGGAGTCATTTGCTGCCAGCATCATCTGAAAGCATTCTGGCCAGTTTTAACTTGCCACTCAGTACTGAAGAATCAACAATACACATAACAGGACAAAGCACTGAAAGGCAGCTCACAACTGGGAGACTGACAAAGCCCACAGTTTTTAAAAATATTCATCTGTCTGCCTGTCCATGGGAATTCCCTGACCCTGAGATTAGCTCAGTTGGTTAGAGTATCGTGCTAATAATGCCAAGGTCATGGGTTTGGGCCATTCACCTATGAGTTGAACTTCATGATCCTTGTGGGTCCCTTCCAACTCAGAATATTCTGTGATTCTGTGAAAGTGTCTCTTAGAAATGAGCCATGGCTCTGACTGGAGGGAAGTGAAATACAACTTGCATGCCTGTGTTGATGGGGAAGTTAATGCATGTGGGTTCTGACTCCTGATTCATTATCACCAAGCCAGTCTCCTTCAATTACAGCTAGTATGTTTGCTGTCTTTGTGACCAGTTGGCAAGGAAGACATTTACACTGGAACTTGCTGACCTCATGGGACCATGGACGATCAGCAGTTCTGACTATTCTACTTTAACTTCTCCCATTGTAAACGGATAAAAGACCATAAACAGTATAAATTATAATTTGTTACATTTTCTGCAGAACTACTTATCTTTGCTGTGGTTTTCTTTTGAAGTAAACACTATTTATAAACTGATACTGTCATACACAATTTCCTTACAACCCTTCTACACCTCCTAACAACTATGAGAAACATCAGAAAGTGGTAATGTGTTTTCATTTTATCTGTTAACTACTAAAATAGTCGTTACATGAAAAATGTTATTTGTACATTAGTAAAAATATGGCCAGTCTTTTCTCAGGAGAACTCACATTGTTGTTATTCAATTTGTTTCTCAGTTTTACATATTATTAGTGGAAATACTGCTACAGCATAGAGGCACTTCTTTGCACAGGTATCAATTCTTTCAGCCGAGACAGAAAGGACACTACTCACTCTGTACATCTTGGAAAGCTTTGAGATATTCTACAGTGAGAAGTGGTTGAGGCAGTTCACGGATGAAGAGTTTTAAAAGACTTGCTGCATCATGTTGCTTTACATTTTCCCAGTTGAAAGTCCCTTCATAAAATTTTGCTTCCAGTTCTTGGCAAAGAGTCTGAAAGGCAGTAGATACAGAGAGCACCAGTAACACTTGGCTGCTGGAAGTCACACATCACACATGCAACAATGCTTTCCATACTTTGAAACAGGGGGGAAAAAGGACATCTGACATATCACTTAACTCCAGCTGCCACTGATCTTTTGCTACAAAAAGATAAATTAGGGATTAGAAGTACTGCAAGCAAACATGTAGTAATAGGCAGCAGTCAAATCACATAGGAAGAATCTCAAGGGCCTGCCTCAGGGCCATATGGAATATACAATAAGAAACAGATAACACACTCAAGTACATAAGGGTCATGACTTCCTCTCCCCTCAAATATTAAGACACGTCTGATACATACAGCAATTCTGAAACTACTACCAAAAGTATTGCTGTAATGTATGCACAGACATTTTCATAGAAAAAAATATGGCAATTACGTGTGTTGGCACACAGTTTCCTATCAAAATACACAGTAAGGTGAGGCTGGTTCTCTTTTTAAAACATAGGGAAAAGATGTGACTCAATAGCTAGGGGTCTTGCCATCTATAGGGAACTCCATGTTGCTGGGCACATACAGCTTTGCCTAGCACTGCACGTGTTAAATGTGCCCTCTATGGAAGGGGGCTGTACTGCAAATCACGAGGTTATGCAGCAGAATAAATAGTACTGAAAGTCTCAGTGGTACATTCTAACAGTTGGGAAAGGGTGAAATATTGTTGGCAGCAGACATTACCATACACCTGCCCTGCTCCCATGGCAGTGCTACAACTGGGCTTTCAGAGATCTACAAATGGGAACACGCTGTAAAGACCAAGTCCTTCTTCGTCTATTGCTAGGCATTAGTCCAGGCCTCACATCTACTTCATTTATTTCCTAGACTGGCAGAGTGGGAAGTAGCCTCTACATAGGGTCAGTGGCCCTGAGGCACCTCTCACGGGTCACTCCCTTCTTCTAGACTCAGTTACTCTGGACAGAAAAGGAGGACAGAGACATTGGCTTGTTTTGCAAAGTATGTGCTATGGAAAAATATGGCCATAATTATTAATCTGGAAAAGAAGGGCACACTGGAGAGATGATACCAGATACATTTTTAAGATACCATTCTTATTAAATTTAACTTTGTCAAAATGGAAAAAAGATCTATTTCCAAAGAAAATGTGGACACTTAGATTGATATTAAAAGTTGGATGTTGTCAAGTGTCCTTAAGAGAGATCTCCTCTCTTCACTGACTATGTTGGGGGTTCAAAGGTGCAATGATTGTAACTCAGATGTCTAAAGTCAAGTGGGTATGATTTCCTGATCATCAAAAAAAGCAAGCTTTAGAAATAGAGATGAAAATTCTCCCCTGAGGCTCATCAGCTCCTCCATCCACATTCAGACCAAATCACTGCAGCAAATTCAGTATTAAACATACAGATAAAAAGCATTGTATTATATGAGAGGCATATAATATGGAAATATATGGCATATAATATGGAAATTTCAATTGTGTCCTAGTGATCCAATGCTTAGATTTTAAAGTAAATGTATTTAGCTACAGGTATAACCAATGCATCTTTTAATAATAACTCTAAAATCTATAGAACATAATAGTAAAATATTTTTTCTGTGTCTTTGTACAAAACCACATAATGAGGAAAATACTTTCTTTTTCCAGTTTAAGAAAACAAAGAAAAAATCAGTCTTTAGTTATCTTAAAATTTTCTATTTGGATAGGTAAAAGAACTTAACATATTTGCTAACAAAACAATTGCTTGATTTAAAGAAGCAATTAAAAAATTAATGAAAGCCAAATAGTGAATGATCCTCTCACTGGGAAATCATATTAAGTTAATAAAATCAAAGAATAAACAAATAAACAATTAAATAAAGAATATCACTCAGAAATCATTCCAGTTTGTGGAACTGATTAGAAGTGGAAAATAAAGAACAGAGGAAAACAAAAAAATTAGTATCTTAGTTACTGGCAAATAAAGAAAACCAATTTCCATAACATTCTCTTCTTTTAGTTGTTTCTAATGAACCGGCTGCTGGACCAAGTTCTACACAACAGAGGCTGGCAGACGTCTTTGGACAGCTGAATCCACTTAAATGGTCCTTTCTGTTTAGAATTTAAGGCCAGTTCAGACCGTCTTTTTAACACATTGACTCTTGGCAAGAATCATACTGTGTACTTAGTTTCCTGTGTTAAGGCAAATACTGGGGAAGAGTCTGCATGTAATTGGCACTCACTCTGCAAGTGTCGGTGTGCACAGACGTGCCTAACACTTAGTGCCATGGTCTAGTAACCAGGGTGGTAGTGGATCAAGGGTTGGACTTGATGATCTCAGAGGTCCCTTCCAATCCAGCTGATTCTATGAATCTACGATTGCACTTGGTGAGCCGAGTAGTTATATTGCTGTTCATAAAAACAAATGTGAGAGTTCTTCAGTGCGTGCTGCCTGCCTTGCCCTATAACATAGGTTAAATCTAGCTAATAAAATAGGCTCAAAATGCCAGAGAAAATCTTCCTCCTGGGGTAGAAAGACTGTGTAGGAACTGTTCATATGATTAAGCTGGTTCAAGGAAAAAGCAAAGGGCTGAAAAGCTGATGCCAAGAATTAATGATATTTTGGCACAATTGAATTCAAAATGCAGCTTGAACTCTCCTCCAGTTTTGGACACCAGTCTTTTCCCTAAGACTACACTGGATGAAACCATCAGCTCTCTGGCTAATATAACTCAGTTTTCTTTGTAAAGAGATTTCGCTTTCTGTTTTTGAAGATTTTCATAACAATGTGAAATTAGAATATATTTGTATGACAAAATAAAATCAGAAAATAGATACATTTTGGGGGATATTAAGAATCTGTGCAATGTTTTACCTTTACTCTTGTTGCAACTCCTGGTATTCTAAGAAGTCCTTCTGTTTCCAGAGTTGTCTCTTCTATCTGGGCAATCAGCTGTCAAACACAAACCAAACTGCATGAACAAAGATGCCAGTTAAAAATTACTGGAAGACAGTTCTGATATACTGGAGCCTTTATGCTTGTATCTCCATATGCATACGTGTATGAATGCATTTGTGCACACAGATGTGCAACAAGTGGAGGAACAAACAGTTTGTAAATGGATTATAGTTGTTATAAAAGAAAACTTTAATATGGTTCTTACCTTTTTTATGAGTACTACTGAAGAAGAGTTTGTCTATTTTATTAAAAGAAAACTATGCTTTTTACCTCCTTCAAGTGTTCTCTGAAGACAGAAGAATTTTTTCCAAAAATTACTCTACCTTCAAAATCAAATCCCAATTACTACACTTGTAAAAAGTCTCCAAATCAAAGCAACATTAGAGATGCAGTATTAGTTTTCTCACAAATACTCTTCTTCAGGACTTTACTAGAGAAGAACTAAGAACTTCTAGGCTTTAAAGAAATCTCCGATTTGCAAATTCTGATGTTCTAACAAACTCAACAGTTTGCAATACTACACATGGCTAATTTGCAGAAATTCTGTAAAAGTACTTCAAACAGATACCATAAATTCTTTTTCTCTAAAAGATATTCCTAGAAGCATTCACTGAAGGATGGATTTAAGAGTATACAAAACAAATCTGTAAACGTCAAAAGCTGATGACATCATTTTAGCACAAATAGTTGTCATGATGTTTAACTAGGGCAGTGCCTTTGTTACATGCCTTCCTGTGCCAGCTTTTGAATAAGAAAAATTACGCAACACAGTTGTGCTTTCTCCCTTTACAGAAATTAAGGGGGGTTTACCTACCACCGTATTTATGTAACAGATAAATGCCATAAAAAAGATCAGACAGAAAAAACTACAAAGTTCCAAAATAGCACTAGTAATGTCACGCTGGTGTATTTTCCAGGGTTAAATAAAAAGTGCTAACTGGCCCTATCCAACTCTCACTGTATCTGGCTTGCACCAGATCAGTGGCTGCCACTCTCATGTGTTGAACATGAAGACGCTTTGGGCGTTTTGTGATTTGCCATCATTACAATGTCTGGGGGAGGCAAGGTCTGGTGGCATTACTGGTGACCACAACTCCTTCACACACAGTGACAAGCCTCCCCTTGGCCAAGAGGTGGTTGCTGGCAACCACCAGCCTCCTGCCTATGGGAAATGCCCTCTTCACCTCTATCAGGGCTGCTTTGCATGGCTTCATTAGCAGGCCAGAGACTTGAATTCCTGTCAGCAGAAACTTCTGACAGAGATACACAGATTGCTATTACCCTCAGATTTTCCAGTCAGAAACCCCCTAGGTTAAATTATGTCATTATTTTTAACTGAAATTCCTCAATTAAATAAAATTTCAGTGTGTTTTTGTTTTTAATGAAGCAGCACTCCTATTAGCTTGCTTTGTTTCATTTTAGTGATAAACAAGGTACATTTAAAAAGCAGAATGCACAAAAATGTTCTTTCTTGCACTTTATATAAATCCCCCATTCTTGGAAAGCATGTGCTGTATAGAACAGGCAGAAGAAATGGGAAACTTTTTTATTTTTATATTCTCATTTAAAGTAAAACTGTACTCCAAATGACATCTGCAGCTTGCAAAACAAATCACATCTATAAGTGATTAATGTTTATGTAGAATTTTCTTCCTGCAGAACTATGCTTATGACAGTGCTAGGATAGCACCATGATCAATCACTTTTTTCAATTTGATTTCTTATTTTCTAGATAGCCTCTTTTCCAGAAATGTATTTTTATGATCCTGAGGAAGTAATTTCTGGCATGAATGACACAGCAGTAGTTTTCAGAGAATGATGCAAAACTACTTTGAGTTTTCTGTTTCTCAAAAAATAACAAGTACATCCACAAACATACTGAAACATTGATGAGATAGCACTGAGTTTCTGTCAGTGTTAGGACAGGTCCACACACTGTGGTCTCTTTTCTTCTCATGAAATGAGACCTGTTGTGCATGGGCAGTAAATCCAGGGTCTCCATTATCTTTCCCTTTATCTTCCCCACTACTACGAGGTGATACGAGCCAAAGCATACCCCCATGTACTAAGGCAACAAGTCTTCTGGAAAAGGACTGCTGTCACCACCAGAGGCAGTTATCCAGCATGATTCCCACTCCCATAACATCCGTCTTGCGGTCCAAATAATTTCTGAAAGGAGAAAACCACTTCCTAGAAATACAGGTTCAGCCTGGGAGACTGAGAATTTCTACAGAATTTCAAGTATTTGCTCTAGGAAAAAAAAAAAAAAAGAAGGAGGCAGCCTTACTGATGATGGAAGTTACACCACCTTTATGAAACGAAATTTGGCTGAAGCAGGTTCCTACACTGATTTTTAGTTTTCATAGGCTTATTAGGAAACTTGACTAAATCATGAAGATCAGTTGTAATAAAAAATTAAATTTATTACTTTGACTCAACATATGTCTGATACAAAGAAAAGTATCACATTTACTGAATTACTAAGTAAAGTTGCAAATAAAAGTTACAATAACTTTGATAGATTAGAGCATTATACTGAAAACCGCTACAGGAAGCAAATAAATCCAGGACAAAAGGTTATGTTTGTCATCTGCAGGCATGTAACAAGTTGACTTGTTCATGCCTATTTACCTTTTGAAAAATCAGTGGTATCTTGGTTCCTGGAACCTTCTTCTGATCCTGTTCCAGCAAAATTGACAGTGGGACACCAAACAAGCCAGAGTCTGAAGCATAAAGCAAAAGAAATGGAGATATTATCCACATCTGTTCCAGTACATGTGATAATGGCATAAACCCATATTTCTGAAGCAATAAGTCTATTCAATACATTCAGAGCTATTGACCTTTTGTTCAAAGTGGTTTAATGTCTTTGTCAATCAAGTTACTACACAAAGAATTCTGGCTAAAAGGACTCATTCATCTCTTTCTCGGGAGTCTTCTGTTTTGACTTCAAATTGCCATCCACACATTCTGCAGCACAGTGAAACAAACTGCATAAATGAACCATCTGCGTGGTTCTGGTTTGCAGAATGGGTGTGATGATGACCCTGCAATGCAGAGCTTCATTACTCAATGCAAGTTATTATAGTTAAGATGCAAATGGAAAGAGTAAAACATCCAGAACTTGGCTACTAAAATGAGACAAATATAATTATCACTCAGAGTTACTCTGAGCACTTCGCTCTATGATAGTTTTGAAATAGGAGCTTTTCAACTTCCATGTTCTTGAATTATACAATACTGGCAGAAGAGCAAGATAACCAACTCACCAAAGGTTTGTTTTATTGTTTTTGTGGGTTTTTTAAAAAAAGCAAAAGTACAGTTAATTCTTGGTTAGAAAATAGCCTTTACAATAGTGCTAAGGCAATGCAAATTAAAAATAAAAAAAAAAAAAAACCAAGAAGAAATCTAGTGCCAGTTAATCTAGCCCTGATGCAAAACCACCCTTATTCTTCAAGTAAATGGGGCTCTCATCTATTTATGACCCAGAAGTAAATGACTATTAAAAGAGAGCTATACTAGTAATAACTAACCCAAAGTCTGCTGACACAGAATTTCTCTGTCAGAAGTACTGATAATTGCTGTATGTGCAATTTTTCTGAAACTGCATATAACACTACATATAGTTAAAAACTGCTGCTTGGTATGATACCATGCCAATATTGAACATAGAACAGCTGCAATTACTAAAAAAAATTGTCAGCCCTTGAAGAAATGTGATATACATCAAAGAAAGATCAGTTTCAACGCCAAATCAAAAAGTTCTTGTATCTCTGTGAGCATAAAAAGTCTACCTATAAAATACAATAGACTCATACATACAGTCAATATCCATACCCCATAGCTTTATTATCTTGAAGATCTTGTCAATAATAAAAGTAAAAAACAAACTACAGAAGGTCAATAGAAAGGCAGGGCTGGGAACAGCACAGCATTCCCCAAAAGAACTATATTCTCATCATCTTTTACATACTCAGCACTGAGGGGAACAGCCAATAGACCCACCACTGTATGAATCAATTGGTCCAAGAACACTTCAAGGGTGATGAGGTGACGGTCAGGTAGAGCAATAAGGTACTGAAGACAGTATATTGCAAAAGCAGATTTGCTTGGGAGAAAAAGTGACAGATCATTGTCTATTTCCTACACATTTCCATGAGTCTAGTCCACCTTTTTTAACTTTTAAAAAAGTTTTCAATCAATTCAACATTACATGAATTCCTGCCATTCAGATAATAATGAAATTCAACCAATAAATTCTGTATGAAGAAGCAGTTAAAATCAAGACCCAAAATACATGAGAAGAAAGTGTTTTGTGTCTGATTATTAATGACACCACAAGCTGTCTTCTTCAAGAAGAAAATGCATTTAAGGGATAAAGTTCTTGTAGATGTTTCTGTGTATGCCTTTTGCACTTAAAAAGCTATCTCCTACTATTGTGAAGAGTGTATTCTGAAGAATCCATTGTACCTTGCTGTATATCTCCATGCTCTCTGTTGCTTTCAATTATTTAAAGTGAGCTATTGCACTATCACATTCACAGAACCTTGACAACAGAGTTATGGCCAAAGGAGGCTTGTGATTAACTGGTAACACATTCTGAGCTCTTGTAAAGCATTTAGCTGAAGCCAAAAATATGAAAACAAAACAAAGCACTGAAAACCTCTAGCATCTTGAAATTAGTTTCCATGTTTTCTGTGTTCCCAAGAAAAGCACTGTGATTATGCATATGCTCCAACAGCTTGCAGAGTAAAGCTGTTGCAGCTGTTGCTGATGCAGAGTTGCATCCTCTGCTACAGATTAAATCTTCCATTTACTATGATGCCATTCTGCATAAAAGCTGCATTATAGCCTAATACTGGTTGGGTAAGGCCTACATGACACAGGAAAGCTTGCCAGATAGAACAAGAAAGTAGGTGACAAAGGCTCCCAGCATCTCCCACTAAGGGCAATGAAAGCAAAAGTCAGGTAGACTCATAGAATGACAGAATTATTTGGATTGGAAAAGACATTTAAGACCACTGAGTTCAACCATGAAAGTAGTCCAATACCTACCTTCAGGAAAGCTGGAAAAGAATACACATGAAGAGCACATTTCCAAAGAGCTCTTCGGGAATAAATCAGCACATACAAATTTCCGTGAGGCAATTCTTGCTGCAGAGCATGCTACTATGATACTTACCCTTTTTCACTCCCTAGCCTATCTGCTTAGTGATTGACTTGAGTTTTAACTTTAGACAATAAACAAGGGTGCAGTAGCTGGAGAGATTGTGTCAGTAAACTTGTTTAGAGTGTGCCTTGAATTAAGATGTAAAATTAAATGCTGCTCAGGACCTATATTAAATTCATATACTAAATAAAATTCTGTGATTCTCTGAACTGGGTGCATTTGTTTTGTGGGATTAAAACAGATGCATTTTGTTCAGAACAGAAAACACCAACTCACCTTTGGTTTTGATTTTTACAGCTTTTTGTTGCTTGAATTCTGTCCCAAGTATGTCATAGAGAGCAGTTAATTCAATCAGTGCTAAAGAATAGACTTTCTTCATATCCTGAGGGGCCAGGTCACCAATCTTTGTGGTACCTGTTTTGTCCTTCGGCAGTCTGAAATTCTAAAAGCAGAGATTTGCAGCAGGGTGAATAATCCAAGTCATGACAAATTACTTAGCTCAAAGGCTATGCTTCCTTCAGGGCACAACCTTTCATCATGAAGCCTCCTGTTACAGACTAAATCACAGGAGAATCCCTCAAACAGGTCGAAAAGCAGATGATCTTAAAATGATAGGAAGATTCAGGTTCCTGGTGACTTCTGGAGGTCATCTAATTCAACTGCCTGCTCAAAGCAAGGCTAAATTCAAAGTCTGATTGGGTTGTTTGTTGTGCTGTTCAAATGAATTTTGAAAACTCCCAAAACCCCCTGTGGGCACCTGTTTCACTGTTAAATGCTCTCATGGGGACTTTCTTTACTTTGCAAAACAAAATTTCTCCGCTAGTCACTCGTGTCCATTACCTCTTGTCCTTTCCCACTCAAGGAAAGTCTGGCTTTGTCATGCCACCTACCCACTCCTCCAAATTCTGCATCCTTTTCCAATTTATAGTGGTGGAAATGTCTGTCCATGAACAATCCTATGCATGTAAAATTGGAAGAGAAATCCCCCTCGCACTTACGCACACAAAATAAAATATTTGGCTGCCACATAAATAATAATAAAAGGGTTCTCTTCTTAGGGAAGGGGGATACTTAATTACAGCTCATTTCTACTGTGCTAAATGCTCAGAGGCTGCAGTCAGAGATCAGTATAAGGAATTTAGTTGAAAAGGTGAGGGAGAGGGACTTCCCAGCTCACTGAGCTTTCTAACTCCATCTCTCACCAGCAGGCTTCTAAGTAAGATTCTTGCCTGTTCCTGACATTAGCAGTGCACATGACTCAGAGCAGGAAGGCTGACAAGACTTTCTTCCATTTGAAAAGATATATTATACTCCAGAATTATTTTTGCATCCTGTACAAACCCAGCAATAGCACAGATGATTGGTGGTTATGGCACATGACTACAAGGGCAGATATCAAAATATAAACACAATTTACAAATGGCAGATATGTAGCTGTTTCCCACCTTGAGCTTTCACTGACTTGCACAAACATGTCTGTTTAAAAATAGTTGCCAATGACAAAGCGTAACCAATAAATACAAACTGTAGAATTTAATAGGTAACTCCCTTCATTTTCCTATAATTTTGCCACTCCTTTTATCACTAAAAAATCCCATAGCCATGTCTTTGACCAATCCTTCACAAGCCTAGCTAGAAGTAGAGCTAATGTATGTATTATGCATATATACATATACACAAAAGTTAGAGTAGAGCTTTCATCTCCTTGTTATAGGCTGCATTACAGAAACATGACTCAAACACTTTAGAATCCATTTGTAAGTATCCATTAGTGTCTGGTTTATAATGTTTAAATTAGTATACATTGGGCAATTACTACTTGAAGAACAGACTATGTTTACTCAGAGGTGTTTGCATACAATTTTAGGGAAAAAAAAAACAAACAACAAAACAAACCAGAGGATTTTCACACCAGTCAGTAGTTTACAGGTTATAACTACATGTTCATGAACTGCATGTTTATGAACTGTTAGGCAGGGAGAGATCCTCAGAGATTTCTGAGGATCAACAACAAAATCCCTTAGAGGATTTTCTTTTGTATTTATATGGATTCATTCAGAAAGGGCCATATTTTATTAACAGTTCGAACTAATCCTTAATTTCCTGTCATTCAATTTCCTAGACCATTCTGTTCTTCATTTTCATCTCTCGCCTACCTGCACTGGATAACTGCACAAGGTTTCCAGTCATCCACCAACCCTTTTTAATTGACAACAGAGCTTTTTATTACAGAGATAAAGGATCTCCCTGCAGATAACAGGAAAAAGGGCTGTAAACAAATGAAGTAAGGACACAGTTTGTGTACAACTACCACTAAGCCATTTACTCCAGCTTAATATTACCAGTTCATCACTGCTTAGATATAGAGTGAATTTTGTTATACAAGGATATAAACAGGCATCAAAGTAGTTATTTCCATGTTATTGAAAACACTATTTCCAAAAAATTAGTTATCTTGAGAAGCTCTATCTCCACAAAGCTGAATATGGCAAAATTCTTCTAAATCTATTTCACTCACTATCAGATAAATTTCAGGCAAGCAGTACCTCTAATAAAAACAAAGAGGAAAAAATAGGAAACACCTACCGGGAGAAGAGTGTCACCCCCTCCACTCTTGCACATATTGCCTACTGAGCTGTCTTTGAGATTAGCTGCCTGTTCTGCAAATGATATCTCCAAATTGATGTCAGTGTCCGAAGATGGCATGACTTCAAGCATGCTCTTCTGCTCATCTGTTCCGAGATTGAAGTTTGGACCTGAAAACACCATAAAAAAAATCCTAAAAATCAACGGCAGCACCAGTGAGCACCATTCAGTGCATAACAGTAAGTTTTAAATAGAAGTAAATGCTGTGTAAGGGATGGACTTTCTGTTTGCAAATTTGCTGTTTTCTGCAATTTTTATGTCAGTTGAAAATTTAGCTTCTGACAAGGGTTCAGCTTCAGGTTTTCTTCAATAATTTTGGCAAGGCATGGGGTTTTCTCCTATTTATCCATTAGGAAAAGGTAGAGCAATCCACTTCAAACAAACATCAGACTCCCAGAATCTTGCAGAGCCAAAGAGCTTTGACTTCAGACGTTTCTTGCCATCAAACACTTTCCAGCCTCAAAGACTGTAACATCCCGCAACCAAATCAGCAAATATTTCTGCTCTTAAAATTTCAAAAGCAAAAGAGAATGTGTCCTCTATGACCCAAAGCATTAACATCTGGGAATAACAGGGATTACACAGATCATTTATATTTGTTCCGTCATTCCTGTCCTCACCTCAGACCAAGAAGTCTAGATTCTTCAAAACTGTTTGGGCGTGTTTCCATGATACAGGGAAGGATTAAGTACACAACAATGGCCTTACTTCTTTTTCTTTGTTCCTTAAAGAAAATACTAGATAAACTTAGAACATTTTTGTTAAAAAAAAAAATAAAGAAGGAACAAAAGGGAGAGGCAGTTCTGCTTTTAGAAAAAGAAGTTGCCCAATTTCACAGTAAATCAACCGCTGCTTTTCAGTTTGAAGTTAAAATATATCATGAAAGAAGCAAGAAGAAAATTATATTGTAAATAACACTGTTTAATACAAAGCATCAAAGACAATTTAGCCTAAGAAACATTTCCAAATTTTGCCTGTTGTGTGTGTTACTCATTACTTGCTTTTTCCAGAGTGGCTTCTGCTCACTTTCCATAGATCCCAAATTACCTAGGGCATAGGCTAAAGATTAAGTTGATCCTGAAACTAGAGCTGTTCCTTTTGGTACAGAGATACATGAGTCCTCAGTAAGCAAATACATCCGAGGCCGAATTCATCTCTGACTCCAATCTTTGGCCTCCCTGTGTGTATCCCTATATATCGTGTAAAATGTTTAATGCATCTGAACTGAATGAAAACAGTTCCCCATTCCCCCAAGACTTTTGTCATGCTAATGCAGCCTATACGTGACCTACATACTTCCTACCAGCCTAGGAGGGATCTGGTGTTAACAAACAAAACCGCAGTAGCTCCTATTTCAGTACTCTGGTCATACCAAGGTGCTGTGTAAAGCAGATGTCTTGGTAATGCTGTGCACATTTTAGAGGTCTGGAAATGCTGCTGTTGTGGGGAGTTTCCTCTTGGTTGTATAGCCTTGCTCCTATTGTTGTGCATTCCTTAACTAAGCAGCATCTGTAAAGAGGAAGTAGCTTTGATGTTCTGCCAATTTGCCAACTACATGCAGTATTTCATGCAAGAAATGTAAATGTGATACATAAAATGTAAATACTGTCTATGAGGATGTGGAAACCGTATTTTACATGAGTTTCGTACCCTTTCCTTGGTTCACAGAGCTATTTTAAGTTCACATAAAATGATGGGAATTCTTCAGAAAAAAAACAAGGAAACATCACAAGTGTCAACTTTGCTGTTTCCTAGTCTTGCTAGAGAATCTAGAGTATACCCCAATGGAGCTATGCTGATCGATCTTAATTTATGATTGGAAAGGCAGAGTAATTTTTTTTGATTAACAAAGCATTTCTCTAAAATGCCAGTTCATAGATGATTATAAATAGAAAATAAAAAACTTTTTAATCATTTCACTGACACTATCATTTTGGCTATAGGTTCCTTGCTTATCACGTAAAATGAAAAGTAAAAATAAACCCTTTAATTAAAAAACACAACCACATTTCAGTCTTTTTCCCTATCAAGAAGCAAACATCACTGCTCTTTACCCTCATATTACACATGGTACACACAATTCTTTCATCCATTTTCTAGACTGTTATGCTTTGAAATTGCCCTTATACAAAGGTTTTTATCTATCATTCTTCCCTTGGAGCTAATCCTCTGTTCAGAAAGACAACTGCAGTCTCACAGTAAACTGATTTTTGCTGCTACCCTATTTAAGATAATGAATATTTGACTTTTTATCTGTTTTATTCTTTCTTTTCTATTTCTTGAGAGGTCTCAACCAACACAGTCATTTTTCTTTTGTATCTGTTGAACATATTGCTAGCTTTGCAGGCCTTTAGTGAGTGTCATAGATTGTTAAATTGATAATGTCTTTTAAGAGCTTAACAGATGATTCTGAATTTTCTTTTTGTTTCCTGTAGACATACTCCATACCTATAGGAAACAAAGGCACTTAAAGCCAGTAAGTGAGCATCCTTCCAAAAAAACTCAGATATGCAGCTACAAAAAAAAAAAAAAATCTAAGGAGTTCATTAAACTGTTCTGTTTGAGCAGGATTAGGCAGAAAAGAATAAAAATGTAATGGTTTTGTATTATTCTGTGAGTTTGCATACACTATTTGGTCAAGAGATAAGATGTGTCAGTTCGGTAAGAAAGGAGAAGTAAACACAGGTTCACACAGCTCAAGTATGCTCTACAGGCAAACAACTAACATCTTCAGTTTGGTAGAAGCACTTGGGAATGCAGCACTCAAATATCAAATTAGGAACAGTCATCACCTTTGGAGTATGGCCAGAAAGATTGTTTGCCATAGCAGTTTTAAGACATCTCAATTTAAGCTTTTTTAATAATGTCTGAGATGATGTTCACATTTTTTTAGGTAAAACTAGGACTACTTCTCTGTCAAAGAGGTTTTCCATTTTAAAATAACATCTTTGGATTTGGATTTCATAAATATTTAGTACTTCTGAAATATCAGGCACCGCTTAGCTTTTGCCTTAAATTCATTCACTGTTTGTATAACACTAATTTGCTCATCATTCTGGAGGAAAGATCACAGCACAGCACTGAAACAGGTGCAGTGCTTTTAACACCACCAAACTTCCATGGTTTGACTGCAAATTGAACTGATTTTTCCTTCCTGCTCCAATCCTGGGAGCAGAGCCCATTTCAGCATGTTGACAAATGCAGAAGTGTATCAGGATGTAAGCAGGCTGCATTTGCCATCCCCATCACAATCTGTGCTGAGAAGAGCTAGCATATGGGATTTGCCTTTCAGAACTTCCCATTTCTGAAGGGTTCATCAGGGCCACTGGGAAAAAAAGAACCAGATGTGATAAAAACTCTATAATAATTGCTTGGTAATTTTCCAGCTCTGAATCCTGCAGTGAAGTTTATTGACACAAGCACCAGGCATCTTCCTTCCCTTGTGCTGAACCAGCTGTCTGGCAGTACTCCCAATTTTTTACTGTTCTGACTGAAGTGAGGTTTGCTGAGAAGGAAGGAAGGAAATACATACTTCTGAAAACACACAGTATTGGTGCTATTCAGGACTGGTTTATATTAATCTCTCTCACTTCAACTTCCATGCATATCCTGTATTGTCCATTGCTGTTTTCCCGAGTCTAATCCTAAAGTAAAAATTTTTCCAAAATACTAATGATCAGTATTCTAGATCTGGAACAGAATTTTATTTGGTGGCTTAATTACAGATAACTAACTTGTAGTAGGGAACTTGATCTGCCTGCTCTAAGTGGCTATAGGGTTCAGTCTAAAACCTATGTGCTATCCAGCCCCCCAGAAGAATAGAAAACCCCAACATATAAACAAAGCAGAAAAACAATGCAGTATCTTAAAGTTTAAATGGCTACCAGTAAATGTCCTGATCTCTACAGTGGTAAGTATGGCGGTATAAAAGACACAGTGCAACCTCTACTTTGAAGAAACCTAAGATGATGCAGGACAGCCACCTTTTCATTACTGGATCTGAAGAGCAGCAGAAAGCTCTATCAAAGTCTTTCATCAAAATTCACGCTCTCAAAACAGAAACTACAGAATCAGCTAAGGCCTTCTGTTACGCTTTATCCTGGCAGTGAGATGAAGGGGTCTTCCATGGGTACTGCACCCTTCTTGCATGATCTACATGCCATTGAACACAATCCAGTCCTACACACAGGGAATGGTTATTTCCTTTCCATTTTCCTTAAGAAGGTAAGCAACCATTTTTCTTCTATCCCAAAATTTTCTTTTAATTTGAACTGCAGATATATAGCCAGTTCTCACTGTTTTTTCATGTTTATAGTCCATTTAGGTTTATTGTCTCGTATGCACAGATGAGCTTACGTACAGTATACCAGAGATAGACCAGAAGAGAGAAATTAAGGATCAGGAAAGATTTAAGCATAAACTGTGAGAGGAGACTTCTCTCAGATAGCTCAATTATAAGATGATCCCTGGTAATAAACCAGGTTTCTCAGATGGCTCAAAGGACACTATCTACAGCCACACTTAAAATTTTACACCCCAACAATGCAGTTCAGAACAGGTTCCTCATTAGAATTTAATTTTAGTTTGCTGAAAAGTTACTTGAAATATGGACCCTTGTAGTAGCTTGTATAGTTGAATGCCTACAAAAAAAAAAAGGAAAAAAAATAAAGAGAAAGTCATTTGGCATTACCTTTTGTTCCATCGTGTGTTTCATTTTTGTTTTCACTTGTTCTCACAGTTGAGGGTTCACTTCCATCACAGACCTAAGAAAGGAACAATAAATATGCATGCCTATAAAAACCAAATGCATGCTTGTAGAAACTCCTTTGACCTTGTGCAGGATTAAACCACACCCTCCTGCAATACAGGAGTATGCAGAAGTGTTTCAGCAGAAAACCCTTTGCCAAAGTCCAAGGGGATCTGAAATCTAGGTAATTAAAACAGAAGTAGTTGAGTCAATTTCTCCCCTTCCTAGAAGGCTAAGTGGGTGAAAGACTTAATTTTCCAGAGTGACAAAGAATAAGAAAATGTAGTCTTTGACCTGAAGCCATAGTTTGCACTGGAAAGGATGACTGACTCCAAATTCCTTTCTCTTGCAAAATCTTAGTCACCTCCCCTACAGAGCAACCTCATCCCCTTTGCAGGGCAGCCCGACATTATTATCTGTGCTTTCAGCTTTGATTTTCAACAGCAAAGCCAGGACACTGTGAAGAGACTTCAAAATGGGAAAGGATTTGAACCACCCTCTCCTTTCTAAAATGCAGACCTACCCAGTCTCAAGATGTGTCAGATTCCATGAACTGGATGACTCCTACTATAGGCAAAAACATTTCAGAACATGTAGAAAATCTATGCCCATATATATGGGTATACATATACCCATATACATTTTTACCCCTGCATTATTTTTACTGTGTTTTTGGCAACTCAAATTAATAATGAATGTTTTGCACTCTAGATTTCTAGTTGTATTTTACTCAAGCAATTTATAACTCCATACTTACTGAGAAGAAAAATTCAAGTTTTAATGATTTTTTCTGCCGGCATGATCTGTATATTCACTTCTTTTTTTCTTTTTTTTTTTTTCTTTAACTGGGGATTCTGAGAGGAGGAAAAAGATAGCGCTCCTGCCCCAAAAATTATTACTGCTTCATAAAGCAGCAGAAGCAGACTGGGAAGCTGTCAAGGTACCAAAAGCCTGGTTTTTCTTTGGGAATATGGCAGGAAATTTAGGAGAGACATCAACACAGTTGTTGTGTTGATGCAAAACATCAACACTATTGTTTTACCTTTCCTCCTGCTTTCCTCCAGATGAAGGGAGGTTACAGGATTTTTGGAGGCTATTGTTAAACTGGAATGACTTCATACAGCTGCAGATGGCTTCAGTCCTCTTTTGTTACATAAAAAGCTTTCTAACTATGGAAAAGTAACAAAGTACTGAGACAAGTTACCTAGGGAGGTTGTAAAAGCTACTTCACCTTCTGTGACAGTTTAGATGAATAACCACAAGCAACGATTTCTGAGTAATTATCTTGCTTTGGAGAAAGGAATGCAGCACAGGTTTGAGGGCCTACACTTGTTTTACTTTATTTCTGTTAAGGAAACAGGTTTAGAAGGATTTTTTTTCCATTATTTCTGAATTTAAGAAATTTTTTAACCTTCTGTGTTATGCTTCTTATATGGCTATAATCATTTGTCTGTTTGCATTACTTCTCACTGATGTCTTCAATATCAAAACACGAAGTTTAAGAGACACAGAAGTCTACTGAACACTGTGACGTAGGATTTTCAAACATTACAGCGTGTAGCTTAAACACAGGAACATGAGTATTTATTGTGCTTTACTGAAATAACATCCTTGAAAGAGAAATTATACTGCCTTAAGCTATATGATATTTTACCTAAATTGCTCTGCTATTAGATCGTGTAATTACAAATCAGATCCTGGAAAGCTTTTATGGAGTTAATATCCCTTCTGTAATCACAAGCATGGCAAAAGAATGAAAGCGAAGCTGTGCCTCTGGAACACACATTTGAACTTACAAACTCCCCCCACTACATTTCACTGTGACTGAGTTTGAAAGGAGCCGATGAAGGAGATGATGTTGTTGAGGGAAAGAGGAAGTTAAATCTCCTCAAAATTCACCGTGCTTTCCACCACCACTACCACTGCACTGAATGGCACCGTCAGCAGTGACAACAAGGGACAGAGCTGAGGTCAGGTAAACTTGCCATGCATATCCATCAGGATGAAGATCTCAGTGCTCTGTGGGAGCAGACAGGACATATACCCTTCTCCACAGAAAAGCAATTGTAATCATAGTCTTCATTTCCCTCCTTTCCCTTTCCTACATATGGGAGAGGAACTCTGTTCAACATTCCATGAGACGAGACTGGGACCTTTCAGGACCTGTCAGAACAACTTCCCATACACAGTTTAACAACACACAAAGGCCCTGGGAGTTAGTATGGGGTTTAAGCCCTCAGGTCATAAGCATAAAGACCTAGCACCAGTAAGTAAGAGCTACTACCACCCAAAGGTAAAAGTGGACTTTTGGCAGCTCTTTGGGTGATTGTTGTCATGAGTTTTGCATCTACATAAAAGTTAATTCAGATTAATGTCGTGACTATGGACTGATTGTTTTATTCATCACCTTTAAGCAACAGGAGGCCAATATACATACTTCTTTTTACTTACTAAAATCACTTAATGCAATGTCAACTCTGGAAGAACACCATTCCTGTAAATTTAGTCAAAAATTCCCTTGGAAATCAGTGAAAAATCTTCTGGAAATATCCCTTTTGTGTGTCATTCTCTCCTCCCACCCCTGCCTGTTCCTCTTCTCTCTGCCAGAATCAAAGGAAACAACAGACAGGAACTTACTTTTCCCTTTGAGTCATTTTGTAGCCTGAAGATATCTCTGACATCAGGAATCTGGTGCTGTTTGTTTTTTTTCCTCAGTGTTTGTGTGACAGTCTCTACTCGCTTTTCCACTGCTGCTCTCTGGGTTCGGGTCAGTGTGGATAGAAACACCATGCTTTCCTGGGAGTCACCAGAGCTCTCTCCAAACAGATTTGACAGACCTGCCTCCTTCAGCCATTCTTCTTCTAGTTCTCCCTCTGAGCAAGTCAAAGGGAAAAAGGCAAAAAAATTGGCTTTCGAGTACTGCGCCAAGCACACTGGATGTTAATGACATGACAGAGTTAATACAATCCTAGGGAAAGTACTATGGGGATACGCAATTAAGAATAATTACTTATACTATCATGACTTGGAAAAAAGCTATTGTTTCTGAAGAGCTTCAAAAGATTTAATATATGATATCAAAGCTTTTAAAATAGTTAATCCAATACAGATTGCTATGTGGCAATCTTCATAATAATCTACAGCATTTCTATTAAATCATATACCATTTTATAAATGTACATAGATATAAATTTGTATGGGTAAGTCTGAAAGACTCTGATCATCACTGCCTCATTGATTTTCAGTTCAATATTCAACCTTTTTTGCTCCCTTACTGACATGGTTCTGCCCACTTTTCTTGACACATTAATCCTACAGCCCTCCACTAGCTCAATTTAATGAAGGACAAACTAGGCTACAGGAGTCACCTTAATGCTATTTTTTCATCAATTCTTATGACATGGTCTCCAGCCTGCTGACAGCCCACAAAACAATTTTTGCTTTATTCTTATAGCTGATAAGGTATCCTTTATTGACAGATCACTGCACAAGAAAGATGAGAAAGCTATTGAATACTGTTACTGATGGCAAAACTTCTGATTCTGAAACCCGTATCTCTCTAATGATATTTTCTTTAAAACCCTAAGTTCTGTCTGTAGCAGCTGAGGTTGTGTTGAATGCCAGCAACGCTCTCAAATGTTCAAGCATTTATCAGATATTTACCATTTATCAGATATCTAAAAATACTCCAAATCTGGCATGTTTACTTCACCACTGACTGCAGTTTCCCACTGTGCCCAGTGCACATTCAAGTGGGCACCTGAATATTAAGAGCATTCAGAAAACAGACAACAGATTTTAAGTATGGATTTTGCTATGGCTGGGCAACCAAACCCTTAACCTCTGACAAAACTCAGATTTTATCAGGGTTGGAAAGAAGGGCTACACCCATTCTTCAGAGCAGGTGCCTGCCTTGCCTTTGCATGGCCGTGTTTCAAGCATGCCCCTCCCCCACCTCGGCAGGCCCAGCATCCAGGTGCAGCATCCCACACCTTCAGGAGTACTTGTATCCAAGCAAGGTGCTGCACATTAGGCAAGGTGCAGGGCATAGCAACATATGCTTGAGCTTATAACTCAACTGTGCTGACTCACCTGGGCTTCGTGCCAGAGTCAGCTGCAGTAACTAAGGGGAAGAAGGCTATGCAAAAAAAAAAAAAAAAAGGAAATGGGGTGCAGAGCCTAAAGGCACAGCCACACCAGTGAGCTGGGGTAATAGAAGAGGCTCATGCACTGCAGAACAATGGGCTCTGCTTCTCTGGAGAAAGCCTCACAGCTCTGTCAGATGCCCTGCTCCCTGGGCACAAGGGCTGGGAGCCTTGCTGCTTTCTCCAGGGGTCACGTTGTTACACTCTTCAGAGTACTTGTAAATAGCAGCACCATTTCAAAATGCTTAAGGAGGTAGAAGTGCAAATCCCTTTGAAAGCTCATGGAGCACATTATTCTCACTCATGTGGAGGCCATATCAAAATGCAAAATTCACCATTTTAATTTACTGAGACTGTAAGTCTCTTGTAAGAATGGGAGAGAGACAGATACTGCTCTGTTAAAAAGTAATTTTTGAGAGAAAACTGGAATTAAGGACATTACTCCTCTTTTGTCAGAGACAAAAAAAAAAAGAAAAAAGAAACTGCCCAACCTCTAAGGTCATGACCTAAGGAGTGGCCCATAATTGATGCTTCTGAGAAACAAAATAATACAACTGAACAATCACAACAGTTACAAGCGTAGAAAGTTACTCACTAAACTTAAACTGGTTAATCATTGGCTTGTCTTCTAAAGCGTGGGGTTTCTATCCACAATAGCTACAATAACAGAACAACATACACAAAGAGTGAAAGAGTGAGTTAGTTTAACAGTAAAATGCAAATAAAGCTTCAATTGTTGTGATTCGCAAGAACAGGCACCTTTCTGATATTCTGCAAATACCATTCAAAGGAAAATCATCCTTTTACTTATGTCCAATAAAACTCTTTCAGAGCACTGCCTGTTTCTGGTGATACGCATCAGAGGCAACAGAGTTTTCAAAGTGGATATTCAGGAAGGTGACCTCTTTTTTATGATTTGTGTTTAGTGGGTGCCATCTCTTGAAATAAGACTTGAAGAGAAATTCCTAAATCAGCAAACTGATGATCATTCACAGGAATGGATTTCGTTACCATCTGGTTCTTTCACTACAAGTGCTACTCCTTCCTCATGGTTATTTCCTCTGGTTTCATGGATGTTTTCAAGTTCTTTCCAGTAGTCCTCCATAGATAGTTCATCCAAGGAGTCCTGGGATCCCGAGCGGTCAAACGATGCTCCATCGGGGATCTTCTTGGAATGGTCATGGTTCATTGTATACTGGCCAGATCGACGGCTATAAACAAACCCAGAAGCAATTCTTGGTTAGCATCTTAAGATACAAGATATATTAATATCTGTGAAGGCAACTGGTGATGAATTGTGTCAAAGTATCAAAGCAAACCACTATCAACAAGCAAACCAAGATATCAAATATTACTTTTAATATCTGGAATATATTTTTAATTTAACATTTCTGCTATATATATCTTCCAATCCAGAATGACAGAGGAGTCAGTCTTAAAAAGGAAATAATGAATCCAAGGTCTAGTAATCCTGGTTACCAAACCTTTAATTCAACTCACAACAGTCAGTTCCACAAACCTTATGGTACATATCTTTCTATCACCGCTTAAAAAATTTTTCAAAAGTGTTTTTCTGCCTGAGTAAAATCTTATAGCTTCACAGTACAATTACTGTTTCCCTTTGTTATTCTGCCTTTATTTTTTATTAATATTTACTCTGGTATCTATGACCTTAATTACAGTTGAGAAAGGACAATGTAGAATTACTGCAATTACAGTTTGTGAAGTAAATTGGCAAGTCCGAATGTTTAATAAGGGCCACAGAAACTATTTGTTTCCATCTGGCTGTCTCTGACTGAAACCTTACCATTTTTATAGTTTGGTGTTACTAGTTTCTGATTCACTCCACCAAATGCATATTGCTAAGGCTTCCAAAAGGAATCTTTCATCTTAAGTATAGCTGCAACTAGAAAAAAAGAAACCAATAAGCTGAAACCTCCAGGTCTCATCTTGACCTCATTAAGTCATTGGCAAAAATGACCACTGACCTAGTAGGGAATTCATCTTAAAAAGGGCAAAGGTTTTAATGATATCACTGAAATTACAGGTCACCCTTACAGTCAAATATACCAAATCAAAAGCCACAAACTGATCCAGCGTATCAGTGCATTACATGAGTAGCAACTTGATTTAACTTCGGAGTTGATTCTACTTATAGTGGAGGTCAGATTGAACGTGATGATCTCCAGTGATCTTTTTCTAAACTAAGTTACTCTACTACTGTAATTGGTTCTTCCTTGTATTAAATTCTTCCTTGTATTAAAAGATAGTAAGCTCTTAGTATTTCAGGAAGAGCCTCAGAGTCTTTTATGTCTGAATTTATCTCCATATTCTAAAAAAGAAGGCATGGTTTGGATTTTAATAATAAGTATCACTTATTCCAAGAGAAAAATATATCAAAGATCAAGCATTGTGGATTTATCAGAGTGTAACCGCAGTAAATTAAGTCCTACCATCCCATTTGGCTGACTCGGTGAGTTCATATAGTATTAAAACAAAAGTCTCTCGTCCTTGCATTTTATCTCAGGACAACTGACGCTTGTTAGCTGCTCTTAAGTAAAAAAAGCCAAGCCTTTCTCTCTGAAGATAAGCCCCTTGTGTCTCCAAGTCACAAATCCTTTCACACCACACATGCTCGATTCTCTGATAAGAAATCCTGACCATATGGACTTTGCCTTTAAAGGTAAAAAGCCTTATGGAAGGACACTGAGTTTCCACCTGCCCTGCCTCTTTGCTCCAAGTGCAAGTTAATAAATGACAATTAATTACCAAGATAACACGCGCCTTAACACCATTCCTTAACCTGCCTTTACTTGAAAGCCCGGCGGAAAAAAAAACATAAAGGAGTGTTTAGCTTCTGCATTAATGGCAATAACACCACCATGGTAGTAGTACATGTTACCCAATAAATACAATATCTCTACCTCAGTTCTTTAACCTCCTGACAGGTGTGTACCACGCATGACATGTGCTGCTTGTGAATCCAACACTAATCAGTGCAGAAAGATGTTCATGGAGACACAGCAGAAGCGTCCCCACCAGGCAACAAGAGCACTGAGCGTGGGCAAAGCAGGTCAGACTTCCCAGCCCTTGCCCAGGCCTCCTACCTTCTTCAGCTGGAGGTGCTCAGAGCAGACTGGGTCTCTCTCACAGACTCTGGACACTTGAACTGCTGCCTAAGGGAGGTGAGATTTCAGTTTATTGTCACTTAGTTTAACCCTCTGGAGCTGCAAGGCAACTCTTGCGTGGCCTTTTACCTTTGGAACAACCTGCTCTCACTGACCTACCTCAGCTGAAATTTAACCATCATAGCACACAATGCAAAAAATAAAACTAACAGAGTGGATAAGTTAAAAGCATGCCCTTTGGGGGATTCTGGCAGGCTGAGCTGGGATACACCGCAGCATGTCATGGGCACTGCGCCATGCTGAGAGGGCAGAGCTCCTCTGATCCCTCTTTAAAAGCCAGCTTGTCACCTTCCCCAGACTAAGTCCTATTTCTGAGAAGAGAAGCCTGTGTCCCAAAATTCACAGCTGACACTCACAAAGAGCACTCAAGGCCATTTTCAGGGTCCTGCCAGCATTTGCTGTACATCACAAACACTGCATTAACTCTCAGAGACAGCGCCCTGCCCTTCAGTCTCTGGTCACAGGGTCACAGGGCTTCTCTTGTCAGGCTTCTCTTGTCAGGCTCCTCCCAGCCTGACCTTTCCATCCGCCATTAACGAACCAGTACAGGAACTCTCAACTGTAGGCAGGTAGTAACGCCACTTCTTGTCATGAAAGCCCTCAGAGACAGAAGGACATGAATGACCAAAGGATCCTGACAAGAAATATTCACACAAAACCTCCACCACTCTGCTGTGAATCTTCAAGTCTCTCCTTCAACGTGTTGTTTTAGGCCCATTCTCAGCTGCCAACCCCAACCCCAGCAGCGTTTGGGCTCCTCAGGAGCCAAGTGACACACCACTCCTGCTCCACTCACAAATTCCTTGATTCCTTGTCTTCTCTCATCAGACTCAGTCAATCCCTATCACCAGTTAGGATTTGGACTGCAAACCCTTTCAAAGCCATCTGCATTTGTCCACAGCCACACTTCATATTTTTGTGGGCTAGGACAGAGAGAGGCTCTGGTTGAGAGAAAACAACTGCTAAAGCTCTAGCTCTCCGAGCACATCAGATCTTATTTTCACTTCACTTGGTTCAAGGTTTCTTGCCTTGCATACTCTACCAGAGAAAGACATCGGTGAAGCAGTATTTGGTGCATAATCTGCACAGCAGTGGCTCCTGGCATCTTCATCTCTGTCTTTACTGTGAACTCCTTCCTGTGCACAAAGAGGTAGAAACAAAACAGACCTTTTGAGGATAATGAGGAGGGTCTTGATACCACAGGCTTGGTGTAGATGAGAAAACAAAAATAATTTTTAAAATTCACAGCATATGGA
The DNA here is from genome assembly GCF_003945725.1 of Corapipo altera. Lineage (NCBI taxonomy): Eukaryota > Metazoa > Chordata > Aves > Passeriformes > Pipridae > Corapipo > Corapipo altera. The sequence goes on from NW_020884874.1 coordinate 18,126,492, forward strand.
AAAATAGGTTGCAAATTAAGATTTTTATTTTTAGATATCTGTTGACAACAGCAAGAACATGGGGTTTCTGCTGTGACCTTCCACTAAACTCAATCCTTCTCCAAACTTATGCTCAGTAAGCACTAATTGCATATTACACAATAAAAATGCACAGGTGGAAGCACGTTAAAGCCAAGAAGAACAGAAAGGAACAAGAGAAAAGCAATCACTCTTAGTAATAATATTATACGGAATCTAGTCAAGAGATATATTTTTTAAAATAATTAATCCACATTTATAGATTAATAAAAAAAATTTTTGAAGTATTTAAAATGCCTCAAGTTACAAGCTTTAAAGTTTTGTAGAAGACTGCTATCCAAAAAACTATCAGTAGGAAATAAATATAGCTCATTACAAAAAAACACTATTACTGCAGTTGCAGAAAATAGGTTACTTCTCCAGTCCATTGTTATCAAGCATCCAGTTTGTCTATTTAAAATGTGAAAAAAACCCGCTGCTTTTCACGAGTATCTTAAAGGAGATCTCTTTTCTTCATACAGAAAATGTAGGGTACTGCAATGTAGGGTACTGCTAACACACACAGTCACTTGAAGTAATTTTCAAGTGTTTCAGATTACTAAACAGTAAGTTTACTCACCAGCAGTTTCTTTCTCCCCAGAAGACTCGTATTTCCATTAAGGTTTTCACTTATAACACTCTCAAACTCTATTAAAATCTTATTAACATCTATTCCCAATCATTAGTAAATAGTTTACTCTTCAAATAGCTTTAGAGGGAGCAGTGCAACACTCTCACTTGCAAACGACACGGTTAGTTCTAACCTCTCATACTTCAGAGCCAATGAGACTTTTGCCTATTTATCTCAGTACGAAACTGAGCTCCCAGGTATAAAACTCATTCTTCAATACAGTTATTGCAGTTTCTCACCAGACTTAATCTTCTTGTCCCACCCACCAGACATGCATTTATTTATTAGAAACATCAAGGATGTGAGAGAAACACTCCAGTTCTTCCAGAGGGGGGTCATTAAAAACAATTCTTGTAATGAACACCATTCATTACATTTACAAGGAAAGAAACCAGATTTGGGTTATTTCACTAAGTACTGATATGCTTCACATTGTGTCAAGTAATTAAGGGAGAAGAACTGTGTGCAAATGTTTTCTTCAGCATTTACTTTTGTGACCAACTGTGTCCCTTCTCAGCCTCTAAATAAATATGACTCCTTACATTAATCACTATTTTACACCGTAACAAAAATGTTGGTTTTTTCAGGCTCTGTTAACCTGATTTTGATTTCAACAATAGTCGTTTTATAATAGTTCAGTTGTCTTTATTCCTAATTTTCTTTCCTGTGAAGTCTAAATCTCCCTGTCTGTTTCAGTGCCTTTTTAGCAGTTCATAACTGATATTTGTCATGTGTAAACTACAACAGCTAGAGATTAATCAGTTAGTAAAGTGCACTTCCACGCTCATTTCAGATGAATTCACTTTGCAGAAAGCTAATTTTGCCCTTACTTCCATTCTTCTCACTTAAGAATTAAGGACCATGTTGTGATGGTCACAACATCACAATGAGTGATGAGAAAAAATATAATATTTGTCATTTTTGTAGTGCTAGGTAATAATTTTGGACCTTTCTACAGCACTATACAAACACTGTAATTGTATATTATAATTATACTGTAATTTTATGGTATTCTTATATACTATACATATTGGGTACGCATATAGATAAAGAAATACTAAATGCAAGGGCATTTATGGTCATAAAAACTAAGGAATATAAATACAGTGTTGAGTCAAACATAAAAGATTAACATGCTGAAAGAGGTGTGCAGTTCCTCTAGCAGGATTATTGCAGAAGAGCACATCGACTCTAGGAAAGGACAAAGTCCAGCTATTAAATACTGTACGAGCTAAAGCAAAAAGACACCAGTTTCTATAATCTGTTATCTTCTTCTTTTAAAACAAATGCAACAACGGATGAAATGCATGTGAAATGGAGGAATGGGAAACACCTTTTCAGCCTACAATTTAGGAATTTCTGTACAGGGTCCTTTTTTCTACCCACTTTTGGCAAATCTTGGAATTCAAAATTCAGGCCTGGATCTTTCCTGTATAAAAACTTTCACACCTATAAAAAGTGTCATAAGTGCAACAAGGGAAGAGACCATCTGCTTAATTACTGGGTCTATCTCCAATTCAGATTAAACTCTTTGGTGCTAAACAAATATGGTCCTTTCTCCACAGGTGCCAAAATAAATGTATGTGAGTTTTAAACATTGTCTTTAATTCAGTGTTCTACAAGACTAAGAGTTCTCCAAACATTTGCATCAGCTGATTTCCAACACTGAGAACAGTACAGAAAATGCATTGCATCAGCAAGTGTGCTGGGTTTGGGGTAGAGTTAATTTTCTTTGCAGTGGCTAGTATGAGGCTGTGCTCTGGATTTGTGCTGAACACAGGACTGAGAACATAGAAATGGTTCTGTTATTGGTATTTTGTTATTTTTATTTTGTTATGGCCTTTTCTGCTTTTCATACTGCTACAGTGATGAGGATGGGGGGATGGGAAGTTGGAAGGAGACACAGGCGGGACAGCCAACCCCAACCTACCCACGGAATATCCTGATACATGTAATATTCCATACCATGAAATCATGTTCAGTATATAAAGAGGGGAAAGAAGGAAGAAGTGGGGGATGTTTGGAGTGATAGTGTTTTTCTTCCCAAACCCTTCCCAACCCTTACATGTGATGGAGCTCTGCTCTCCTGGAGATGGCTGAACACCTGCTTGTTCATGGGAAGCAGTGAATTAATTTCTTCTTTTGCTTTGCTTGCATGCACAGCTTTTTCTTTCCCCGTTTAACTGTCTTAATCTCAACCCATGGGTTTTCTAGCCTTTACCCTTCTGATTCTCTCTCCCATGATGCTGGTGGGGAGTGGTTGTGTGATAATACTTGTTTGCTGGTTGGGGTTAAACCACAACATTAAGTGAGATAATTACTTGTCAAACTGAACTATTACACATCGTTAAGCTGTACATTGAAAATATAATGTTTGGCCTTAGAGGCTTCTTTAAATCCTATCCATTAACCATTGCTATTGGAATTCCTGCACAGTCAATGTCTTGAGCACTGCTGCCCCTTCGGATGCACTCTACAGTTCTCCAATAAACTAGCACTTTACTTCCAGAGTTATATAAAATGACAAAAATACATCTGACTATAGCTGCACTACAGCAGCAACTTCTGAAATGCCTATGCAAAGGGAGTCATTGCTCCCAAAGCTAGTCTAAGTTTGGTCATTTACATAAAAGCTATTAGCAATATTATTGCAGCCATACCTCAGGTGATACTGAGGCTCATTGATTCTGGGCACGATACCAACACGTGGTTAGATGTGTTAATCTGATAAACAAGACTGTGAGAAGAGGGAAAAAAGGGGTGGGTACTTGGCTCAGGGAGGTGAAGCATGTTGTGCAAGCTCATGGTGTAAATCAGTGACAGAAACAAGAATAATTCTCAGATCTCTGCAGTCTCTCACCACTGGACCACTGAGTGTTAAAGATTGAAATCTGAACCCATAGCATACTGCAAGGCAGATAAAAGGAAGCTCTACTGTTGAGGTTTTGTGATAGGTTCCAGCACTGTGGCCATAGAGTAGCACTCTCAAAGCAGAATTATCTTGTTGACATAGGAGTTACAAATACAGTAATCTGTGTAAGTAATTTTAAGTTTGTACAAAAGCTAGCTAGATTGAAACAAACAAAAAATGCCTATGAGTATAGTGGTTCATTTGGAAAACTATTTACCAACCAATCACATCAATGAGATGTTATATAAATACAGGACCTCCTAAGTCCTTTTTAATCCAAACAACTAAACAGACAATCCAACAACTAAACAAGGGAAACTGTGTGGTCTCCTGTCCCACTTCTCATCCTGAATGCTGAGCTACAAGAAGTGCGGGAATAAGTAAAGCTATGAAACCCAAAGCTCCCCCCATCCCTCCCCTTCTTTCAAGAAGCCAAGCAGCACCGCAAGGTGCAAAAACTTCTTAACTGAATTAATCAAGAAAGCTCTATAATCTAATGGTTATAGCAGTTGCCTGGCTTCAGCTTCCCATTCCTGGCTGGGACACTGGCCTGGGAAGGGATTGCCAGACCTTCCTATAGCTGTGGTGTCTACCAGAAGGGCATCCTGATTTTTCAAGGTTTCTGGGCAAAGTTGCATCCAAAAGATAATGCAAGGCCTTGATTCTAAGGCTGTGTTAAAGCAGGAATTTTTATTACCAAATCACTTATACTAATGGTTTCAACCTGATGTTTGAGAAATTTTTGTCACACCACCCCTTCACACAATATCCAGGATTTTGCAGTAAAGTTTTGAGCATTTTTCAAAGTCTTCTGTTAAAAAAAAAAAAAAATCAAATTGGAATTGATATGCCCATCAAAGCAGGTTGTCTTAAAATAACTGAATTTTTGCATAAAGCCAGAGAGTAGTGACACTACCTAAATGAAGATAAATTAATTTTTTTAAATGGAAACATCTTCAACTTTTTACAAGGCTTAACATATTAAAAAGATTCTTTCTATTTCACTGATAGTTAAATCCTCCCATCAAACAAAAGCCAGTATCACAACCTTTCATAAGCAGCATGTAATCCTTGAGCAATATGAAGATACAAGTCTGAACATTTGGTATCCAGAACAATGCAAAAATATTTCTCACTCCTTTTAAAGTGCTTCATAACTTTCAGAAGGCATTAGAGAACTTTCAGTGTGGGCTTGTATTGCTGCTTTTCATTCTAACTCCTAAAACCTGTCACTCATCGCAACAACTGAACCCTCTGTTTTCTAACTTTTGTGTCATTTACTCCTTTCATGACTGACTGCAAACCCTCCTGCAACTCAGTCTTTTCAAGACAATCATACAGGACATGTAAAGGTAACAGTAAAGATGTAACATAATTTCCAGTATTTTTGGTGAACTGACACTTAGCACTCCCTCTCTCCATAATTAAATCCTTTTATTTTGGCTACTCTGTGACCTTACGGAACATTCTGAACATCAACTGCAATCAAACTTGCCCAAATCCCCATTAAGCTCCAACAAAAAGCCAGAGAAGTAGAAACTGAGGCAAAGTTCTGTTCTCTTTCCAAAGAGTACAAAGTGATTGCAGAGAGGGTACAAAACAGTACTCACTTTCTAAATGAGCACAAAAAAGGCTAAGCAAAGAGAATCAGGTCTCTTAGGAATTTTTTTAAAATTCCATCAGCTGCTGTTAATACCTGCTCAAAACTGCTCTGGAGATTAACAAAAAAAACCCCAAACAATGAAACAAACAAAAAAAAGCCAAAAAAACCTCCCCAAACTAAACAAAGCAAAACAAAACAAAAAATCCAACAAATGAAACAACAACAAAAAAGACAACCGAGAAAACCAAAACCCAACAAAACAAAACAAAAAAACCAGAAACCACACCAAGTGACATTTTAAATTCCTCCATAAATAACAAGCAGAAAACAGGCCAAAGTTAAGGTTGCCAGACTATAAGAAGTATATATATACAATGTACTGCTTCCAGCCACATCTCATTATTATTTATATGAGGTTTTTTCTACTTTAGTACACATTCCTGATTTTGCAACCTTAGCCTGTCACTAAAGAAAACAGGAAGGAAATTGTGGCAATGACACAGGCTATTACACTTAATATTCTAATCCACTATACCAGAAATGGAAGATTCCCGATATGATGCCAAAACTAAATCTGCCTGAACTATATGCAGCAGTTCTAAGAAGATTAAAATATTTCATGACATTTCCTTTAGTAGGACCTCATGTTCCTACACAACCATTTAGACTCTACCTATTTTCTATTTCTGGTTAGATACTTTATAATTATGGTACACTGACATATACACATCCTATCTTAAATGAGGATATAGATCATTGGCCCTCCGTGTATAATTGATGATGTGAAATGATTTATTATCAAAAGAGGTGTTAGAACTGTAACATATACATATATGAACGGTTGCCAAAAGAGTTATTTGATATGCCATCCCAGGCTGTTTCAGGAAAAATATGACCTTGTTCCACTCCACACAAAGTGAGAAAGAATTCAGGATTGACAACTGCAGCCATAAAGCTCATCCACCACAAAATGATTACACCAGTTGTGTTTCCTCATTTGGGGGGGGACTGCTGCATTCCAGCATCCAAGCTGTTCGACTCAATGCATGCTTTTAGCTTTATTCTCCAACCATAGAATACAAAAGCCTGCTTATTTCTTTTAGTAAAAGGTAAGTCTCGTGGACTCAGATCTGGAAGGTTTTTAGAACTCCAAAACATCAAAACAAAACATATGATCAGACTTGCAATAAAATTATCACAATTTAGCTAAACTTTCATACCATTTGAATGAAGAGTCTCAAAGGCTTTGAATTCACAGTGTTATTTTTTGCCCATATGCATCAATTGCTGTTCAAAATCTAACACTCCAGAAAGAGAAACAGCTATTCCTGAGAGAGCAAAATCCACCAGAGGAGAAAACAAGGGGACAAGGGAATGTGGGTGGCCTGTACAGGTAAAATCACAAGAGTGGCAACATGTCAGGAACAGGTTTGCAAGTTGTGCAGACCTTTGGAAGAACTGGAAAAGCTTACAGAACCTCAAGTCCCACTGAACAAAAAACACAAGTCAATTTCCAAACTCCAGTATGTTCAAACCTAATCTTGTTTAAAGCTATAGTTTTAAAAAAAAAAAAATGCCTACAGCTAGGAAAATAAGGAAAGGAAGGGCCTCACTTGAATCTCCTTTGTCACTTTTTTGGCTCTGTCCCATGATCAGTTGATCGACCTTTCTCATTGCTTCCAAATGCCTCCTACATCACCTGGCTTCACATGGGCACAGATGTTTTCCTTTGCAGTTTTGATTCTTTCATTCTCTACTTCATATCAGTGACAAAAAGTCTATGGTAAATTTGTTTTCTGTAAGCACCCTCATGCTACTTATTGGGAAAATACTCAAGCATATAATACACATTTTAAAAGTACACTTTTTTTGTAATCTTCTAAGAGAACCACTGGAACTAATCTTCTCCCAAAGAAGAGAATAAAGCCTGTCTGAGATCACTTCAGGCTCCACAAATATCAAAGAGAATAAACCAGGAAGTGAAACAGATACAGTATTTGTAATTCCATTATTGAGAGGCATAGAGAGGAAAGATTTAAATAATTTATTTTTCTTTTCACACTGGAAAAAATAAGCATGGCAACGAAGCCCGATTTAACTATCCTGGCAAATACCAAGACCATCTAGTAAAGTACAGTTACAGCCATGAAATGATACTCAAGTCACTTTTGTGTCTTTAAAAGCAATTAGCTCTCTAAAATCATTAGTTCTTACCATGCTAAAGGACCTATTAGTTAGGCCTATAACCCTGTTACTTGCAAAAATAAGGCTTACAGCACAATTCAGTAATTTTGTTTATGCTTGAAGGAAACTGGCACACATTCATAGTCAATTTATTACAATATAATCCTTACACTCAGAATAAATTGTAAATGAATTTGCATGAGCATTCTCAAACAGCAGGCAAGGAAATCCATGCAGGAATCTAAAGACATTTTGTAAGGAAAATGTTTTTATTGTCCAAACAAACCACCAAAAAATTCTCAGTAAGACAGAGTAGATAAAAGTGATCTCACAGAAGCTAGACAAGAAAGGGAGAGGCAAAACCAAAAAGGGCTGAGAAGACCAGCATGTGCAAGGTGGGCCAGTACTCAAGTATTCTGAGGGATACAGGTCTATTCAGAAGCAAAGCATCAGAAATGCTTAAAGGCAAGGGAATAGGAGAGAGGGAGACCTCAAGGATGCTGCAAGAGAGGGACCATCTGGGTTTAGTTTATGCTTAGCATAAGCAAGGAGGTGTTTGCAACCAGTCTGAAAAGTGGTCACTAGAATTTCACCTACTGTCAGAGGAGCCAACACAATAATGGTGCATATGCCTGTGCACGAGGCAAAGCTGCTTTGAGGAATTCCTCTAGTAAGATTCAGGCAGAGCGTGCCACGGGAGAGGCAGAGGGCAATGCAGATCTGCCCTGACCCAGCTGTTTCCTTCACAACCCATCCCCACAGTCTCACCACACAAAAGGGGCAGCCGAAGAGTCCACTGTCACCTCAGCAAAAGAAAAGAGACTGAAAAGGGCACCCAGTCACAATTCTTACTTTTTACCCTCCAGGGCAACTGCCAAAGCTGTGCGTCTTTGCAACCTCTCCTTTCCTACCAAACTCCCTCTTCTAAGCAAATATTCCTGGGAAATTCCTGTTCCTGGGGTGTAACAGCTGAACTGTCTGCAGGACTCTCTGTAATGAGTCATGCTAATGAGTACTTCCAAAATTTAGTGCCCTATAACCAAGCAAGGAACCCACTAAATGAAACAAAATTACACTAATATATTACCTCCCTCCTCATTTTTCTGGTAGTTTTTAAATATTGGTAGGCAACCAAGCAAGCAGAAAGCAGCTCTGGATTACAGATTATTTCCTTTCCACTCCCTCTTTGACACCACCTCTGTTTTCTCAACATCACCAGAAAAGATATAAAAATTTCCATTTTATCAAACAAGGCTCCTGCAAAGCTTTACTGGTACTTGTATGCATAGGTATGTCCCTTCACTTACAAATGAAATATATAGATATACAGCTACCAATCTGAATATACAATATGTTTGTGTGCAAGTTTGGAAGCTAGCCTACCAAGTTCAGTACGGTACTACCTGTCCACAAGGTCTGAGCATCAGGATGTGAATACAAACCCAAAACTTCAATGGAAAGGATTTGAAAGAGGTCTTGGTTTGTTCCAGGAGAGGAGAAAACAAAGAGAACACAATACAAATGAAACAACAGGGAAAACAGACAAGAAATGAACACCTGAAATTAAGAAAAAGTAAACAAAACATGCAAATTAAATACCAAGTTGTTTCATTTAACAGAAACAACTGTTCAAAAAGAAAAATAAAACCTGAAAAACACATATGTATTTTATTATTAGTTGATCACAAATGATTTTTTATTCTTTACTCTTAGATATGATTCTCCTTGGTGTAAGCAGTCTCCTTTCTGTGTGGGTACGTAGGTAGCCAGTTCATCAAAACTGGCTGTTCATATATTAAGGTGGCAAGAGGAAATGTTCAAGATTGGTCAGAAAGTTAAATCTGCTACTACTAAAATGAGAAAAAAAGAAACAGAAGACCAAAAGAGCTCTTACCAACTCTAACTTAAATTACACTTATCAAAGAGGATGCAGACAAGGACTGCAAGAATTCTGGGATTTCAACATTAAATACCGGTAGTAAATAAAAAAAAAGCCCTTTTTTAGATTTATAAATTATCTAGTTGATAATTCTTCATAGAAATTGTTTAGGAATATCCTTTGTTTTCTTTCCTAACCAACACCTCTTTCTTTACTAGCATTTTACAAACATGAGAGATACCAGTTTCTAAGTTAACATATAGGTGCCCCCTGTGGTTTTTCAGCTGATAACGTTCCCCATGATTATTTTTATAAAAAAAATACCATTCTATTTTGAAAGATATCAATCAGTTATATAAAACATATTCCCTTTTTTAAATTATTGCATCACTAATGTTAGCCATAACTCTTACTCTGCATTCCCAAACAAAACACTTCAGTGGAGGGTTAACTGCCGGCAAAAAATGCAAGTAAAAACAATATCGTTTTTACTCGAAACTCTTTTAACTTTCCCTGTGTATCTAGAGGTTATATCCCCAGCTTCAACTTCAAACATATTCCTTTGTGTAAACAGGGTAAAAATAGCACTTACTTGTAACACTAAGTAGCTATAATTACAGATCCCAGTAATAATCAAGGAAAATTAAATACAATGCTTTGCATGTAACACAAAGCCTGAAATAAGGCACAATCCATATGCAGATGCTTCTATAAATACAAATGCATATTTTCTCTTGCCATACGTACATAAACAGTGTACAGAAGAGCAAGAGCAATGTTAATGCACTCTTGAGTATTGCTATCTGTGATTTTTAGTTACAGGACCAAATTCCTCATGCTAGACAGCTGTACTTCCCATTATGAGACACATCTACAAATGAATACCATATGTTCTTATAGAGAATAATATGTACACAGGGAAATAAAAAACAGTTGCCACATGCAATATTAAGTCATATATGAAAACTCTCATTTCAATTAAATCAAAAATATCATATTATGACAGTATTCCCAGCCTGCAATTCAGGGGGAAGGGGCAGGGCACGGGTGAGTGGAGGAACAAAAGGCAGTCTGAATGGGTCTGACCTTGGTGTAGAGAGCAGAGACATTTGTAGATAGCAAAGGGAACCAGATGTGAGGTAAACTAGGGCAGAAGCTGCATGGTGCCCCACCCAGCTTTCCAGCTGCTCTACCTGCCCACTCTGCCCTCATGCCACTTCACCATGCTGGGCAGGATTCCACTGACTTTCCAGCTCTGAAGTGCTCTCTAATACACACTAAAAATTAGGGAACCAGTACATAGTGTAACTGCTGGGGAGGCAATGAAGGGACTGAACATCTCTGGGCCCGAGTTGGGTGACAAATACACCCTCTGAGGTCAGGCAGGGTGACACAGTTAAGTCCCTTCCTACCAGAGTTATTAAAGTAAATTCCTTTTTAATATTGTCTGCAGTGAAAATGCACACTTGCAACCTTAAAAGTTTACTTGGATACAAGAAATATTTGATTATATAAGCAGCCAGTTCCATCTCAGAGGATAAAGAATAATTCCTTTGCCAAAATAAGGCACCTGGACGAAGTCTTGCATTTATAAAGAACTAAAAAAGTGCTGACAGACTGACACAGAACTGGAATCACACATTTGTCAGCATGAAAAGGGTTTATAATGAAAGTCAACACAGCAATAGCAACTGATGTAGAAACTCTGTAACAGGAAATTTACAACACATTTTAACATAAAGATGAAAAGGAGACTTTCAAATAAGAACAAATGTCCATATATTTAAATAATTCTATTTTCTCAATTCTCAGTTCTCTAAATGCAAAACCAGTGTGTGTACTTTATAGCTTCTGCCCTCCTTGTCGAGTGTTTTCACCAGAGGTGCTCAAATCTTCTTCATCTTTGAAAGTTGGGGAGGTACAATGACAAATTTAGGGATATTTTCATGGACTGGGCCCTCTAAGAATGGACCTAATTTTCCCTTTTTTGCTGTTTCATGACACCCTACTTGGAAGTAAATCCATTAAAATTGTTTGTGCAATGCTCTCTCAGAATAAATATCACTTTTTATTACCAAGTATATATGTTATCGTTTTAAACAATGAGGTAATACACTGAAGCTGTCTCTTCCCCAGTAGTGCCCAAGTAGTGCTCTTTGACTCCAATTCCTTCTCTGTTCGCACAAGCTTCACACCAGCGCAACCTCAGAGTGTCCCATGGGGATCCCCCCAGGCAAAACACCTCCAGGCCAGCCCACCTTGCAAGAGGCCAACACTACCCTCTGAGCATTCTTCTCAGAACAGCCTAAATCCACACCCCAAAACAATCATGTGCCAGACCCTGGGATCTCTCCATCCTTGCTGGCAGACCCCTCCAAGACAGCACAAGCAGTAAGGCAGCCAGCCCATAGTACATTCAGTCCAATTCATGGAATGGTATCTCTTTACTAAGAGAGATTAAATGGGAAATTGCTACCAGGACTACCAGATGATCATGTGATAACATTGAGCAGAGCCAGCTAAATGCACAACTGAATCATTTCACCAGCCCAATGCAAAAGACAACTCTCTGAGGCCACAGCAGAGAATAATTCTTTATTCAGAAATAGCGATGGGTCTACATCCATGAAAACGGCATCAGCATCTCACATCACCTCAGCACTACACCTCCAGCCATCAGATAGGCTTTCTTCCACTTTCTTCCACCAGCAGTCATTCAAAGTAATACAGTCACCCTTTGAATCGTTAAGCCACTTCCCACAAAATATTGCTCATTAATCAGGACACAGCAGAAGACTTGGATTCCCAGAACTCTACAGAGGACTTGGAATGGCCCTTAGCTTTCCCATAATCCTATTTAATCCCCAAATTCATTAGGTATCCTAATGCACCCTATCACAAGGTATTCTTTAGTGAACCAGACTGTCCAGAGTCACATCTGTGCAGTAGTTATCCACTGTACCTAGCTGAAGGAACATGCAAGATCCCTTGCTCATATCTCCTTACCTTCAACAATTTCCTCTCTTTAACAATTTCCTCAGTGTTACAAAGAGCTCACTTGGATAACAAGCAGGCAAACTCCCACTTGACTAGCAGCAGCAGCAGCTTACTGACAAACATGCAAAGCAAGTGCTCTGAGAAAGCTAAACCTGTGGCATGAGGGATCCTTCACAATGGAAAAATACAATGCAATATCCTCTTCTGCTCATAAGGTCACAAGCTTCCTCCTTAAGAAACTAAATGTATATGTATCTCCTTTTAGCAGCCTGGCACAGCTGACAGTCCCATGACAACTCACTGTAGCTGTACTCTCACATCCTTCTCAGATAGCAAGCAGCTAGAAGCAGACTTGATGACACATGGACTCACAGTGCTTGAAAACCATTTTGATGATGGTGGACGTCCTGACGTAAAACTGTCAAGCTGCTCTTTGATCCTGGTGGACAACTGTCAGTAGGGGATACATTGTATTCTGGTGATCAGGAGGAAGGCTTCGGAAACTTACACTCTGACCTCCACAGCTGGTGAAGTCAGCTAGGAAGCAGCTTACATATCAGTAAGCTTCTTCTCTTGAAGATAATATGGCACTTTGGGAGTTATTTTAAGTAATTTCCTTGTTTAAAGTACTAACAATGGCTTCTTGTGACAGTAGCAGGTTGAAATGGGACAAAGAATCATCTCTGGCTAGCTCACAATAAGCCCCACAACCACAGTAAAAGTTAAAAACAAAAATCAAAGCTTTAAAATACTACAATTCCCTCACTGGTTACAGTACAAAAAGCATTGATCCTACTTGTAAAAGCATCTTATGATTTTAGGGTATCTTTCGCTGAACAGTTTTGATTTTCCACCTTGAGTAAAAAAAAAAATCTAACTTCATACTAATATTTTGACTCAGATAAATTTCATCAGTCTTCAGAAGAATCATGTTATAAATTAAAATACAGGTAAGTGACTAAAATTTCTTAACACCAGACAGAAAATCATTCAGTAATGTTACAAAGAATATACTGGCATAAATGTATCGTTCAATTAAAAAATGAGTAATGTATCCAAAAAAAAAAAAAAGGGTAAGTACAAAACATGTTCAGCAATGAACTGGATCTCACTTAGCAACTTCTTCAAAATCATGCAGTCAAAACTGAATTTATGCCTAATCCAAATGTCAGAGAGATTAAGTACATATATATATTTAAAATTAAGAGAAATTATAACAACGTAAACTGAGGTCTGTGTTTACTGAGATCTATATAAAATAGTTCTCCAAATGGACAGTGAGCACCTTACACCCCCTAAAACAGGATGACAAAGCTTTCTTAAACAACCATTTCAAAAACTCAAGCAAGGCCCAAAAACCAAAACACCATAACACATCACATAACTTTTAAGATCATACATCTTCATAAGCTGTTTTCTAATTTGAAGTCCAAAGTGCCAAATACCAGGTTTCACAGCATGAAGCTAATCATTTCCCATAAACTTTCATAAGCAGCTCCTACTTAATAGGAGAAAAGATTCTGTTTTAGTTTGTTCTTTTATGTACCATCCACAGTAAGAAGTTCTAGCAAATACAGTCTCTTTCTTAGCTTTCACCTCAAAGGAGAACAAGTACCGCAGTGTAAATACCCTTCTCAGAAAGGAGAAGGCAGGTAGAATTCGGGCCGCTGGACAGACGCTTGGACATCTTCTTTCATACATAATATTATCAACTACTTATATTCGTAAAGTGTCTTACATATTTTTTTACTCTTAAACTAAAAAATATTACTAAAACGAAAAGTTAATTGTGTTTCCTACAGGAAATCATATAAGCTGTTCTGATTATACTGCTCATTGCCAATACTGTTTTCATGTACTGCCTTGGGCACAAGGAAACCAAAGCAATCTCTCTGGTGCAAAGTTCAGAGCAAAGAAAGGTGTGTTTAAACAAGGCATAAATCAGCAAGCTTTTAAGAGCTTATCAATGGACGAACAACCATAATTTAGAAACTGCACTTTAATTAACCTCATTAAAGTATAAGGGAATCCAAGCTGGGCTTTTGTTTCTTTTGGTGAGGCAGGCTGCATGGTGACACATGAGGGGAAAGCAGCTTATCAGCAGTTCTGTAAGAGGAGTTCAGGTGTTCCCTGCTATGCAGTGTACCTGGATTCTAAGGATCTCTCACATCACAGCCTGCCTTTTGCAGGTAGAGGCCATGCACATGACTGAATCACTGAATGGTATGAGTCAGGACTAAACAAGCTGGAGATGAAGCTTATGGTAGCTTCAGAGTGGTTATCAAAGGACAAGCTGTACCTGAACTGACTAAAAACCTGTCAGTACAAAGTTAAGCCATTAAACATCTTTTTAACAAAACTGAATCAATGGAGCTAAATGATATCAAATAAGCCTCTCACAGGATGTGGCCATAGCCACTACTAGGATTCATAAAAATGAGTTAACTTGTCAAATCACAGCCCCATAATGCTTACATTAACCTGGTACAGATGTAGGCTGCTGCCAGAGGGTTCTGTCAAATCTCCCTTTACTGTGTGTTTCCTTCACTCCTCTTATACCAACACCACCACTAATGCAGTAACTTGCTGAGCTCAGTTATGGAACTAATCTGCCTGAAAACAACACTTGCAAAAATATTGCTTTCAGTTGGATTTTTTTTTTTAATCCAGCTCAGTCTACTTCAGTAGCCTGGAAATGCCAATGCCTGGGCAAGAAAAACATTAGGAAGGTGTGAGAGATGAAAAGAAACTCTACTTTCAGTGGTGTTCCTCACTCTTTTCAGCTTACACTTATCTCAGCCTAGTAGGGCCATGACCTGCACCCATTGTCACTGCACATCAAAACCTCTGCTAGTTTGGAACACACCTTAGGAGACACTCTGAGAGGAACAAAAAACTTTCATGAAATATTGTCTCTTTTCAACAGAACAAGAAGATATTCCTCAAGTCTACCTGAAATACAGGCTTCTTGTGAGCAGATATACAGCCAAGCCACCAGAATGAGTTTAGTGGGACATTAAAGCCCACGTCTGGAAATGTTGCAATGATGAGAATGACCATTCCCACAACGATAACACCATTACTAGTGTTTCCTTATCTAGTTGTGGCAAAGGCAAGCAGGATGTGAGGCTCCAGAAGCTACACTACAGAACTGTTAGATCTCTCATCCTCTTAGCAACTGCTGAGAAAGAAAACATCTTCCACTGGCCTGTGGTAACCATAGCTCTGGTCTCCTACTGTGACCAGCCAGTGAGTCACAGCCGTGTGTGTGACAGTACCAATAGGGCTTCCTCACTGTTCAGCAGCCAAAGCTTCTGGTTACTGCTCCAAGCCTCTTGGAGCTATTTGGGATCACGGACTCATAACTACAGCTATAACCACAATTATTATATGAATTCCTGGGCTACTACAGGCCTATAAGAACTTTCTGCTTTATATGTGCAGCTAAAATTTAATCTTGCACTTTCTTAAACTGGGGTAAAGCTCCCTGTTTCCTCTGGATACAGTATACTCCTGGACCTTGCTACTGTATTTTATTAAAGGCAGAGAATTTCTGATAAAGATGATACTTCATCAGTGGCCTTGAGTCCCACCACTGTTCTGACAATTACATACAGATCTGCTAAAAACAATCAACTGATTAAAAATACTGAAAATTGAGCAATGTACTTTACTAAGCACATGTTGCTAAACATTGACCAAAGAATTCTCACACACCATTCTAAGTATTTTCCTGTTTTTCAAACAGGGATGCAAAGTCAAAATATCTGACTTCCTAAAGCCAGAGTAAAAGCTGCCTAGGTGGTTTAGGGACTGCTGAACTGGAAGAAGGAGTTGGAGGAGTGGGAAATTGAAGATTTGTACTTATGCTAAATCAAGTAAAACAAGCCAACTGTTCTGCTGCATTTTGGCACTGAGTGCATGATAAAGTATTTATTTCTTTGCTGAAAACAATGCTATTCCTACTTTGGTGCTTTCTCATTTTTTCAACCATTTTTCTAATTACGATAAAAACATTCACATTTGCTCCTCCTCAAATACTTCACCTCAAACAGTTTTAAGTCCTCCAAGCATACTGGGGGCCCTGCAGAGGAAACATTTTAACACATTTTTATTATTATCTTTTGGCCTAAGAAGCCTCCCTAGGAAAGAAGGTCGTTGTAGAAAGACAACAGATCATCATCATGGCTAGGCTTCGTGAACGAAGATTTGAGGCAATTTGGGTACACCTTTGGGGGCAGGTGTGTGCCTTTGTCTCTTGATCTTTGTGTGACCGCATTAGAAGAAGATGCCTGTTGGCCGCGGTTAACCAACCAGGTGGAGGGTGGAGATGAGCTTTGGTAAGGTCACCTTTTCTAGGCCCCTCTCCGAGTGGAGCAAGCAGTGCTGTCCTTGAAAAAGGCTTCTTGGTCATTCAGGGTGCTGCCCCAAGAGACTGTCATCTCCGGGGTCAGTCTCTAGCGACCAATGTCCAGAACCACCTGCATGCAGGGTTGGGTCTGCGGCTTCCAGTGCACCTTTCACCTGCCGTTTCAACCCTCGCCCATCGCTGCAGGGCTTTACAAATGTGGGTAAAGCCTTCGAGCCTGCGCAATGGATTTTTTAGGTGAGACGCAGTATGTGCGGAACTGAACCCACCCTTTAATCCTAAGGTTCATCTGCCAGGGCCGAGCGAGCTTGGACGGTGGCAGTGAGGTCCTCAGGACGTAGGTTTAATTAGAGTGACCTTCTCTTAGATGGATGGCCTTACAGGGCTAAACGAGCTCCATCTGCCTGGGTTTGGAATTAGAATTGTCCTTCTCCTAGGATGACTGCCAGAAGGCTAACGAGCTCATCCTGCCCATGGACATATTATATCTGACCCTTCGGTTTTGACCTGTGTGGCATGGGAGACCCTACCGAAGGCATGTACCATCACCAGCATAGCTCGCAATCACATACGGGTACACAGGCTTCTTTCCCACTAAAACAGTTAGGGTAAGCCTTTCACTCCCTACTTTTCTGCCACCCATCTATACTCAATCCCAGGGAAATACCCAGGAACATCCCTTTGTCCTGACCACCCTTTCAGGACTCAATAAATAAATCCAAAACAAACCGAACCTGGGCAGTAGCCGCAGGTGAGCCAAAACCAAACCATTTCGTTCCCCGCACCCACCCGGGGCTCGGGTGCCTCCCATGGCCCCAGCCTGGCCAAAACCCCCAACCGTCCAGAAGAACCCACTATCCACCCCGACCTTATCCTCCCCCTACCATGTTACCACAGATCTTCCCTTGCACTGCGACACTCCATACAGGACTGCCCCACCCACCCTCACGCCGGTCTGAGGACCCCCACGGCCCGCCCGACACCCCTCCCCTCCCCCAAACCGGACTGGCAAACCTCTGTGCACTCTGAAGCTCCCCATCTCCTCTCCCACGAGGGCGCAATCCTCGCCAGTGGCAGCGCCACGCGGCTGACGAGGGCAGCATGGCCCCATGTGGCCCAGAAAGATTATAGATAAAGTATATGAAATAATCAAGAAAGCCTTTCTAGGCTAACAGGACTGGGATGCTGTATCAGGAAGGGCAAGGAACAGTCACAGAACAAGAGGGAATTTTGATCAGCTTACCCTCACAGGAAGGCGTGTTACCAGGTAAGTAATTATTTCTGTGCATGCTTTTACTCTGCTGTAATACAAGAGATCTAGAATGAAACAATAACCAAAGAATAAGTTCATAACATCAGGTTTCTTGGGAATGCAGGAGTGCTCTCCCATATGCTGCTCAGGATATCATCAAAAATACACCTCAGAAAATGATGTCTAAAATTGTACTTATGAAATAAAGCAAGCCTGTCTATTTTTTACACATTCAAATACTAAAACCCAAACCCTGTGGGGGTTTTTTCTATTTATTTTGCTATAAATATTTAAATTCCCTGCCTGAACATGATTATTTTGAGATCACAACTCCAAGGCGGAGGTGAGTTCACTGCAAAACCAGCAGCCCTCACAAAACAGACTGTTGGCACATTGCAAGTACTCAAAACTTATAAGCAGGGAATTTTTCTTCCCCTGGCTAAGTAGATTTACTGAGGAGTCTGGATTGACAGTCAGTGACCCATGGGCAGCAGGAATCTGCGATCCTGCTCATAGCAGTAACCTTGTTATCACTTGCTGTAAATTATGGCCTCCGTTCAGCAGTAGCATTTCAGAAACAAAAAAACGAAGGTGCACATTTAGTAACTTTAGTGAAAAAAAGCACTAACAATAGAGAAAAGTGCTGGCACTGCAAATGTTACACAAACACGTGTGAGTAACCTTTCAAAACCTTTTAAAACACAGCTTTTATCTCCAGCTTCACTAGTAATAGTTACGAAACAAGAGTAAAATATTGGTAATAATAATAGTTTACAACACTTTTAATCAAGGGCCAATATCAGCAGACTGAAAGTGCCATTAGTCTTATTGAAAAACAAGTTCAACAATTCTGCTTATCAAAGAAAAGTAACTTAAAGAAGCAATTAAAAACTATTTGTTTGATGCCACACTTAGAGCGAATGCTGGAGTTCAGATTTACACAGCTCCTCTGGCACATTGCTCATCAGAAGTTCAGTTCCATTCCAGTTTTATATAAAGTCTACAGGCTTACAACAGCACAACTAGTAATATAATGTATTATGCTCTGTTATCATCTAGATTTGTACACACTCAAGCAAAAAAGGGAAAGCCCATAACTAAAATAGTCAAAAAGCCACTAAGTTTCACATTCCTTATAGCTAGACAAGCATGACATCTCCTTCTCTGTATGTCATTAAAATAAAAAAGAAAGCCTATATACAGGAAGCCCTGATTTTCCTATTTTCTGCTACGTAGCTCTACTGATTCAGCAGTTATTCTCATTTTGTGTCTATTTAAGGGCCTGACCCGGAGTAGAACTTAACAGACTGTTGGCACTGATAGCGAAGGACATTAAATCAAATCTACACCCATGACATAGAATAATCTGTCACCTAGTGAACTGGGCTTGTTGAAATTATGTTGTTTTATCATACTGACAGATGGTAAATGGATGTCCAAGCACAAGAAACAGAGATCATGTCTACACAATGAAGACTGCACTGCAAAAGCTTCAGCAGATTTAGGCCTTAGAAAAAGCATGCAACTCAATGGGAGTTCTAGATTCTTAGAAAAACAAGATGGCATTACTGCAATATATACAATGGGCTAAGGTGGTAATTATCAGCAAGGAAGTGATTTTACCTGTGTTGGTGACACTCATGAGACTGACACTGAAGCACTGCATGTAATTCAGGCTGGGGGTTGAAGGAGAAGAAAAGTAGCAGGACAAGTGTAAAGACAGATGCTGAAAATGATGAAGAAAAGTGTCACAAAAAGGATTTTCAGATGGAAGAAACAAAGGCTCAAACAGAATTATTTGTTCCACCTACCAAGATAAAAGTGAGCAGCAAGTTGACAATAGGTAACAGGTACTAGGAGGGCTTTTTAATCGAGTAGAGAGATATAGCAAGAACTGAAGGCAGGAGTAAGATAAATTCATAGAAGAAATAAGGTACAAACTGAGGAATGCGGAACCCCATGAAATGAGAATCCAGAATCAAGGAAGCAGGAAATGTAGAGATATCACATCTTGCTGACAGTAGATCAAGTTACTGAGATTAATACACCAGTATCTAAGCAACACATTAAGAGTCTGCTGTATACCACATATGCATGAAGTACAAAAGACACAAAAGCTATTCTAAATAAAGCAGTTTAGTGACTTGTTGCCTGTCAGCTCTATCTGAGGATGTTGGTAAGCATCAGACAATAAACACTGCTAAAATAAGCAGGCAAACCCAAGGCAGAAAAGATTTTTCTAATGTATTCAGATAAAGATTGTGCTCATGTAAAACCTGTAGTAGATAAAAAGACTGCTATGATTTCATAAAGTCAGCTGTAGTGGGACAGGTCTTTGCTTTGCAGATCTTTCTGGTTTTGCAGAGGCAAAGCGACACATGGAAGGTACTGTGTTCAGTCATCCATACTGGCATCATGAAAGGTTACAGGGGTTAGGAACAACAATTGCTGTGATGATGCAGGGGACCTGAAATTCGTGCTGTACTAGCAGATTGCAAATGAAATTGCAAAATGCTCCACCAACTTAAGGCCGTTGTGAGTAATCAGCTTCTGAGTTCACTGCTTGTACACTGAGCATTATATGTACCCCTCACAGTGCTTTAGTCCTTCATACTGGATTTCTCTGGTTTTTAATTCCAAGAGTGAGTCACTCATAGAAAAAGAGGGGGAAATGAATGAGAATTTTTCTTTCTGAAATAATGGAGATGGAAAATGCCCTTGAAAAAAGGCATGATTTCATGCTTACTTCTTGGCTTAAGACGCAAACTATCAAGACTTCAGAGATTAAACTGAGCAAACATTTGAACAATGAATGAGGCAGATTATTCTGGTAAGGAAAGAATAAACTCCACTTATATGTCTGATTTGTAATGTCTATTATGGTCAGTGTTTGAAAAAATCATATATTGTGGGCAATTCATAGCAGAAGTCTGTCATTTTTCCAGGCTCAAAGGACATCTATCACCTGGTTTCTTACTCAGGGAGATCAAAAAGCGAGTCACGGATTTAGACCACAACTGTCTGTAGAAAATACCAAGTATTTTATGCCCCTCACTTGTCAGCCATCCCCAAAGTAAATACAGACGCTACCACTACTAAATCTGTAAAGCCCATATTTACAAATATATATAAAAATAAATATTTTTGTTTATGCAGACTTACACAGTATCTCACAAAAAGGGGCATTTCTTTACAACAAAACCCAGCTAAGACCACGTGGTTTCACTGCCACACAAATCCAAGCTTCAGATGGTTTCTCCCAGAGAGAGGCAAATTCAGCAATGAAGTTGGATGGTGAAGTTCAGGAGCTGCAGGTCCTGCCTAGCAGGTGTCACTCAGAAGAGGAGACCTAGGGCGGCAGCAATCTTCTCTCTTACAGTGTCCATAAGGGTTACAAAACTCTTTCTAGAACTGGTCTGGGGTTCCATCTCAGGGAAACTCAAATTATTGTTCTCATTTTGCAAGTGAGTACCAGTAAACCAAATGCAGGATTTAAATAAGGCAAAGATGGGAGAGTGCATATAATTGCAGAGCCTCTGAGGAGGAGCAGCCATGTCCTAGGCTCTATGACACATTGGAGTTTTTCTTAACAAGTCATTAGCAAAACAAAGATTCACAGGCCCTTTGGAAGCATATGAAGTTAAACAGGCACTGGCTTGCAAAGCTTCAAAACTCAAACTGGTGTTCCAATGTAAGTTAATACAGTGCACTGAAGTGGCAGCAAAAGCGCACATGCTGGCTGGTGGTGAGCAAGCACAGTGACTCATTGGAAACAGAGATACAGGGCAGCTGTCACATGACAACCTAGTGCAGCACAGGAGAAAACACAAAATAGCAGCATCCCAGATATGACAGAGGTATGGAGAGAAAATCAAGTCAACCTCCAGCGGCCAACACATTTAAAATCATTTATCTATTACTCGGTTTGCATTTTAGGCTTGGCTCTTGAAAATGCTGTGTAGCAGAAGTTTATTTGCCTCGTGCACATTCACCTGTAGTTTTGCTATAACCTATTCCCTATGCATTGAATACTCCAGGCTTGGTCTTAGTCTTTCAATCAGATTAAAAAAAAAAATTTTTACATACATTTATATTTGCATATACAAACACATTTGCTCACTCTTCAGGACAGAAATAGTCCTACAGAAGACTCTCTGGATGGCATTTCATTGCCTAAGGGTAAGCCCACGCAGCCATATGAGAAGACTGTTGTTACCTGAAATGCCTATATGTGGCTGGCAAATAGGACACAGGACCTGGGGTCCTTTCTGCTGAAGTAGAAGGGGTGAAACTCCTCAGAAACCTAAATGGCACTGGAAACCTATGCATAAAGCTTTGGATTTCATATGTATGAGGGTGACATACCTACAGGCAGTCATTGGACCAAAATCTATCTGATTCACTCTTACTTTCCACAGCCCATATAACAACAAATGGTTCCATGGGAAGACCAAGAAGGATTTATTTAGAAGTTTGTGCATGGATATTAGAAAGAAAAAGAAAGAAAAACTCCTTTTTCTGAGGAGTTTCACCCCTTCTACTCCAGCAGAAAGGACCCCAGGTCCTGTGTCCTATTTGCCAGCCACATATAGGCATGCAAATAGCATGACAATCAATAAGGCATTAGTGTATCTAACAGGTTAAAACCGGGAAGTGAGGAAACTTAGGCAATATGGACAAGAGAGTGACTGAAATTGAATTTGATACTGGGTATTCTGCCTTTTTGATTTCTCTGAGAAAGTTCTTAAGATAAATACTTAGGTATACCACAGAAATCACCCACAATCAAGATCTTCCCTTTGGCAAAGACAACAGCTCTGATGCCATCTTATGTATCACCACTGTTAAGTAATCCTAAATGGACAAACTTGGAAGTAGTCATACTGAGACTATTCTAGATTTTAGCCTACTGAACCAATGGTAAGCTAAGCCTTTCCAATAAGTAAATATTTCACAGATTTATTGAGCCTTTAAAGCACCAAAAAACCAGAAGAGACAAGTAGCTCAACAATCTATCAGATCACTAAAATTTTGAAGTCCTATGAAACAAGATTGTTCATATGCCTGAAAGAAAAAAAATGGATAGGAAGTACAGCCCTTTCCTAGGATGTCACTTTGTCTGGAACACAACCAATGTATCACTTTTTCCAGCATGTACCAGGCCCATGTTTCCCCAACCCTCCAAAGACAAAGTAATTTCTAACATGCACTGTTTTGAATGTCCATGAAAATAATAATTCAACATAGTGTCTCTAATTATCTTTCCAAAAGGGCTGCTTCATTATAGCTGGCACTATATTACATTGGCTTCCTAATGTTCTGACTCCTCTTAAAAACTGCAGAGTTTTCAAATTAGCAGGGAGATGCTAACCTAGATATTGAAAGTTGCTCTCATTTTGTTATTTTTTAAAAAGGCAAAATAAGCTCAATTTGACATCAACAATAAAATACAGAATCTGGACTGCAGAACTGGTGCACTTACACACTGTGAAGAGCAAAATGGAAGAACTTATTTCCACAATATGTTTCAGAATGATATGGGCTAGGACATTATTATTATCACGCATCTCTGCACATCTTAGGAATGCTGATGAAGAAGGAAAGGAGTTAGAATAACGGGGCGTGGGGGGGTGAGAAATCCCACAGAAATGTTACAAGGTTTCAGGAAAGTTTTGTTTGTTTGTTTTTAGAAAGACCAAAAAGTTACAAGTGGTCATTCTCCTCCCTCTCTGCTCTCATGAAAATATTTGCAATTTCTCTCTCTTCAGAAACGAGAAGACACTGGGGATGCAAGGCAGTAGGGAGCAGATCAATCAGGACCACAGAGTTGAGATCCTGGTTAATGAAAACAAGAGACACAGACCTAAGGTCCAAATTTAGAAGGGTAAGTGGCACAGCAGAAAGGTGGAGAGGTGTCCTTTAGGATTTTAGTTTAATGAACTAAGTGGCAAATGTGCATGGCCTGGAAAACTGTAATACTGCTGTGACGGAACTCAGGCAAACTAACTGTGGGAATCCTCTGTTCTGCACAGCTTAAACAGGCACATTTGTTTGCTATAACTACAGAAATGAAACCACTTTTCACATTTATTTCCCCATCCCTTAATACCAAAACAGAAAAATTGGTGAAGGATCACTATTACTTGCACTGCAATATCTCAGTTTACCCAGGAGGCTGTCCCCAGAAGCAGCTGCAGAGGAGTGAGAATCTCATGAGAATGCTGCTCTTAATAGCGTGGCATGAGCACAGGAAATAAGTTTCTAAGACTCAGAGAGGCCCCCAGGACTGTACTCATGCACCCAGGGCCTCTAGGGGCTAAGAGTCTGAGAGCTTAGAACTATGTATTCAGGCATCTACATGTCAAAAGGGGGAACCAATCTTAACAGTCTACAGATACACAGATCTTTACTCAGAAGTTATCCCAAGGAGCAAGGAAAGTGTTTTTTATCTTATTCCTCCTCCAAGGGGATTTTGAGGAGAGTTATGGGAGGTAAAAACCACCACAAACAATAACTGAGTTTGCGTACTTCGTAATTTCTTACAAAAAAGTACATATTTTACATTTGGTAGGAAACAACTAGGTTTGCAGTGCCCTCATAGATGTAGCTAAGATGACATCAGAATTAAAGTGGTGTTGATAAACAGCATTAGTTATGGAAAAGGAAGCACCTCAATGAAAAGAGAGGCATAGCTTTGTGGTTCTAACACGGGGTAGGCAGTATTTCTCAGTTCAGTCCTTGCTTCTGTTGTGGACTCTTGGTGTGATAGATCATGTTGCATCAGTTATCTTTTGTCCAGGGTGACCTGCTGTACTTCCTTCTATCTTCTTTTAACCAGACCATAATCCCTTTGATCACACACACTCTTCCTATGGACATATGGAAACATTTCAATACCAGTTTCAATACCTTCCCAGTTTCAGCTGACTTCTCAGCATTATTAAAAGTCCCGTCTTTATCAATGGGACCTTTGTTGACAGTTTTCAGCAAGGAAAAGGCACGACTGAATAGGCCACAAAAACAAAACTCACACAGCAGTATCTCTGGTCATTACTACGGAAAAGCCAGCAGTGCCTTCTGCCTCTATCAAACACATGCTGTGAAGCACTAGGAGGTCCTCAGCCTTCAAGTATGTGAAACCGGCTTCTTACCCATTTTCAGTTTCAATGGCAAATGCTTTAAAAAGTTTATCTCGTCCTTAACCTGCACCTTCCTCCCGTTTATCACATTAAAAAAAAATAATAACAATGTAAAGCAGTAAAGCGCAAAGAGGTTATACGAAAATCCATGCACTGCATCCCACCCATAGTCTGATCCCAAAGACTCTGGGGTCCAGCCCCCCGAGGGCCCGGGGCAGCGTTCACCGCTGCAAGACCCTCCACACTCCGAGCCTAAAACCGCACCGACCAGGAACAGTTTGGGTTTCGCACCGACAACGCACTCGGGCGGCCACGGGGCTCTTCTCATCTACCAACACCTTAACAACAGCCTGCAGCTGCTGTTTGCACTCGGCTCTCGGCAGACCAGCAAAATGCCTGGGGTTTCTACGATGTGCAGAGAGGGGTGGAAAGGAAGGGGGAAAAAAAAGGAAAATCCGTTTGGTAGGCTCCGGGACAGGGCGCAGAAATGGGCAAACCCCTTAGCCCCCGGGCTCGGAGAAAACACCTTCTCCCTCGTAGCAGCATTCCGCTGAGCCGGCTCCGCTCCTCCTCCGTGGCGGGCGCGCAGCTGGAGCCGCCCCCGCACCTGCCACCGCCGCGCCGGGCTCCCCGCAACCCCACTCACCCGCCGGGGGCATCGCCTCCTCCGCCGCTGGGGTGGTAGGCGGTGAGGACCACGCCGCGGGAGCTGGACCGCCAGCTCATGGCGTACACCGTCGCATCCCTTCTGGAGATCCCGAGGCGGAGCGGGGCGGCTCGGCCCCGGCCCGGCGCAGCCCAGCCTCCCGCCGACGGCGCAGCGGGGCAGGGCCGGGTGACGGCAGCGCTTCCTGCGGCCCGGCGGGGCCGTGCCCCTCCTCCCGGCTCGGGCACTCGGGCGCCTCAAGGGCCAGGGCAGCCCGGGCGGCGGCGGCACCGAGCGGCTGCCGGGAGCGGTGCCCGGAGCGCCCCGGCCGCTTTAGAGCTCCGTGCGCTTCCACACACAGCGGGCTGTGGGAAACCGGCGTTCTCCGGGCAGGGTCCAGTCTGCTTGAAGGCATCGTGAAGTCCGACAATTAAAGAAAAGTCACTGCCCTTTCAGCCCCGGGTCAGCTGGCCAGGCCGTAGGTACTGCGTGCCACGGGCGAACTGAACTGCTGCACTCCAAGGCTGCAGTGTGGCAAAGGCAGCACGGTGATAAGAAAAACAAAGAATGTGTTCAGGGTGTGCTATGTACGTTAGCCATTTCACTGAATCCCAACATTATTCTGTGAGTGGTTTAACTTTTCATACACAAAAAGTAGGGTTTGGGTTTTTGGTTTTTTGGGGTTTTTTGGGGGTTTTTTTGTGATGTTTTTGTTGTTGTTGTTGTTTGGGGTTTTTTTGTTTTGTTTTTGGTTTTGTTTTTTTTTTTAGATTACAAGCTATGGTTATAAAAATCACAGCAGGTGATTTCGTCACACAAGAACACAGGTGACTGAGCTGCCTCAGAGCTACTGGGCCTTAAACCGGCTGCCATTAGCTCCAACCAGCATGCTCCACCATGCCACACTCTACCAACCAGCAACAGCCAGACTAGGGCAGTGTTGGGTCAAACTTCTTGGTGGGCACAACCTCCTCTGTGCCTTGGCACAGACTCAGATGAGATGGGGCTCACTGCCCTGGTATTAGTTTTGAAT
Source organism: Corapipo altera (assembly GCF_003945725.1). Lineage (NCBI taxonomy): Eukaryota > Metazoa > Chordata > Aves > Passeriformes > Pipridae > Corapipo > Corapipo altera. Next base: position 18,153,193 of record NW_020884874.1, read on the forward strand.
TGGGAGGCAAGATCTGTAACACAACACTCAAACCTGTTTGGTTTTTTTCCATGGCAACATGTAAATGTACACAAACTATTTAGGTTTGTAATCTGAGCCCTAGTTCACAAAAGCATATATTTTGTCTGAATTGGTTTGTTCTATAAGTGAATGGATCAACTTCAATATGAGTGTAACTTGCAGTGTTTACCTTTCCCTTTTAAAACAAACAAATCATGCAACTCCTTTGCTTGCAATTAAACATCTGCAAAGTTCAGTGCTGGGCTATGTGAGGCGTTCCGGAGCACGCAAGCATCAAGTTCTGAACCTTCACTTATTTAAAACTTGTACACCTAAATCAGAAAGCTGCACGCAAGCTGCGGATGGATGATACAGCTTTCAGTGCAGCTGTTCTCCAGCACAGAGCTGCCAAGAAGGAGCAGCACAGAAATCTCATCCTACGGCTACTGTGAAGTTCGCTCCAGCAGAGAAGCAAATAGGCAGAACTTCCCGTCATGTCTGAGCAAGATCAGATACTTACAGCTGGTGACTTTACAGGGCTCATATTCAGACTAACTGAACTGTGACATTGATTTAAATGGATAAGCAGCATCCAATAGGTTTTTTAAAAGGGTGGCCTTCTACATAGTGCCGAACAGGGAGTCCCGATTTCTTTAAAAAGGGCAAAGTTGCTAGGAAATTTTGAGAAGAGTCCCAGGAAAGCACAGGAAAACTGTCTGCATGTACCTACATTTTCACAATAACAAGGACATGAAACCACAGCAAAACTCAGCACTGTGAAAAGATTTCCCTGTACTCCCACTGCAAAGGTACTGCACTCTCTCCACATCTCAGGCTGTGTCCAAAAGGCAAAAATTAGCCTAACTTTTCACACAAGCATACAAACAAGACTCCTCAGTTTTCACTGCTCACTTTAGAAATACATTAGCATGAGATGAGAAAACATCCTATTAATGTACATCAGTACTCCTATGCTGGTGCACTTGGCTCTTTCTTTAAATGCACATGTGGTTAATTGTTAAACACCATATGCAGAATGCAAAGTTATTTTCTGAAGGATCCAACTTTTTTCTTTTAAACTAAACCAGAAAAACTAAAAATTAAAATACCAGTCGTTAGGACACGGCCATGTCTAAAACTTCAGCTAATTGGTTGAATGCCAAATACCTCACTTAGTTATAAAACTTCCTTTAAAAAAATAGCTAAAATATAACAGAATTAAAAGTAAAACATTTAAAGCATTCCATGTTTAATGAGTGCTTTCGAAAGCCCTTTGCCCAAACTAAATATATATTAGGTGTTATAAGAACAAAAATGTAAACTTTTTTTTTTGATAAGCATCTTAAAACACATCATAATTAAGGCATACCATAATATGCTTCACCACTGCCATGAAAAGAAGAATGCAGTAACAAGATGTAGTCAATGCAGCATTATTAGGTGCTGCTCAAAAGACAATTTTGCTACAAATGGAGAAGGGGAAGAATCTACCTTGTTTGGGGTGGGGGGAGGTTAAGAATGGCAAAACCCAGAACGAGTTTGTACCAGTCAACTGGAGCGCAAGGAGTAAGAAAGCCTAAGAAAGCTTTTGTGAGTATATCACAAGGAGAGTGGGTAAAGAACTGGAAAGAAAAAATGTTCTATTAATAAATGAAAATAGGGATTAAATTACTGACAAAACGACCAGAGATACCGATTCCCTCCTTATATGTGTCTATATTATGACACGCTTCAAACATAGAAGTGGATTTAGGAGCTTACCTCTAGACACAATTTTTTCTATACTATGTCTGACAACTCAAGTTGGCTCAAACTCAGTCCTGTTATGACAGCACAACACCAGCATAGTTTTCTTTCATTAAATTATTCCCAATTTACAGTAGAGCCAGATAAACAATTTTGACCTACAGATATATTATTGCTGTAAACTCACAAAAATATCACTCATCTCTTTCACTGGTATAAACAGTCATTAATTCCTGAGTTTGCAGTTAATATTTGTGTTCTTAATAAGGCACAGGCATGCTTATTTGGAAAGTAAGGTTGTTCACAGAGAAGAGAAAGCTTCGGGGAGACCTGATTGAGGCCTTCCAGAACCTTAAGGGGGCTTATAAAAATGAGGGAGAGACACTTTTTATACAGGCAGATAGCGACAGAAAAAGGAGAAATGGTTTTAGAGGGAAAGTGGGCAGGTTTAGCTTAGATGTTAGGAAGAAATCTTGCCCAGAGAAGTTGTAGATGCCCCATCCCTGCAAGTGTTCAAGGCCAAGTTGGATGGGGCCCTGACCAACATGATCTAGTGAGTGGCATCCCTGCCCACGGCAGAAGGGTTGGAATCTTTAGGGTCACTTCCAACCAAACTATTCTATGATTCTATAATCAACTAGATAAGAATGCACCATTTGAGGCATTTACGTTTATGTGATAAAAGGAGGACATCATTGAGAAAGGAGATTGCAAATCAGTCTACCTTGCTACAGAATCCAAGACTCCTTCAAAGAGTTTAAATATTTAGATTAAGATATCATGCAGTGCCTTTACACTCAATATAATCAGTCACTAAAGCCAAGCAGATCACGTAGGGTCCTCATGCTTAGTGCTCTCTTTACAAAGCAATTACTAAAAAGATGACTTCTCAGCAGTGCCATCCTTCATCACTGCTTTGTGGGGTTTGAATATGCACGTGTTCAACACATGCTTTTGAGTCTTCACTGCAGAACAATTTATTTTCCTTTTTAAAATTTTCCCAAATAAAAAAATAAATCCCATTTATTTTCATATTTTGTATAAATATATGAGTGTACATTTTCTAAATGCTTAGGGTGATTTTTCACATTCCATGTTCCCAATATGTTAATTATCAGCAGGTAAAAATGCAACCCATGGAGAAGAATTGGCTTGAGGAAATAGTAACAGGTCAGCTGACAAATTTGAATTCACAGGTTGACTTCAATGGCAGTAGATGGATTTATTCCTGCTGAGGTCCAGAAATCCCTCTGGAACCAATGCTAGAGGGTTTAGACAACCAGTGCAGTGCTGCAATAAAAGAAAACCTGAACTTTTAAGGTGTATTTTTAATGCAGGAGAGTATCAACCTTTTCCTTGCATTATTTATTCTAACATTTGTTCAGCTGGATTTTAAACTGAGTAGAAAATGTCTCATCAGCTCACTCGTCTAACTCACACTGAAATAAAACGGCAGCGCTGCCCTTGTCCAAATTATGTTTCCAGGGTTCCAGCCAGCAGGCAGAAAAGACTTGTAGTGGAAAGTTGTTTGTATACCGTAAGATGAAATCTAACCCTTATTAAGCTTCACACTTCATGTATTGCTGCACTCCACTACCTAAAGAACCACATATGTGAAGAGTGTTCTGCAGCTGTTAAAAACCAATACTATGAATAATATAAAAATGTATATTACAGGTTACTTTACTCTTGGATGTCTACAGCCATACAACTGATTTTACTCCACTGAAAGTCTGTGAAAGAAATGCACTTTTAGAGGGCAAAATCCTCTGCCTTATGTTAGACCTCCATTTTAGCACATAAAGATGAATCATGTTCCAGGATTGCCCATCTGTCTGATAAGTTACACCTTTAATGCTTTTATGTCGACCTTCAAAATATGGAAGACACAGTGTTCAGTTACAATGTGCACCATATGACATAAACAATGTGGAGCAGTCAGTATTTCAAATGTACAGTACTGATATGTAGAAGGTGTTTCAGATCAGCTACCCTTGAATAGCAAAAGTAGGGATGAAGTCACACGTGTACACAGAAAGCTGGTAACATGTTTGCTAGCCAGCACATGGTGAACATTTCTTATGGTCTGATCCCACAAGCTAATGTGTAACCCATATTCAAATTTTCATAGGATTTTTTTTTTTATGAAAAAGGATGTCCAGTATTATAAGGTAGCAGTTCCATACATGGGGGAATTTAGCAAGCAAGACACAGTTGTCACTGAAGCAACTGCAAAGATATGGGCAAACGTAAGAGAAGTGATACCTTCCCAGCTTTCTGAGTTTTCACCTTCTTCCTCACTGCCCTCCACACACATATTTAAAGAGCTGATTTGTTTCCCATAGTGGAAAAAAAAAAGAGCAGAAGAAAAGGGAGTAACACCTCTTAGGCTGTTCACTTTTCTTGCGAGTTGCTCTAAAATGTATCTGGTGCACTCTGGTGGCTGCTTTGGTAATTCTTAATTCGATGACTTTGCAAAAGGTGAAACAGTAACTACCAGTGCTGGTTTTGAGATTAACCATATGAAAACTAATGAGTACATGAATTTAATCTAATTTATCCAGTCTGGTTTTTCTTGAATGCATCCTCTGGAGAAATTCAGATCTCGTCCATTGCAGCCCATCTGCTTACCTTATGTAAATCACAGCACAGGAGTTGACTGGTGGAAGTTCTCATCTCATTTGCTTTATGATTTTCTCATGGTCAGACAGCTGCTGAATTTTACCCAGAGAGGTATATCTGTTTCCATAGCGGTAATTTATCCACATTTATTTGTAGTGTGACCTTGCATAAACTCTCAGATCAATTCTTGCTTCCCTTTCCCCATCCATACTAAGAGGGTTAACAATATCTAGCTATTTATAAGGATTATTCACCATATGTTCAATTACACTGAAAGGTACCAAAAATGCAGCACATAATTTTCTGCTACATCACTATGTTTACTTTTATTTGGTGTGTGATTTAATAGGGATAAAATGGCACGGATTTCTGTATCCATTAGCCCACAGAACAGATGATAAATCTAGTACACTTTGCAGTACCTCCACATGAGGTATAGAACTTTTGCAGAAAACTTAATACCACAACTGATGTCTCATGCCACTTCTGGAAAGGGAAAAGTCAGTACAAATGTTGGGAACTACAGGATTTTCACTGACAACTCTGAATGCCACCTTTCTCTTAAGCTAGTTTTGATACAATTTTGATTTTATAAACCATAACTTCACATATGCCACTAATTATGAAAAAAACAGCTGTATTTTCAGAATGTAATGACCTTGGCCCTGCTTAATTCTCCCAAAGTGTTACCTAGATGTGGTACACACTGAATGTATTCACTACAGAGGCAGACATAACACTGCTAGCATATGAAAATGAAGAGAAAATAAAAAATGTGGAGCATGGTATCTCATATTCCTGTTCAATCCTGTTTTACATTTATACAAGGCAGCTGTATAACTCTTCAAAAAGAATTTTTCTGGGTTAAACACACTACATGCTTTTGGTTTTCTTTCAGAGGGAGATCTTCCATCCTCCTGACTCTGTGCATCTGTTCCAATTTGAACTGATCTTTCCTGAGCATGAGGACCCTGAACTCTGTAGAGCAACTAGGACCTTGTATGACAGCACAGATAGTTTCCTGACTATATTACACAGTATTGTGGAAAACACTAGCTTTTCTCATGGCTGCTTCTCACATCGGTGCTTCTAGTCCCTTCTGTGACTGATCTGAACATAATGCATTGTCTGATCCAGTCTGAGCAGAATCGCTGAATGGCTTGTACACCAAAGCACACAGAGGAAGCCCCTTCTGAAATGTCTTCTGAGATACTACGTTACTGAGTGGTAGGGAGCATTCACTTTGTTGTTGTGAGGCTACTTTCATGAAGGCCAAAAACCCTGGGTTTGTCTCTTCTCTTGGACGAGAACAACATCACCCAACAACACCAAACCCATTGAAGAGGCAGGAGTGGAGAAGACTCCTGTAGCTCACAACTCCACAGCTCCACCTCTCTTCTCCTTTAGGTCAGGAAGTAGACCCCTGTATTCAGTATTTGGGGTGTAACAATGGATGAACTGAGCAGCTGAAGTTTCATCAAGCAGGACAGAGAGGGCGCTAGCAAGTGCAGAGAACACACTTGGAAATAAATGTATGATTTGCTGCTTTAAAAGACAGGCTGTATCTATTGCTCAGGTTCACAGTCCATGTCAGTTACCACCACCCCCCACTTTAGATCAGGTTTGAGTAGGAGCTGGGAGAGTGATTTCAGTCTACATCTGGCTGGGAGGTTGAAATCATGCTTCCTCCCACACATGTTAACTAAGTCAGTCTGCACATTGATTCCTCCTCTACCCTTCTAATTTTGCTGTTGCCTGCAGATTTGATCACAGCTGAATTTGTAGCACAAAAACATTTGGTGAAGTAAAACACAGAGCAGCAACAAAGGAGAAGAGTTTAGTCAGTCAGAAAAGCTCACGACAATTGCGACGTAATCCTAAGCTGAGCAAGCCAGAGCTATCCAGAAATGTCACTATGAGCTGAGAAGAAATGCTTCAGAACAAAGAAAGGAACAACTGAGTCATGGGCTGTGAGAAAGAAAACCACTTCTCTATAAGGGTTGAAGATCACCCAGTAAAACTTCAAGTTAACACAAAGCAAAATATTCTTAGTTCTTTCTTACTGAGAAAACTATTCATTTTGCATCATCTTCTTTCATCCCAAAAAAATCATAGAAAAATGTTTCCTTCTCTCATATTTTACACAATTCAACCAAATTCAGCCACCCTTAATATGGAATATTTCAAGCTGTCAGTGTTATTTTTGCTATTTTGAATTGAAACAATCTTTTGAATTCAACATGAATTTTAAAAATGGTTCACATCAACTCATAACTGCATTTTCCAGAAATTTAACTAAAATCCAAAAGAAGGGTACCATACTTTGACTACACATGAGATCCTAACTATGGTTTGAGATATACCATATTAATGGGACAATAACTCTTTAACATGTTTGCAAGTGTCAGAGACAAATCAGAAAGAAGGAACAGAAGTTCCCACATTCTCGTTTGCCTCACCTATTTCATTAACTTACCAGGCTTGTTTCTGTTACACTTGCATTCTGTAAAAAATCATCAACAGACACAACCAAATTTTTTTTACATCTTTTCTATAAGATAGCTTTGACAATGACATTTAGCACAGGCAATTTTGAAAAAATTGAATGTAAGTCTATGATATTTGGAAGCTTTTTTTCAATAGCATTATTGTAACAAGGATTGGCCAAATTTTGAACCAAGAAATTTATAAATATAAACTGTAAGAAAAAAAAATAGATTGTTCCTGATTGTACTTGTGATGTTTTTATTTACTCTTCAGAGGTATTCAAAAGTAACTGTTATGAATAACGACTACAAGGAGAATTAACATGAATACTTGTGCTAAAATTTGTACAAGAAATAAATATTTGAGGTTTTGTTTCTTTGTGATTGAAAGCCAGTGAAAAAGCTGAAAAAAATACCAGTCATACAGCAAGAATAATAACACCTCACAGTACTATTATAGCTGTTCTATAATATCCTGTACCAAGAAATAACTATAAAGTTCATAAGTATTTATAGGCTGATGCATAGCCACGGACACAAGACACAAAGAATTTTAAAGAAAGCAACAAATTTGTAGCCTGTAAGGCCTCAGTCCTCTAGGGTTACATTTGTGGCATTCACAAATGACTAAATTTAATAAATTGTGTGTTGCAGCTAATTTGCTCATCTTTTATTGCAAAGAAATTGTGATAGACAGGTTTGTAGAGCAAGGTTCAGACAGAGCTGCAGAAATACAAGGTAAGAATATACTACCACTGCTGTGTATTTTGGAAGCAATTGCTAGTGTTAGGGAAGGCTAAACTTTAACATTTGGCCACATCAGGATATCATCTCTGTAGTTTCTGCAGGAAAAACATAACATTTGCAGTTCACCTGGAAGATATTCACCCCCAAAAAAATTGTATTTATGTTATAGTGGGTAGATTTGATTTACTATAGTATTTACTATTTAATAACTCACGTTATGTACAATACTGTTCACCATATGTCAAGAAATTAAAAAAAAAAAAAAGAGAGAGAAGCTGAAGTATCTTCTAAACAAGAATGCATATGTGGAAAAGCAGTGCAAATGTACGTAAATGTAAACATATACATAACATAAATACTACAAGGGCATCTACAATCAAGTCTCCTGAAATTTCAATCTATCAAATACAATCATAGGTTCACTGGGAGACATTAATAGAGTCTCAAACAAAATCAGAACAGTAGTGCACAACACAAAACCATCTGTGGAAGTGGGGTGGTTTGCAAAGGAGGATGCACACATGTACACTGAGACAAAGATGAGTATCCAGGGAATGGTTCCAAGCCATATGGCTGCCACAGGGAAGTTGGGGTCACAGTGAGCAGTCACAACGTGCAGCTGCATTGGTGTTTGGTCTTTGATGAGGAGCCATCTGCAGCCCTTGGCTGCCCTTGGTTACATCTTGGCACTTGAAAATCAATAGAAACAGTGGTAGTAACTTGTATCAGTGGAAGCATGCATCCTTCTCAGGGACAGAAAGCTATTCCCAGGATCAGGGAACACTATCGCTTATACATTTTCATAGTATCACAGAATCATGGAATAGGCTGAATTGGAAGGGGCACATCAGGATCATCGAGTCCAACTCCTGGCCCTGTGCAGGACACCCCAAGAATCACACCATGTGCCTGAGAGCATTATCCAAGCACTTCTTGGACTCAGACAGTCTTGGTGCTGAGACTACTTCCCTGGGGAGACTGTTCGAGTGTTCAACCACCCTCTGGGTGAAAAACCTTTTCCTGATATCCAACCTAAATGTCCCCTGACTCACCTCCATGACATTTCCTTGGGTCCTATCACTAGTCACGAGAGTGAAAGGATCTGTACCTGCCCCTCTGCTTCCCCTTGTGAGGATGCTGAAGACTTCAATGAAGTCTCCCCTCAGTCTCCTCTTCAGGTTGAACAGACCAAGTGCCCTCAGCCGCTCCTCATACGGCTTCCTCTCAAGGCCCTTCACCATCTTCATTGCCCTCCTTTGGACACTACTCTCTAACAGCTTACTATCTTTTTTATATTGTGGTACCAAAAACTGCACACATTACTCAAGGTGAGGCAACACCAGTGAAGAGCAGAGTGGGACAATCACCTCCTATGAGCGGCATATTTTCACTAAATAAAAAACACACATTGACAAAAGGCACTATAATCTGGTCACTAATATATCCATCTCAGAGTTTAGCTGAGTCCATCCATCTCTTATCTCAGGACAATTTAAAATATCATAGAACCATCAGCATCTCTTTTGTATCATTTCTTGACCATAAAAAAGTGCTGCATTATGTTATATACTGTGAACTCTCATGTAGGAGAGACAGACAGAAGAGGCAAAGAGGTGAGGACTGCATTTTGCTTTAACGAAGGGTAATGTTTTTTGAAGGGGCGCATCGTTTCCAGACAGCCTATCCTCTCTTTGTCAGTAATTAAGCATTTTAACAATCCTGGTATAGTATATCAGCTGCATAAACCTTTGGTTTCACCACTTTTTCCAGGCACATTTTCTACCATCTTTAAAACTGAGATACAAGGAATAAGCACTTTCAGTAATTCAAGTTTTTCACAAATTCTCATTGAGAAGAGACTCATCCAGTATGAGAGTAGGCATGACAGTGAAAATTGTTGGAAAATATTACAAAGAAGATAACTCTGATACCATAAGCTCTGCTGCTCTCGAGGGAATTTAGGACCTAATTATTTTAACTTTGTTTTGGAACTTCTTTAAGAAGTACATCAGGGGATGATCATCTGTAGGAGCTTTCATCACCTGCTGGCTGATGTACAAAAGCTTCAATTACACACAAGTACCTCCACTCCTGGAGACTTTACAATTTTCCCTGAACTATAACACTGTTATTATAAATGTCATAAAATCACACTTCTATTAGCTTAGGTGGTTAGGGACAATCAAGCAGTAGTCACATGAAAATTACATTATTTGTGTTTTGCTTCTTTCTGTGCTATGACACATAATCTGGATTTAAGAGCTCAAACTGCAAGGTGAAGGACAAATCACAAACATGGCAAAACCAGCACACAGGCCACAAACAAACATGCCTCAACTATTATACAAATGTTATTTCTCCCTCATTGCCTGCAGATACAGATATATAATGATCAGCACTCCGAATTTTCTAATTGCCTAACTGCCATTACCACAGACTGTCTGAGATACTATTTTTATGGCAACAGAGATTATAGATATTGATAAATAGAAAAAAGGCAAATTGATAAATTATATGGAAAATGCCTACATTGTAGAACAAGAAATTATCAGATTTCCATAGCTGAGATCATCAGGGCTTGTGAAGAAGGTAGCCTTACTTCACCAAAGGGTGAAAAAAACTTGGGAAATGGGGTTATAAACAACAGGACAGTAGAATACTGCAGCTTTTCTACTGCCAGAGAACATGAAGCAAAATGGTGATGCCACAAGAGTCAGACATTAAAAGCCTCTCCTAATTCTCCAGGACTAATATTTCAGCCACTAGTTCCTGTCCTCTAAATTCAGCATCAGCTGCAACACTTTGGCTCTTTCATGCTCGTCTCTGAGGGGATACAGGAGAGACAGGAAACAGGTTGGTTCCTACCAAGACTTCAGTCCCTTGGCTTTGCTGCTGGCCTGTTGCTGCTGGAACTGGATGGTCCACCAGCATGTTATCGGGCTTGTAAATTCTCTTCTGAGGAATACATAAATAAATAAATTCACAAGTGAATTGTCTGCTCTCTGGGGTTTGGATTCACAAAAGATTTGCAACATTTAAATATTTAAATTTTTTTTTCCCTGTGGCTTGTTTCTTTTGGTCATATTTTTTCATTGGGTATAGGACAACCAATATTTTCTTATTCTGCATTTTTTGCTTAGATCATCATTTATTTCAACATCATTCTTAGCACTATATAGGTCTTTTGAGAAATAGCACTAAGGTAAAAGATTAGAATACCCTTTCCTTTGCGTAAAAAGAAAACTGACGGGAGGAGGGAACAGCAATGTGAAATTTCACAAGGATTCATGGTACTCCCCCAAGGCTCCCACCAAAATGATGGGATTACCATGTGTCAGCTCCCTCTCCCTTTCACATTCAGAATAGCATTTACAGTTCAGGCTTGGCACTTGTCAACAGTACCCAAGTTCTGAGCATTTCCCAAAAGAATTAGAGGAATTACAGAATGGAGGCTTTCTCACGGTGGTCTTCCACACTTTAATTTTGCCAGTTGACTCTTGTAGCATGGGTAAAGAAAAAACACCTTAGTGTAGATAAATTTTATCAATATAGAAGTACTTGTAACATTTAACACCTGTTCAGGTATTCAGGTGGCTGTATCAGTATGAAGTGATTTTCTATTGCAGCCAGAGTAGGGCTTTTACTAGTAGAGCTATCATTTCTAAAAACCCCTTTTCTCACTGAAATAGGCAGGTTTTCAAGAGTGCAAAAGCCCAAAAAGTACTTGCAAATAGTGGGAAAATTAATCTTCAGCCATTGAACCTCCAGATATCTATTAGTTTTAGTTTTACCAAAGCAACAACACAAACACCACGCCTCTACACTGGTTTTGGGCATCCTGGCCATGAATAAACAGCTAAGGGGAGAAAGATGCATGCCCACGAAAATCATTCTTTTTTTCTTTTCTTAGCCTTTTAGTGTCTTCCCTTCAGTTGGTTTGGAGCATCACTAAGAATTAAGACAAAATTGCTATAAAAGATTATTGTTATTCTAAGAGCAGATGCTCATAGGAGCAGTTTTTGCTTTTTCCTAGCACCAGTGTCAGTTATGTATTTGTGGAAGCATCGGTTTACTATCTATCCAAAATGCATTTCATTACAGTAATCACAGGAAGATATTTTCACAAAGAATCAGCACAATGTATAATGTGTGCTGTAATGTTATGGAGAAATATATATTACAATATATAACCATAATAGTCTTAAATGTCTTAAGTGCTGCCTGAAGTACTACTGCATGGGCAAAACTGCAATGTTCTTCCCCTTGAAGCAGGTACATCATTTTTTAGCTGCCAACAAGCTGTGAAATAGTAATAACTGTAGGATGTTGCCATGTTTCAAGTACACTGCTTTAATCAGTAGAATTCCCTAGTTTTACCTATTCAGTTTAGAATATTGTAACTATTTTAGTCAACCTAATTTCTCATTCTTTTGACTGCACATAAGTACTTAAATGAAAAGCATAGCTAGTATTTTAAAATAAAGCTTCATCACAGTTGCTTTCCAAGGACCCAGTATGTGTACTGTATTTTGTATTATTCATATTTAGGGACTGAAAGTACAGAAGTGTTGTAATAGATGATAATGTTTCATTCTTAACTTACTGGCATACTGCAAAGTACAGAAGAATACTGGGAATATTCTTACAAATTTATCAATAGCATTTACTGTATTATTCTTGGTGTAAGTCAGAAAGACTTTTAAGCCATAAAAGTACATAGCAAACTCTTTTGGCATAACACATTCTTACTGAAGTAAACAATGAGCATTAATATAGAATAAGTGTTTGCCTAAATTGTAGTCAGATCAGGTTTCCTGTTAAGAGGCTTACAGTCCCAAACATCCAATCAAAATACAATGAAAACTGTGTTTATGTTTAAAAAATATTCAGATTTAAACTATATTAAATACCATTTCTAATTCATGGCTCAGTTGAATATGCCTTGCTCATATAAGTAATCCTAGTGATTTGACTGCCAGCTACGAAAATTATACGATCAATTAAAAAAATCTCAAAAACGAAAAAGCCACCACAAAAAAACCAAAGACAGCAGGGGAAGGTGGTTTACAGATGAAGGCAGGGACCTAAATTACCAAGACACAAACATCAAAGTGGAAAAAAAAGAGTCATTTCAATGGATTGTTCACTGTCTCTTTCAATACCAGCACTAGGGGGAATTAACTATAACTACAATGAAAAAACTGTTTCAGAACAAAATGCAAGGTGTGGCATTTCACATAAAGTGTCATTACACAGAGCTATTACTTGCCACAGGATGCTGGTGAAGCTAAAAGCTTACAGAAGCTCTCGGCAAGACCGAACATGTTCGCAGAAAAGATAGCCATGGACTGTTACTAAACACATAGAAAGAACATCTGGCTCAGGAATTGCCTGGTTACATCTGGTTGCAAGCTGGTGAAAGCATTGGGAATATCATCCCTTCTGTAAAACTCTTGTATGGTAGGAAACCATGTAGATGAACTTTTCATCCAAATCAATAGAGCTACTAGTCTGTTTAAACAGACCATAATTTAAATAATTCTGGTTCCTTGTAACAATGGAAGCAGTGTAAATCCATATGAATGACAAAAAATAGAAATAATGATTCAGTATATAGGACTCTAGGAAAAATATTTTTATATTCTATAATTTTATCATGCAGCACTATTTTAAATATTAACTTTTTTAAAAAGTAATACATCCTGTTTACATTATGATTGAATTTCTTGAACTTACTTTCTCAGGATACGATTTTCTGATTAGATTTAAAAACATCCTCTTTTATGGAAATCTGGATCACATTTAGCATGCAGTCACAAATAATTCTCAGGAACTCAGTCCTAAACATCGATCTTGTGATGTACAGGTTGCCCGGCTCCTGCTTTGCAGAAATGAAGCAATTCTTCAATTCTAACCCCTGTAGCTGAAACATTTTAAACACGGAGTAACACTGACAGTGTACTTATCTGCAGAACACAGGCCCCTTTCTAAATTGCAAGCCAAGTTTTTAGCTCATAGTGGATGTTTGGTGTTATCTTAATTCAGTGAATTATGTATTCGTAAAATAAACATGCATTTAAATTTTAATGGTGCATTTTAGTCAGCGAAACTGTTACATTTATGCCCTGATTGGAAATGTAAATATCAAAAATGTCGATGGACAAACAGAAAGACATCCTCTGAATCACTCCAACTTTTTGAGTGACATCTGAAGTTAAAGAATTAAAACTGTGAAATACATTTTGCGATAGCAAAAGATAAAAATAATAAGAATACTTCTGGATTGGAATATTCTCTAAGAAAAGATCTGTTCTTACTGTAAAATGTCAGTACATATTATCAGCTCCTACGTCCTTCAAAAAATCACATGCCTTCAAAAAATTACATTCACAGACTATCTTGCTGATTGTTTGGGTTTGGTGTTACATCTGAGTCAGCAGGGCTGAAACCTAAGAATGGATTTTAAGCTGTATTTACTTCAGACTAAACCAAGGTAGATGGTGCAAATAAAAGAAATCCCCTTGAGAATACTCACAAGAACTCATCTGTTTTAAGATGGTATTAAATACAGTTTACACAATGAATCTTTAATATAAGCAGAGAACTCTGTATTTTTGTTTCCTTCCATTTCATTCCTAAACACTTGATCACTATTCATACATTCCGCAGTGTCATGAAAATACCTGCAATATTTTATTTCATCTATTAGGGCTTGCAGTTTTTTATTTTGCCCCAACTATTTGTATTTGCATGCAAAGTCTCATTACTGGAAGCAGCTAATACAAGGGAGAACTGCAAAATCAAATGATTTGCTACGTTAACAATCTCAGCGTGAATCGTGCTAATACAAGAGTATTTTCAAAGATCCTTTGAATTACAAATTAGTATTGCATAAATTCCAGAGCATGATTCTAGAAGTGAATGAGAAGCTCAGTCTCTGTGCAGCCAGTTCATGGTGTGTTCCAGCCTGTGGAACCATCAACCTCAAACATGAAGGAATTTTGGTTTTCATAGTGCTTATCTACTAGGAAGAGCAGACAGCAGAGTAGGACCATTTTAACTTTCTGTCCTGCTATTAGGAATATTTTGTGTTTTGCAAAATAGACAGGTTTGTTTTCACTTCCCTCAACAGCTATTGGGCTAGTGTAGATGGATTTTGGGAGACCTTGGCCATAAGCCCATTTTTCACAGAAGCTGGGAGTTCTGCTTCTGGAAGTTCAGAGCTGACTATTTCTGCTGTCAATAATCAGGATTTTTGATAATAATGTATCAGAACACAATAGTTCCCAAGCTGACACTGACATATTCCTTTCCCCCTTTCCTATGTATTAGAGAGATTTGTAACCTTTAGGATGATCTACAGCACACATACACAGTGCTGGACAATGGTGGGTGCAAACCCAGCGCTGTCTGTAGCCTTCATTGTTCTTGTAAATACTGACATCTGCATTTTCTATTCAAAGGACTTCGCTTGAAATTATAATGAAGTTTATAATCTTGAAAGGTACAGAATTATTTGCCTGATTTTCAATATGACCCGTTTTTAACTCCCCTTTATCCATGCCTGCATTTCACTGTGCCCCCAAACTAAAGTCAGAAAACATACATAAAGAGGGATATAGGATCTTCAGACTAAATTCTCCTACTTCACGACCAACAGTGGTCACTCTTCTGTGCATCACCAACTCAAAAGGAGACTTTTGTTAAAAAAATACAAATGCTCAGTCATCTGTTTGAAGGAATACTTTGTCATTTAGCAAGCTTTTACTTTATCTCAAATACCAAATGTATTCAATATACCAGTAGCCGTCAGTCAAAGCAGCACCTATAATGGGACTATGATCCAACAGTGTTCAAATCAGATTCTCATGGATGAGTTTTGGAACTCCAAGATTCACCTAAGTACCCCAACAATTTGAAGTTCAGGGAATAGTTGAGGCAAACATATTTTTGTGTCCTGAAAGTAGCAGCTGTCAGGAAATACAGAAATATCAACCCGATATCCAGTTTGAAGGCAGGACCTTCCAGTTCCAGTGGCTTCAAAAGATTCTGCAAACACTGTGCTTGGCCTTCTGCCAAGAGTGGTTATTACAAAGTCTCATGACATGTAACATTTACTCTTTTTTTTTATACGCCCCAAATGCCTGTTTTTTTCCTCATGACAACTTTTGGATCCTGCTGTTCCATACAGCATCCTCCTAACTACAGAACTAAAAATAAAGTGCTGGTGCAGAACAATGTCTGATGGTTCTTTGGGTACTTACTAAAGCAGATGCCAAAAATAAACAAGACTATACTATATTTAATACATGGATACATATAAAAGGCTTTTATTATGATACAATATGCATATTTACTAAAACATAAATTGGAACAACTGAGCTTGTAATGGTGCAAGTAACAATCTACCACCATTTTTTTCCATCAGATTAAGGAGGAAACAGCTGTTGTCAGATGGCAGCATGATGCCAATAGTCGAACAGGAAGGATTACAGCATTCAAGTCATCTTAATCCTAGCACATAAGCATTAATAGAGGGTTTTCTTTCACCACAAATGGCTAATGTAGCTAAGCTCTGACACTGGCCTGAACTTCTCACTTACCTAAGCAAACTCTATGCTGTTGTTAGCAGCACAGTAGATGAAGTAATATTTCCTTCAGCAAAAATGTCATGAAGGATTTACAAATCTGATGTAAATACTTAAATTGACAACATCATAAAGGCCAGAACATTAAAATGGTATCTCTGCATTAGCTCTAAAGACACCTTGAAAAAAAACATAACATCCTGTACTACACTTAAATCTATTATAAACAGCTTATTATGATTTCCTATTTATCAAATTGAACTGGACATTATACTCTGCTGTGTGAGAGAGCTCAATGGAAATTGCCAAGGGCAAAGAGCGCAGGGGGAGTCAGTAAATACCAGGCAGTTCATTGCATGGAAACTGCTTTTGCTTAGGAGCAGAAGCACAGTCCTGAGAGACTAAGACACTTCAAAATGGCATTTACTTAAACATCCCTGTTTTGTCCTAATTTCATGTCTGTCTTAACCCATAACACTGAAGATCTTTGTTGATCCCATTTCTAGCAAGTATGTGTACACGTGCATGCATTCTTAATTTTTATTTAAATTAATCTTAAAAACATCTACTTATATCATTACTGCATTTAACAAAGACATGTTTTAATGTTCTTTTAGGATTATCATTTGTATTTTGTTGAGTTTCATTGCTATTATTAATATTACAATAGCAGTAGCTTTTTAAAATTCCTTCAATTTTGTTTCTGTCAGCTTTTATTGACCATACTGGGTATATCACTTACCAGAAAGCCAAACGCCACAGTGGGGAACAAAAGCTTAGGACAAATTTGCTGTTGCAGGTAGTTCAAAGGATTATCATACAGCCCAATCCTTCAACTTTATTAGAAAATGATCCCTTAACTGAATTAACTATCCAAGTAGGTTTTTATCCAAATTAAGTTTCCATCTTAAGTTTGTCTAGGGGCAGATGGTAGACTTTAAAAATTATCGGAGATATAAACCATTCTATCTCATATATGTAATTATAAATCAATACCATGTCCCTAATTTACAAAGAATATGTGCTTTCCTCTGGCTATAGAATCTTTTGTCTCATTATGCTCGGGTCTAATAGCATTTACTGTCATAATAGCAGAATGTAGTGTTTATTTAAGATGTTAATCTGTTGCTAGTACTGGCCACCAAATGTGGGGCCATATGTTTCTCTACTGTGAAGAACAGAGAGGACCAAAACTGCTTTCACAGAATTATAAATTCCTACAGGAAAAATACATGGGTGATCAGTTCTCCTCTTTCACCTAGCCTTTGCTGTAGTGATCCCACACCAGTGATATCCAGGAGTGAAGGTCCTACATCTCACCTCTGCGGTAAAGACTCAGTTTAATCATCTGAGATAGACCAATACTAGTTCTAAAGATCATTTCTCTCCTAGTTGTCAGATGTTATCACAATTGTAATTGTCCTTCTGCATATGCACATTCATCTGCACATCTAAGCAACCTGGACTGTAATGGACGTCTCTACCCAGAGAAGTTTGGCTCTTCTATGAGAGAGGCTCAAAGACACTCCTTTCCTCACAGAGGAAAGGGTAAGGTTCGTGAGGTAAAAAATAACACACGTTACTTTCTTTCTAGATAGTTAATTTCTTATTCACAACAATCAGAAACCCTAATGAGTGCTGGAATTCTGTTATTCCTTAACAGCTGTTAAATGTGTATCACATACCAGCCTTCAGAAGAAAAAAATTATTCTCCTGGTCCAAGACAAAGAGGACATAAAACATACTGCTGCAACAGCATTAATCTTGTTTACAATTCTTATTAAAAGTGGTCTAGTCCTCTTTACACTGAATATTATTTGCACTTACAATCTTTGTTCACTTTTTGTATCCAATCAAAAGTATTACAGAAGTTTTCTCGAAGTACTAATGTACTACACTCTTATGACAGCTGAGTGTCATCTCTCCTTGCTGTCATTTGAATAAGTGTAATCTTCCAGCAAGTATCCCAATTCTCAACTGAAACAGTTCCCTTTCAGATGAGTGATCATGCGAGCCATTTAACTAGTTCAAAGTGACACTTTGGTAAAGCATGAACTGAACCACTACTTCACTTTCCTGCATGATGAGACCATCTCTTATTACAAATTTTGATAGGATTTAATGAACCCACTTAGCACAACTCTTCATAGACACTTAAGGCTTTTTTCATATTAAGTCCATCGTAATAAATTGTATATTGGAGTTTCAGAATCTTATTTCAAACAATAAATATTCCTATAAATGCACTAGTCAATAGTGATTTTTTGATAATCAAAGACTGTAAAACCACTCCATCTCCTCCTAACTTTATGTGGCAAAATATTTGACAAAAATAATAGTTCTGATTCTGTAGTTCCTCTGTCAGTTGTATTGTTTAATGAAATTACTGTTTTCTGCTTGATTTAATAGTGAGTACATACTGTTGCAGTTTTTTTAAACTTTGCATTTGACTCTCATAAACACACTGCTGAATGTTGATTTCTGGAATTTGTAATTTCTGTGCCAAAAACACGTGTTCTAGCAGTCTGTGTTCCTTTGCAGAAGTTGACATTTTTTCACAAATGCTTCTTTTGTCACATTCATTCAGCTATGCTCCATTTTTATAATTAGTATTTTTAAAAAGTTGAATATGACTACCAGTTCTTAGCATCAAGTAAAATCTGACAATTCAATGCTAGATAAGGAACAATAATTTTATATATATATATTCTTCTTTTACATGGTAAAATTAAGGTTTTATTGAAATTTCTGCCTTTTTTGACTCCTGCCTTTACAAGTTAAGTATCGGATGCAGCACTATACACCAAGCTGTTAGTACGGTTCTTGGATTTGGCGTTTCCATATCCATCTCCTTCACCGAGCTGCCCTATACAGCTGCAATGAAAATCACATACAAACAATGCTGAGGATGTGTCCCAGGCTGCTTTAATGTTTCCTTGCAGGTTCTGACACTCAGATTCAATAATATATAATCCATCTCCAGAAATCTGGGGTTTGGAGAAAAATTTAAAATCGGATACTGCTATAGAATGGACTATAGGGGTTGGCTTGCATAGGGGAAGGGATCCTCTCATTTTTGCAAGATGAAATGTTAATTCCAGAGAAAGAGAATGAAGGTAAAGATATGTGTAAGCAAGGGGAAGTAGGTCTGGTTCTCATTACTTCGTTTAAATCCCCAGGCCATTTGGTTTCGCCTCAGGAATTATGATAAAGTCCATGATGTCAGTGCATGCCCTTGTCCCCAGTAAGAGGAGATCCACCACTCCACCACCTACAAACATTCCAACTTTGAAAACAGTATTAAACAAACAGAATTAAGCAAAATAAGAAAAAATATCTTTGGCCAGGCTTGACTGGCCGTAAGGAAGAAACAAGCAAATTTTTAACTCCATAAATAATATTTGTCTTGTCTTTAAGTTTATTTTTGGGAGGACACGAAGTATAAGAATTTCTGCTCTTAAAACTGCTAAATTTATTGAATGCCTATGACTACTTCATTTCTGCTGGACATCTTTGTGTTCAGCTTGCCTCCAAATGTCATACTTGACACTTATTTTTTTCTTGCATTCTGCTTTTCTGTCTGGGTGGATATTTTTAATGTCACTGTCATTGACATGCATTTCTTTTCTCTCACTATTTGTTACTATGCTCCATGGGAACAATATTTTTTACAACTGCAACTATATACTGGGTTTTTTTTTTCACAAAGTCACCGAGTTCTGGCCATAACATTGCTTGATTTACATATCAGTAATTCTGAAAAATGTCTTGATTTCTAATTATTCCATCTGACAACCATTCAAATTCCCACAGCTCAGCAGGACACATAGCGGCTAAGAGCTGTTCTGGGTTGCTGGCTTCTAGTAAGCACATTCTAAATGTGCCTGCCTGTATTTTTTTCTTGAGTTGATTTTCTGTTGCTTTTCACTGTACTTCAAGCTCCTGAATTAAATCTCTGACCTCTGAAATCTTACTTTATACAGCAATGTTTGTTATTTTGATCTTTGTGGTGCAAAATGAAAAATTATTAAAGTGATACAGCCCTTCTCTCTGAGCTGATGGACTGTGATGCCACACTGTTTGTTTTTTTCTGGCAAGAGATGATGAAGGAAGTTTTGAAAACACAAAGAAGGAATGAGGCTGGTAAAAATTTATATATATTACATGATAGAAATCAAGTATCCAATGATTCTACTGATCAGTGTTGCAGGGGGGAAAAAAAGATAATATCAGGGTTTTCAATTACTTACTGCAGTCACTTTTGCTGAGAGGATACGTCAGGAAGGATTGAAGGAAGTAAGCATCTGAGCAGAAAGGGTGAGGGAATGAAGGTGTAAGTGGATGCCACACATACTCTTGTTGTACTCCCTACTCCCTAACAGAATGAGGAAAACAACTACACAGTTATTGAATCACCTTCCTTCCAGTGTTAGAAAAGCTACCACATGGTCTACCCAGGCAACATCTGGTTTGACAGGTAGTACCAGAAAGAGAAGACACTATCTGAGAAATAACCACCATCTGGCCTTCTCCTCGGTGGCAAGAGTCACCCACCACCTCCAAACAGTACAAGTGTCTCTCTTCCCTTCTATCGCATCTGGCAAGCCTGGTGAAAAAAAGAGGTGGTGAGTGTCCCAGGTCATGTTTCTTGGGCTCTGATAATTCCTTTGTGTGGTTTCCAGGAGGTATCACATGGAGCACAGTGGTGAGAAATTAAATGATAAATGATAACAAAATATTAGTGATGGCCTTCTTTAGTCAAAGATCTAGTCAAGTTCAATTGAGGGAAAAGTGCTGGATTTGCACTCTTAACTCGAGATTTTTTTGTCATTTATCACAGATTGATCACAAAGTGGTTTAAGCTGTTTCAAAGCAGTGATGAACAAATATTCTTTTTTTGAGACAAATGCGCTGATAGAGGATGGTGACTTCTTCGCAGAGCTGACATACAATCATTTAGTAATCCCTTTTAGTCAAAATGACCTGAATTGACAACTAACAGCATTTTGCTGAGTGCGTGCTTTTTTCATAGCTGACACTTAAAAAAAAAAAAAAGTGTTCAAGCTTACATATAAATGATTTCCAAGTGTAAGACCTTGAGTTCTCTGTCCCACAGCCTCACCACAGGCTTCTCAGATGTTCAGTATGCTCTGAGGAAAAGGAGTTGGCAGCTCCATAAAAATAACTAAGAACTGTGCAGCACCTTTGATTGAAAAAATAAATGGATTTATCTAAACACTATATAAGGTGTGAGCAAAAAGTCTACAAGAAAGGATGGGGGTTGGGGGGAGGGAGAGCAGGGGATGAGTCAAAAAGTATAGGGACAAAATGAGAATTGCCAAAAGTCCCGAGTCCTGACAGTTGACAGGACACTTAGCAATACAAACTGAATTAAGTATACTATTCTTTGACAGTATAGAGAAAAAGAAAAGTTAATTGGCAGTGAAGTCGCTGCACAGTAAGAATGGAGTTGAGATAAAAGACAATGTTGGCATGGCCACGCCAAACCTTTCTGACTTAATATTCCGTCAGGATAATGACAGAAAAAGCCAGACAACTATGAAAATCTGTGGATAATACTAAATTTCATTCAAGATGGAAGCAAAGTTTTTAAGGTTTGGTAAAATTAAGGCAGGCAGAATAGATAATCTTCTGCCCTAGATATTGAAACAATTCCCCTAAGAATGCAGTGGTGAATAATTACAAAAATCTATCAGCTCAAGTGATGCCACATTACCAGAGAATGTCAATGTAACAAATATAATTTAGAAGGAGAAAAACTGAAAAACTGGTATCTTTACACCAGTTACTCTGAGCTTGATAGTGTGCAAGTCTTTTTTCAAGAAGTTCAAAGGAAAGGACATTTTGAGACACAGAGGTGAATGGAAACCTGGGATAAAATACAAGACATTATTTACCTTTACCAAAATAAATACAGATTTTGATAATAAAATAACTTGTATTAAGGATGGGGGAGGCTGCAGCAGATATATCCTATATGGTCTTCAGTATTGCAATTGATACTGTAACACATAAGGAACATAACTATATACACAGTAAACAGGAGACTAGGAATAGTGGAAGTTTGTAAACTGGGGAAAGGTTTATCTGAAAAGACACAGCAATATATTACACTGAAAAGCAAACTGATGAATTGGGAGAGTCTTCCTATTAAAATTTCTCAAGGTTTCGTCTTACTAATGATCTTTTTATTTAACATTTTCATTCATAACTTTGTCACAGAAAAAAGCACGTGAAATTTACTCACAGAATTAAATTAGGGATATCAATTTAGAGAAAGTCCAGGATATTATACAGGAAAAAACAGATTAATAAGGGGACTGGAAAAACAAAAATTATACACAAATGCATGCATTTAATAGACTTAATAACTAGATTTTATGCTATAAGCCAGGGACTCATCAGTTTTAAATGAATACTAATTGGTCATAAGGCAACCATCAAACACAGTGTTGTACAGCAACAAAAAAGGTATATGCAGTTCTATGTATATCCAGTTATATCAGACTAGATAGCAGACTTTTAATATAATCACGAACATTGATCAGACATTAATTAAAATCATAGTGTCACTTCCAATCACTCAAAATCAAGAAAGGTGGTCAAATGGACCCCCATTTGTCCCATGGACAATCACATGGGAAAGAGCAGAATCTAATCAGCACGAGAAGCTAACAAGCAACAGTAAAACTGCTGTTTGTGAGTTCTCACAAACACAGCTATCATGGGTGGGAAAATCAATTTCACTTAATGGACAATGTCAATGGAAAAGAAATATGTAGAAACTTTCCACTGGCAACTGTAGGTAGAAAATTAGAAGTCCATTTCTAAATATCAAAAAGAACAAGATTCTAGCATACCCATTAAGGACAAAAAAACTTAATCTTTAGAAAAAGCTCAGTATGTTCATGACATGGATAAAAGATGGTAACTATCTCTCAGAGAGATAAAAAGTTCTTTTCAACCTGGTATCCTTCTGTGCTGTATTCCTACACTAAGGCATAAGAAACAACAGAGAGTGGCTATGTTAGATATCAGAAAAATCATATGTTAAAGACACATTAAGCTTCTAAAAAAAATTAATTCAAGAACTTCAGAAGTCAACAACATCACTTCAGGCCTATTGTGTCCTTATATGATAATTATTTCAATCTATAATTTTACAAATGAAAAAAACATCATGTACAAGTATACCTTTGGTTTGAGGGGGGGAGGAGGGGTTGGTAAGAATAAAAGACCAGCCAGTGGTCCATGCAGACCATTCGTATGCTAGTGCAAGAGCATAAAGAGCCATAAAATAACATCTGTGCTCTATAACCTCACCTGCAGCACTCAGCAGAACCCTGTACCCTTTACTTGACTATCAGACATGACCACACCGGTACCAAGCCCCCATTCAGCTGGACTCAGAAATCATGGTAGTTTGTTCCCTGGGATGCTCTAAGAGGGACATGAAACTTCTGAAAAACAAGTTTCACAAGGAAACACGTTGCCCAAGTATGGTAGCCAGGGATGCTGAACCAAGAGGTTCAGACTGTGTGCTTTTGTAACAGCATCAGCAGCAGCTTCAACCTTTACTGGACCTCTAAACAGGTATTCCTTTCTCTGCTTCTTCATCCTCTCAGGAGAGAGGCTGAGAAAAGATGCTCCTTCCTCCAGCTAACCATGCACAGCCACATGCTGAAGTGTCCAAAATTTTTGAAACTAGACTCCTTTGAGAAAAATGTACTAGGCCAGTTAGAAACATTCCTCAGGCAGGATTCAGTCCATCAGCCACATCTTAAACCATGCAGATACAAATCATGGATTTTAAAGAAGCAGACAGTTAAGTTCAGGCACATACCAAAGCTACACAACCTCAGTAAGATCTCTTGGTTAAGTGTAAAGATGTTGGAATCAGAGCAATGAAGTAAGATGTAACTGACAGTACAAGAAGAAGTTTTTTTTATTTGCTGGACAACTTTTTAAATATATAAAAATTTCACATATAAAAGCAGGAACCTCAAGACAGCTCCAAAATAGCCTTGGTAGTTGCTGCTTCAACTAAAAATCTTGTTACATTTTACATAACCACTTTCAGAGTCAGGTTATAAAAACTAATAGTTGATAAAAATACTGAACTTCCAAAAAGGCACTTCAAGCCTGGGACTGCACTTTTCCACCTCTGTAGCTTAAACATTTGAATTTCCTAAAATGAAGAACTACCACAACCTGCTTCAGTTTGAATTTCTGCAATACAATTTACTGTGCAAATCTCGTTGGTAGCATTGAATGTTCACTCTCCTTGTGAAAGTCTTACATTCATAAGTCTTTGTCTTTGGTTTGCTTGTGTTGCCCAGTGTTGTCATTGGGAACTGCTCTATCTGCTGCCATCTCCTTTGTTTGTTGTTCTCAAGAATCACTGTTCATCTCATTTTTTTGTACACTGCTCTGCTTTCACTTGCTGCACAACCTTCATTTATATAGAGATAATTACATAAAATATATTTATAGGAAAACATCTCGCCTTGCTGAGAACCTAATTTAGTATTTTTACAATCAGCTTCTTGGCTGATCCATTCCCATTCAGTGAGCCTGCTTTTGTCCGACTGAAACTAATCAGAAGTTTACGACTCAGCTGAATGGGACTTAAATGGGCACAGAATCATCTTTTATGAGGGTTAATTAATTGAGATAAGTATAAGAGACCAAGTACTGCTACATGATTTCTTCTAGCATTATGAGTATTGTATTTCAATGTATTTACTTCTGATTTTCAGAAAGGGCACTTTTTAGAATAGTTGTATAGTGCCCAAGCTTTTAGTATTATTCCTGTAGCTTCAGGATCCTATGTTTTGCAAGGTGTTAAATTCAAAGACAGATTGCTATGATGTCCACATTTCCGCTAACTGTGCAAGTCCTAAAGTGATTTGAATTAATTATCTGCTTCTCAGTAAGTACTGAATTAAGGGCATAGTTACTATTCTCTTAGGATCTGATTATAGTAATTGTTTGGGCTGCCCAGTGTACTATTTTACTGGCATAGTCTAATCTTGCCACAAAATGTATTCTTAGAAATTTATTAAGTAGAGTTTTCAATGTTTAAATATATTTTTCTTATTATATATCAGCACAGTATTTATTCACTTAACTGTGGCATAACCTTAAAATCCAATTCATGGACCAGGCCTCAATGGTTAAGAATTTACACGGAATACAAAAGTGACAAATGACCCTTCGGATTTCTGTGTAGGGGGAGAAAAAGTCATAATGCTGCTGATAAGCATTTTTCCCAGCACACCAGCTACCAATCTATTCTTAACTCAGTCTGACAGCTTACTTTTTGGGGTTCCTTGCTCTTAATTGGTTTTTAACAACTTCCATTCTCATTAGTAGTAAAAAAAATATTATTGCATGACTAGCCAGAATTCTAATAAAGTGGTTTAATCAGAAATCACAGTATTTCAGGAATATGTCAGACAATTTCATATGTATGCCCTCTTTTCTACATCACTGTTTTCTGAATTCATTTTTATATTGCTGGTCACTTGCTAAGGGAGGCAAATAATAAGCACTTGGTAATGCCTGATAGTAGTTGTTCATGCCTGATGGACATTGATTGAAACATCCACTCCCTATCTGTCACGATTTTGTGAATTTGCTAAAATCAATCTGCACTTTAAGCCTACAAACTCACTAAAGATGACAGAGTACCCTTCCCTGATCTGTTCTGTGTGCAAATATGCCCACTTGCTGATGTGTACTGGTTCCAGGGAACAACTGTTGCTCATTTATGTCCTGTCAAATACTGCCACTATTTATCACTCCAGCAAAACTCAGTGAAGTAGCTATCCCCTTATTTAGCATTGACAAATGGAATTTTATCCTAACTCATGTTCATTCAGGTCTAATAAATTCCAGTCCTTCAAATGCTGCATTTACTGAGTCCCTTTTCAGCCACACCTCCAATGGCTCTACTTCTCCTATAAAAGCAAATTCATGGGCATTTTAACATCTCCCCTAATTTTATTGACTTCTTTCACCCAGTACTAAACTACTCAAATTCCGCCTTCGGAAAAGGCACTAACCATGTATTTATTAAACTTTCAGATATGTTCTTCATGCTTTCTCAATCTCTTGATGCTCATGCAGCACAGGAAGAGCTTAAGCTTATGGAACTTGTTAGCCTCTTTGCATCTTTTCTCATGATACCTAAAAAACACTTGACAGTGATCAGGTTGCTGCTGGTTAAAGAATACGACTTTATTGCTTTGCCACCTTCATCCAGCTTTATTCATTAAGCAGTTTCCTAATTCCTGTTATATTATTAAGTCTTTGAGGCTGAGATCGCCTTTTAGTCTGATGTTTAAAAAGCAAATAGAGTCATGAACCTCTTCTTCAAAAACAGCAGTAATGTGCTGCTAAACAAATAACCACTGTTCAGAGGAGGGCAAGAAAGAGAGGCAGGAGTAAGAAATTGGCAGAGGTTTTTCCTTCTTGACTTCCTTCTCTATTTTCTCAGCAAAGGAATGCAGCATAAAACTGCACAAATTTCTAAAATTAGAGTTGTGATTTTGGTTAGACTTGCGGAATAGGTTAAACGGCGGTTAAACATCCTATTGAAAAAAACAGGTTAAAAACTGGTGACATTACTTACTTCTCTCATGTAATTCATGTCAAAGTACTATTATCTTAATAATTGTTTAAAAAAAACCCAGAAAACTAGAGACTGCAGGTATTCTAGGACTTGAGTTGTAAATCGTACCAATAAAAAGTTACACTACAATTGCTTGCCCTTTTTTCCACTCTCTGGCTAACTTGGAAAAAATTAGGTAATTAAATCAGCTCCCAGAGCTGGTATGCCTTACGTGAGGATGCTGCACCAAAATATGACTGCTTTCACAAATTAAATTTCTGGCTCAGTGCATGCTCCCCTTGATCGACTATTTTGATGCACATAAAGTGTTCATATACATAAGGAAAACTGTGATTCAACAAAATACAAGTGGAACATCACCAGGACTGCATACTTTTTTGCCTTTTCTCCATTCAATTAAAAAACAGTTGTATTTATCGGCTAAATGCTATTCAGAATGCATGATACTGGGAAAAACGGATGACAGAAGCCGTATTAAAAAAAAAATATGCAATTTTTCTAATCCATGCTATTATAATTACGCTACACAAGTACTTTAGAGACACCAACTTTCCAAACTATAAACTAATAACGGGTATTTTCCACAGACACGCCTTGTTCTCCTGTTGTGCCGCAATACGCGCTTCTGGAAGCGGCTGGGAAGAGTCCGGGCAGGAGAGCGGTCGGCGGGGCAGGCACCGACAGGAGCGGACACGCTCAACCCGCGGCGACACCCCCGCCCCTGCCACTGCCACTCGCTCCCGCACCGCGCCGCGGTTTCCCTCCCGGCGGCTTCGGCACAGCCCAGGTGTCGCACCCGGCGGGAGGAGCAGCGCGGTGGCCGCGCTCGCCCGCCCTTACCTCAGGTGCAGGTAGTGCACCAGCTTCGTCACCACGGTCACCATCTTCCCGAGTCACCTTCCCCGCCACTGCCTCGGGCGCGGGAGGGACACACTACGAGCAGAGACACGCTTCCCAGAGACTCCTCAGTCAGCGGGTCCTCGCTGCTCCTTCACCCTCCTCAGTGCCCTTGGCCGACAGCAGCTCTGCCCCTCGGCCGTCCCCTGCCCGCCCCGCCCGGCCAGAGGGCGGGGCCGCCCCCCATCCTCCGACCGCCCGCGCCGGCGGGGTCGCGTCCGGCGCGGTGAGGTCTGGCAAATGAGGGGGTTGAGGGGCTGCGGGGCTCGGGAGGGCTCGGCCGCGTCCCCGGCGCCCCTTTGCGGGGGAAGAGCGCCGGGAGTCCCGCCGCGGCTGGCCCAGCCCCGCTCCGCTCGCTGCCGTCGGGGCGCCCCCCGCCCCTTCCCCTGCGCTCCTCTCTGCGCCGGCGGCGGGGCCGCCCTGGCAGGAATGGGGTCGGGCCGAGGGGTAGGAGTGGGGGAGCGTGTGGGGGAGTACAAGCGGGGAGGTGAGGTGTGAAGTGCCCCGCGGGAGTGGGAAGCCGGTCCCGTCCCGGCGTATGGCACGGCTGAGACCTGCACGGTGCCTCTCAAACGCTGCCCGGTGGGGAAGAGTTAAACGAGGGGCAAGGGGAATGAGTGTTGGTCTGGGCAACCTGCCTCGCCGTACCAAACTGATGTCTGCGCCCCGTTCAGTTCAGCAGAGGACGGGAAAGAAGAGATATTTTGATTATGGCGTGTAAGCAGTTACGCAGGAGAATTTGCCATAGCTCTTTAATCTACCAGACGTAAAGGACTGAAGCAGAACGTAGACAACTTCAGTCTGGGAACAATGAAACACCTTTGATGTTACCATAAGGGTACTAAAACACTGAAATTATTTACTACTGGATCTTGGATCTCGTGAAATTTCAGCGATACAATGGCTGACCTCCTCATATAAACCGCATATAAGTCATCTCTACATCTGATTGGTTTGGGTTATGGAAAAAAATGTGGGTCTTTATTGCTGTGAAGACTGGCCTAGATGATCACAGAGCAGGGGTTCAGAACAGTAACTCCAGGTTTTCAAATCTATGAATATTAATTATTTAGTTTCTGGTGCACTCCAAATTAAGAGTATCCCTTCAGCCTTATTCTCCCCTTCTTGGCATCCACCCTAGGCACTGAACCAGACAAGACTCTTGAAAAAAGTTGTATGTACTAAGTGTAACTCAAAGGCTATCATAATCCATACATTAACTTGTATGAAGAAAGTTTACAAACAAAAATGTTTTCCGTATTTTCTGATTCAGAATGCTTGAATAAATTACTTAGTATTGCTGAAGGATTTCACTGTGTTGGTAACATGCAAACTACTGAAACTTAGAAACAAAGATAAAGCCACAGTAGATGAAGTATTTCCAGTTGACCAGGGAGTATTTGGTGTCTATGGATAGCTAAGAAGTTTAAATAGTTGATATAAATTAGAAGGCTGTATTTGCAAGATATAATTATTCATATATGTATGTAATTCATATACATATATATTCATATATACATATATACCCATATTCGGTGTACGTATCTATACATATGCTGTACCATGTACCACACCCTCTTGAAGTAAACTGGCTACTGTAAGTTGTATTTCAGTTTTTTCTAGAAAGAACTGCCTAGAAATCCCCATAGACAGTAAGAATTTTAAGACTGTCTGTGGTTTGTGGTAGTCACTAATCCCTTTTGTCTGCACATTCTTGACAGTAGAATTCTAGATAGTAGACAGAATACAGATTCTGTCTGATAAACATATAGGAGATGGTGTAAATAATTCAAATAGGTTTTTTTTCATAATGGATAAATACTACAAGTTGGATATTTTTGTCCCATTTTACATATGGTTTTACATCCCACATCCTCAAGCTTGTTGTTTCATTACTGTTATTATTTTACGCTTTATAAATTCTTTCTGTACTTCTTGTATTTCTCAGCTCATGTCAATGAAAGCTCCAAAATATGTACCCTTCACTTGCTGACTTGTTCTCATGCTCTGTGCTGCTCTCTACACCATTTACAGCTCTGCTCCAGTGGAGCAGAGGTAGGCTGTTTCACCTCTAGCAGGTTTAACACAGCTGCCTTCTTTTTTTTTTTGTACTTCATGATCCCCCTTTCATATTTCTTTTTAGAACTGGTTATCTCTCATTAGCATTCCTTAACTTATATTTACTTGCTAATTCCGTGCTTGTATTTATTCATATAACAATTTTTTTTTCAAAAATATCAACAATCTGGTGTAGCTGTGATCTTAAAATGCTGTTATGACTCAAACTGTTTGCTCCCAAAAATATTTGAATTTTTTTGCTAGACTAAAAATTGATCTAACTTATTCAATTTTTTCTTTTTTTTCCCTGCAAGAATTCAAACTTTGCATGAAACAAAAATTCTGAAAAGTCTGTTTTACAATTTCTAAAAGGCCTTTTCAAAATGTTTGGCGTAAAACATACACTTTAGGTGTTTTGTTTCAGTATTGCTTTATTCCATTGTTTAACTTCAGGGGGTTTTTTATCATGTTTGGGTGTATTTCAGTAGTCAAGAGGGTAACGGTAACATATGTGGTTTGCTTATATTCTGTCAACAGATTTCTACAAAAAGAAATGTTAGATTTTGTGTAATTAGCATTTTCTAGTAGAAAGCTACCCATCAGAAAGTTTTAAATAATTTCAAGGATTGAAAATTTAGTCCACTATTTTCACTATACTAGGGATGAAAGCAAAGCTTTTCAGGATAAGGCATTTGGTTGCCCATAGTGGACAAGTGAGGCATAAGCTGTTGGAAGGGAGAAATTAATTCCTAATCCTATTAGCTAATAGACAGCTTATTTCCAGCTGTGTCATCATATGTTCTTTTTACAGTATCTAGTTCATTTAATACAATTCTGGTTTTTTCACATTCTTACATTTCTGCTTGCAGTCCTCGTAGGGATGTACAAATTGGCAAACCTCAGCGTGTCAGAAAAGCATGTCGGGGTAGTGAGGTTGAAACAGAAGACCAGGGTAATAGGTGTAATTATGGGTAAAGAATCTAAGAAAGAGCAACCACCTTTTGAAGTCAGAGCTTTGCCTGCAGAGGAAATCCTTGGGAAAGGATTCAAGTAAGCTCCATGGAATGAAGAGGTACAGTCCGTATAAATATAGACTCCATCAAAATGCACTTTGAGTATTGTCAGAAGAGTTCACTGACTCTAAAATGGATCAGGTGATTATGATGAAATGTCAGGAGAATATAGGAGCTCTCAGATGTCTTGAGCATATCATATTCTGATACATAAAAGCATCCAGTTCCACCTGGAGAATGAAGTGTTCATAATTTAACACAATCTCCAGGCAGAACTCCGGAGAAGAGAAAAAGAAGACTGATAACAAAACTGAGTTGCATTTGGTAGCCTGAGACAACTTGCCTTTGTAAGGCTAGTGTGCTATAGCAGCAATTGTCATTATGAGCTCTAGAATTTGTGTGAGACTTACTTTAGATAATTTTGAATTTTTTTTTTTAATAGAGGAAGCAGGTTTGAGAACAGAAATGCACTGCCAGCTACTAACATCTGCAAGGTTCTCACTTCAGGCTCAGAAAGAGCATTCGTTATTACAACAGAATCATAAATGCATGGCATTTGTACTGTTGCTATAATCTATTAATCTGGTAGATACATAATGTAATAAAAGCAGGAAAAATTTAATGTCAGTTTTTAAATATCTTTATCAGATGATCTGTATCATGGACAATACACACACTTTATCATAAGCAGGACTTAAATGTGCCTTATAATTTACTTTCCTTAACTAAACAATAATATATTTAAAGTTAAAAAGGAAATATATGCTTTCCTAAAATTTCCACCCACTGTCCGTGTATATTAAAAATATATGGAACAAATTTTCCTATACTCTTTCTGTAAAAAATATGGTGGTTTGAAATTTTTTTGTCTGCCAGTAGTTTGTTGTCATGTGTAATTTTTTCCTTATTTGCCTCCAAAGCCAACCTGAATCTCTATGAAAAGGACACTTGAGCACTTAGCTATACCATTAATTTTCATGGGAAAAGGCACTTTATGGGAAAAAAAAAAAGGTTCAGCTTCAAGGTAACAGCAAGACATCAATTTTCTGTTTGAAATTAACATAATGTTTTACATAATGATCCTCTCCGCTGATCATTAAAATATCATAGTTACCTCGGCAACTGGAACAGTCTGCAAATGTTATCTAATGATACTAACACATTCTAAAAATACATACAACAAATAAAGTCTGAAACATTATCATTTGGATGAAAAACATTTTTTTTTCGACAAAAATACCTTCTGGTCTAAGCAGATTTTTGTGAGAAAAATTTAATTCAATGTAACTTTATTTTTGTGCAAAACTGATTTTATTTGCTCAAAACCTGAAAACCCAGTTTTTTGTTTCCTGACAATGGAAAAACAGTAGATGTTTTTCAATTACATTACATTCAGTTGCATTTTTCTATAAATGTTTCAATGGCAAATGTTCAGGAAATAAAATTTATTTCTAAAGCAAGTGCTGAATGCTTAAAAAACTGCTGGAAAATATGGCATACCAAATAATTGAACTGATGAATTCTATCTAGGGAGTTTACTGCTTTAGATCTGAATGTCTTCACTGTCATTGCAGCCCTCTCATTCTCTTCTTGTTGGTACTCTTGTGAGTCTGACCTAACAATTGAAATCTAATGGGACTGAAACAAATTGGCATTAATACTCTTCACCTTTTTTCTTTTTCAAGCAAAACTTAATAAACTATGTTCACTGATGATTTTGGGTGTCTTAAAATGCTTTTTGTGTGTCGTGTGATTTACTGAAAAGTTTTGCCAGGACTAGTTGCCAGCACATCTCCCATTAGAATGGAAAATTGCTCCCAGGCAGGTAAGTTGGCTCATATCCCTTAAGTTTTCTTTCATCTTCCTGGGTATCAAAGCCACTACACTCTTGAAACACCCTCTGCCTTTGCTGCTCTCCTGGGAGTATACTAAGGAATACTCCCCACTTTTGTATTTGGTATAATTTTCCAGTGAAGTTGTTAAAACAATTCCTTAGAATTCAAATTATTTTTAAACACTAAATTTGAATTAATGTAAATATGATTTGCTGTTGAATTTGCTCATGTAATTTGGCTAATATCTACAAGTTTTTTCAGTTGATATCATATGAGATATCAAATGCATTTATCTTTTTTGTCCATTTTAACGGTATCTCTTTGTGTGGAACCCCATCAAGGTTTATAAAGTGATTCAAAACACTTTTTTTCAGTATACTTTGAACACTGTTGATGTAGATTTAATTTGAGTTGAAAATTTTTTGAAGACTGTTAAGAAATTGGTAATTCTTAATGTATTTGAACACTTTGCTATCACCCATGTGTTTTTTTTAAGCACTTTTTTCCTTTGGATGCTGCAAATCTGGTGACAAGATTGCTCTGAGAGAGGGTCTGGGAACATATAAATGGTCCTTTCATACAGTATTGTTCCAATAGAAGTAACGAACGGGAACTTTTCTTTGGAAGGAGGAGTCAACCATTTGTTTACAGGTCACTTTGCAAATGCACAGTAAATACTCTCATATTATGATTTATTTTCACTGGAAAGTATGTAACAGAAATGGCCAGGCTGTGACTATTTTTGATTTAGGACAAGGACAACAAGGACTCAAAGGAATTTTCATCTTCCTTACAGATTCTGATTGCCACTGTTTTCTAGGGGTTGGCAACCTGAAAAGATTGTGGCCAAGGCCTTTCCTCAGGTTTTGGTTGTCCGTGGTTTGTGTCATAGTGTCACCTCACAAATACCCGGTCCAAGCCCATGCCATGCTATATGTCAGGACAATGTGTAAGCACACATCTTTCTCTTCTTTCACCATTGCTGGCAGAGGAAACCTGAATGTATGAACTGGGAGAGGACTGCAAGGTAATCCTTTTGTCCCCTGAATTGGAGAATGGATGGAATAGGATTTAAGTCTATCACAGTGCATACCTGCCCTATAACACAGGCATAATTATCGTGATGCATCTGAAGAGGGACTCTAAAGGGATCCATATCAATCTCCTTGAGCAGAGGAGAGGTTGGAATAGTCTCACACTAAAAGTTTTAAAGCCAATAATAAAGGTATTAATTACACCATCAAATTTTATAACCATTCCTAAGACCTTTATCCTCTCTGCCACTAATGAGAGAGTGCATGCTGTCTGGGGCCATGATTAGCTCACCAAAAAAAAGAGAGATTACAGTATTAGACATTACTGAGCAGATGGATCATTACACAGGAGCCTAAGCTAAGAACTAAATATTCTAAGTACGTCACATTTGGAAGATACAAAATATTTAAATAAAACTTTAAATACCTGTGGAGATTAATAGGGATCTAACTTCATGGTGTGTCAACATACATTCCAGATGATGGAATAAAGAATGTGTAAGGCTTTCACATTTTTCTCAGTTTAACAAAGCTCACTTGGTCAAAAGACTATGGGCCACAGGAATATTCAATGTAGATGACTGAAGGTGACTCATCTACCTTGCTGGTGATCTAGTATTATTCATACTGTGTTTTCTGTATTTATTGGATGTGCAATTGTTGGTATTTTTAGGAATACAAAAGTAATGAGTACTGTAGGGTTTTGCTTTTCTTGCTTTTTAAAGTTTGAATACAAAAGAGATGGAAATGTTGATCAAGCAATTTGCAGAGCTGGAAAAATGACAGGCTTAGTTTGTAATAACCAGCTCTTTACTTCACTAGGAAATGATAAGGATTTTAACCTATATTTTAACTAAAATGCCAACTAAAAACCACTGTGTTTCCTGTACTCCATAGTTTGATATTTGGCAGTTTTTACATTATTGAGTTAGTTTGTTTGTCCCAGAGCAATTTTTTGAATTGGTTTGCCCTTTGACATTACACTGAAGGCAGTGGCATTAGCCACTCTCCTAGGCATTAAAGTCTCAAAAAAAAAAATCCCTCATTTCATTCATGTTCTTTGTTACAAGAAAGACACTTCACCATTTGGATCAAGGATGAATGCAGAGCCCTTTAGAGAGAGGGCTGAATGAAGAAGAACTATAATTTGTGTCAGTAGGTGGTTGGATATAATGAAAAGGAGTTTCTTGTCTCTGAAAAGAAATCTTAAAATTACTCTATGTGTGGTATTATTAAGGTATGTCATTTGTGTACTGTTCCACTGATTTCTGTACCTAATGTTTGCAACTTCTAATCCTCTTCCCTGCAAACTCTGCCTGGAAGTGGATAAAGTCTCCATCTGCTTGTAACATTTTGTAGACGGATTACACCCCCACTGATACCTGTGTAAACTTGTGACTACCAGACTGTATCATGAAGGGTTAAATAATACCAAACCTACACCAACTAAATTAGACAATATTCCTGTGACTGGCTGAGTCAGAGAGCAGAGAATTCTGAAAGTCCCAGGCAGAAGCCACAGGCATTACACCACAGATTATAGTTGTAACTATGGACGTGGAGACCATCTGTTCTAGAATCATGTATACAAGTTCAGTCTGCAGATTTTTTCTTCTTTCACTGATCTTGTCTGTTTTTGTCTTCTCATTTCTTGTTTTCTTGTGCCTTTTTTTCCAAGTACGTGTCCCTGTTGTTTTCTCTGTTTTCCTTTTGGTTTCTGAGGTGGTCTTTTGTTGCTGTCTTCAACAGGTCTGTTGTGAAACATACAATGCCCTTCATTTCCTCCAGCAGCTCTTCTTTCTCACCTGTGTCATGACTGTTATCAATTAGTCACATGCAGATTGTTCAAGTGGGTACTTTACTGTTGTTCCAGAAACAGCCAGGTTTGTCTTATTCAAAAGTACCATTTTGGTGTATCAGTTAGAAATCACACAGTATTAGATATTAACTCTGAAGGCTTCTAACCAGGTAATGCCTACACAGATATAGCTCGTGTTTCTTACATGATGAATATTTATTTCTATAATACAAAATGTGCCTACACTTTAACATTATGTGTAATATTTATCATTGGGCACAACACTAAAAGTGATGGAAAAGATGAAATAAATACTGTTGAAATTGTCTCACCATTCCATATCTGAAAGTAACGCAAAAACCCAATGACCATTTAATAGCTGGACTTGGGCTTTTAATCCTCAATAGAATTCTTGTTGTGATTGTTTTTCTAGCGTTGATCTAGTTGTATGTGCTTTGGAGAAATACTTGGACTGAAGCACTCTTCATACTAGTCTGAAGGTATCTCTTACTGGTGATTTAAGATTTGAAATAGAAAATAAAAGTTAAAAATATTAAGGCTGGGCTACAAGCTGCAGCTGGGCTGACATGCGTAGAGGAAAATCCTACCAGGTTAAAAATAGAAACGTGTTCCACCTGCAGATTAACTTTATATCTAATCCACTTATGTTTTACCACATGGTACACTACCTACACACATGAACTCTGTGAGGAAAAGGACAGAGGCATGAATTTGCATTAGACCTGACTTCCTTCCCATCCATTTCTATAGTTCTGAAATGAAACAAACCTAGAAGAAATGTGCAGACATTTTCCAAATGTATAATACCAGACAGTTATCTGCATACTAGTGTTTCTGGAGATACAAATCCACAAACTAAAAACAATCCATGGTTCAGCCCAGCGATCAGTGAAGGTCAGTTAATTCACTCTCCAGAGTTATCCCTTCTGAGTTCAGTACGCAGCATATTATGCTGAAAAACTTCTAAAGTCTACATCTATCAAGTACATTGGATTTACATACCTTGTTTGTCTCTAAAATGACTTAAATATCTATCATTCATGAGAAACAAACTCCTTTTTTAGGGAGTTTTCTGAAATATGCTTCTCACTATATATGTACTTTCAGTACTGAAGCTTAATTGAAATTTTTAAAACTTGCAATAAATTTAAAGATGTTTGATTAGATCAACAGGGGACTGATTCTTCAGAGGCATTATCTGTTGAGTGAGATTAAGGTAAATCCAACATGTAACACTCTTGTGCAAACAGCAATCTAGTCTTGCTCTCCTAAGCAAACTTCAGTTGCAATCCAATCATTGGTTTCATATTTAAGATGAAGTTGCCTTCTGGCAATTTTCCTGTTACAATTTTATTATGATTAAAGACATAAAGAGTAACTTGAAGCCACTACTATGGTTTGTTGGTTTTAATTACCACTATGCATAAACTCACACTTTGGCATTGGCCACTGGTAGCTGAGGGAGAGAGAAAGGGATATATAGAAAAGTACCTTTCAGTAGCATTTGCCTTTCCTCCCTCCAGCACAGCCAGACCATAAATAGATCCTTAGCCAAAGAGAAAATAGCCTGAAGCTATTGTAGAAAACACTTGTCTGTAGCATCCCTGGAAGGAAGAGGGTCAAACCAAACATTAGAGATTGTACCTCTCCCTTCTATTGTATTGGGCAGCTTTTAAGTGAGAGCTTTAACTTAAAGATGGAATGACATGCAGAGGTATATGCTGTTCACTGATTCTTCTTTGCCAGGAGTTTGCCAGTAAAGACTACTTTAAACCTACAGTGATTTATGCCAGATAGGGTGACTTTGAAGTTTTGCAGTGCTTGTGAGTGGTCAGACTGCAGCCTAAATTAGACTCAGCATTTCATAAAACACAGCAGATAACAGGCACCCAAACATTACATTCAAACATATGTTTTCCTTTTCCTTGTAGGATTTTATAGGAATGTTGCATCATTGCTCTTATCCTCCTTATGGCTTCTTTGTTTTTAAAACAGAGACAGTGTATCTAACTATTTGATTAATGGAAAATGTACATACAAAAGCTGAAAGTGATGACATTGACATTGCAAAAAAACATAAGACACAAGAGGTCTGGTAAGATAAACATTAGACAGTTGCTATCTTCATTTTAATTACACTGTTAATGAAACCATAAAAATCATACAGATATGAAAGCAAGTTCTAATTTTCCTTTTCAAAAATCATCTAGAATGGGGTAAATGAAGTTGTCTTTGAACAAGCAGTATGCCAAAATCTGTCCTCCACAAATCATTGAAATTACTCCAGATCCTGAAAGAAAAGATATGGCTGTTAATTTTTATAGTGGAATACAAGCTTTATGATAAAACTTTAAACTGGCATTCTTTTTGACTTCAATTTTTAAAAAAAATGTCCCGTCTACTTAAATATTTTGTTCAAGGATTTACATACCCACAAAGATACGAGACCCAGCAGCTGCTGATGCAAAACTAGTTGCAGGACAGGGAATTTATTTGCCTCTCCCCATCATTTAGGAATTTACTGCAGCTGTTGATCTTTGTTATCCATCATATAAGAAAGAAGAACAGAAGTCAGTCCTTTTCTCTAAACTGTTTTTCAAGATAATCTGTTTTTCAAGTACAAATCTATGCTTTTAATTTTACAGAAAATTAAGCATTCAGAAATGTACGTTTGCCATTCACTTTGAAGAAACATGATGACTGGAATTTGTCTCATCTATCTTAAGTACCTGTACACAGTTTTTATAAAACTTGCCTCTGGAAGTGTGTGGCTTTTTCCATTGATTGTAAAGGGTATCAAGGAAGACTAGTTTGGACAACTGTCTTTTTGACACCTGCATTGAGATAGTTTGATTAGTCAGGACTTAATCATGATTTATTTCAAGTTATGTGTCTGCTGTTTGTTTGCAAGATTAACATAAGCTGAGCTCATCCTGGTTTTAATAGAGATTTTTTTTAAGATGAGGCAAATGCTAGTCCAGCATTACTTACCTGTGTCATTAAAAGAAGTATAAATGAAAAGCCTATATTTCCTCTTTAAATGTTGAAAATTCTCAGATTAGTGAGGCAACAGACAGTTAACAGAAACAATTCATACTATAAATAGTACACAGATTCTAATAACTTAAACTTTAAAGAATGTCATTATACCTAACGCCAGCCACCAGTGTAACATCAGGGGGAATTCAGACATAACTGCAAGAAGAAGAAAAGTAGAAATGTAAATTTTAAAACTGTAAGGATTGAGATATGTAAACAGTGTACTATGTTATCAAAGGTCTGCTTAGTTATGTTTCATAGATTATATATTTTACTTGTATTGAAATGGCAAATGCTTTAGGTCCTGATTATTCAATACCTGACCATACCATTAAGCTTAGCCATGTGAAGGATCCCACTGGAACGCAAGTCTAAACCTAATAAGAGTGCTAAACTGACCTCTTAGACACCCTGCAGAAGAAATGCCTTTTTTATTACTTACCTGTACACAGTTTAGCACTACAGAGACACCATTTCCCTGCTAGAGTGCCTACATACTGCTACAATCCAAATAAATTAAGTAGCCTGACATTTTGTGTGTAATGGCTGATGCCATGTGTGACAGACAGCTGGGGCTGCACACCACAGGCTAACACTATAGCATGGCATGCTCCCTCCTGGGCCAGGCACTGGCTCCTGCCACCTGCAAGCTGACCCACATCTCCCCTCCATGATCAGCTACAGGGCTATTATATGTCTCAATATTGCTTCCCCCCCAAAAAGTGACAGAACTGTAGAGGTAATAAAGTGGGCTAGGAGGCACACTGTTCAAGGTCAGCCAGCAGAGGTTTGGTTGGCCGTCTGAAAGAAGAAATAACAAATCTGGGGCTGTTTGGACATCAAAATGCATCATCTATTTTAATGACAGATGCTCTCTTCCTGTATAAATTATGTACAAAGCAGATTCTTTTGTAGTTTTTGTAAATTCCTTGATTTAAATACAGAAGTTATTAATGAGGTATAACAGTAGTTTAAATTCCAGGAAATCAAATTCAGTAGATTTTTTAAGATGAAGTCTGTGTTGATCTCTGGCTTAATTTGTCATAGGAACTGGGGAATCTCCATCTGTCTAAAATGCTAGAAGACAAATGGACAAAGCAACAGAAAAGGAAAGATTGATTACTATGTAGTAGGAAAGTAGTCCTAATTTGTCAGTGGTGTTTTTCCTTTTTCTAAATTCTAGAGTAAACATACTAAACTCATTGTTACAAGAGAAAAGAATCCCCAATGGGGTCTGGCAAAGATAGAGTTAAATTATATTTCCTAATTAGCCGTAGAAGCATTCTGCTAAACTTTGTGAGAAGAGGAAGCAGGTTACCAGGTGCTGGCAAAAAGTGATGATGAGTCTCATTTACAGCAGCTAGTTCTTTTCCTTTTCTTTCCTTTGACGGAAAGAGTTTCAGGGGGGAAAAAGTTTTAATGATAAAATGCTTAATTTTCCTCAAAGAGATTTAGTTAAAAGATTTAACTTAAAACCTTTGCATTGACTTAGCTGAATCCAAACTTCTTTTTACTCTGAACTAGAGTTAAAGTGTTAAATGAGTAGATCTTAAAGTGTCAGGACATGAACAACTGCTAATTTTTTTATTTGAAATAACCCCCACGTCCTAGATGCTGAAGTTGTATCTAGGCTGGATATGTTTCATATGCAGTGTTAGACTGTGAACTGAACCTGTGATTTTTTTAATAACAAAATAGTGGTTTAAAATTCTGCAACAATCCAGAACAGAGTTTTAAATGGGCGGATCGATATACAGGCATGAGTCAAATGGATGGAAAATAGAGATACATATTTGTTTAGCTTTAAAGAATATTAAGTTAGTCCAGTAATACAGTAGATGAATTATAGTTGATTTGTTGTGATACTATGTAAATATTTAGCAGTAAACCTACTTACCAACTGAAGTTATGATGATATGAATAATAGTAACTGTTACAGCATAATCCCAAACCCATTCTTCCACAACCAGAGCAAACAGCAGACCACAAATGAAGAAAGTTATTTCCAATGATATCACAAGAACTGTAAAGGAAAATAGGATATTTTCACCAAACACA
Source organism: Corapipo altera (assembly GCF_003945725.1). NCBI lineage: Eukaryota > Metazoa > Chordata > Aves > Passeriformes > Pipridae > Corapipo > Corapipo altera. The sequence goes on from NW_020884874.1 coordinate 18,193,792, forward strand.
GTTTTGAAAGGCTTCCTCTCATATAAATGATAGCAATGCAATATAAAATGATAGCAACACAATGTTAAAATACCTAAGATAGTTATGCAAAGTTTCTTACATGATCAGTGAGTTCAGTTTTGGACCTCTCACTACAAGAAAGACATTAAGGTGCTGGAGCATGCCCAGAGAAGGGGAACAAAGCTGGTGAAGGGTCTGGAACATAAGTCCTATGAGGAGCAGCTGAGAGACCTAGGGTTGTTTAGCCTGGAGAAAAGTAGGCTAAGGGGGGATCTTATTGCTCTCTACAAGTACCTGAAAGGAGATTGTAGCTGGGTGGGGATCGGTCTCTTCTGCCAGAGAGGAAATTGCTTTAAATTGCATCAGGAGAGGTTTAGAATAGATATTAGGATTTTAATTTTTTTTTCACGGAAAGGGTTGTAAAGCATTGGAACTGCCCAGGGAAGTGGTGGAGTCATCATCCCTGAAAGTGTTTAAAAAAGCATATGGATATGGCACTTGAGGTTATGGTTTAATGGTGAACATGGTGGTGGTGCTGGGTTGATGGTTGGACTTGATGATCCTAAAGGTCTTTTCCAAGCTTGATTATTCTATGATTCTGTGAAATATTATGCTTATGTTTCCATTACAAAGATAATTTCTAATATTGCCACAGACATCTGCATGGGTTGTATCCTGATTTGCCTATAGACTTTAAAATGTCATCTATTTTATGTAAGAACATGAGGATTAGCAGGATTATGTCTATTGACAGGATTACACACAATTTATGTAGCCTAGAGGAGAAATTTCATGGAAATTTTCCTCAGGGACATATACACTCTTTGTATATGGTACCAAATAGATTTGATTGATACTGACATAGGTAAAATTTTTCTCATCTAAAGAAAAATTTTGCGCTTAAGGGGTTATGTTTGGTAAGAAACTTCATAGCTTTGTCCCTTCATTTCATCATATATTTATATATATTATATGTACCAGAACATATATATATATATATCTCAAAACAATTTAGAGAGACCTGCAAGGGGAGATATTGCAGAGAGCCTGGAAGGTGAGCAGAGGCAGTCCATCCATACAACCAGGAGCCTGGTTTTTCTTGGTGCTGATACCAGGGCTGCCACAGCTCTCATGCTGTCACTGTGCCTGACATTCAGCAGCTATCTCTGTGTTGTGTTAAACTGTGAATGGGGATTACCAGCACAGTGGTAATAACAAAATTATGCTGCCAAAATGGACTACTGAAATTATCTGACCAAGAAAATTCCTTCTCCAGGTGACAAAATGGTGCCTTTCTGTCCCCTGATGCTTTCTCTGGAGTGTGTTGAACCATGCCATGCCACCAGTCTGTGGTGACCACCTCCTCTGACATGGGATGCAGCTCTGTAGAAGTCATGGCACAGGCAAGCCAGACCTGATCTGTGGGCAGGAAAGCATGGAGGAACTTCACATGGCATTTGGTGACCTGTATTCTTCAACACATCAAAGGAGTGGTGCTTAGCTGTCAGCTTGTTTACTTGCTATTATGGGTAACAGGATCAAACATTATCACTTTTATGGCAAAGTTTGATTTTATGCTGTGTGGCAATCTGGGATAGTAGGGGGTTGAATGGAAAATGTGTGATGTCTCTTCTAGCTCTAGTCCTGATTTCCCATACAATAGGACATAATTGTGAGTTTGTAATTCATAAAATTGTCCATCTAAATGCAATTTGTTCTTCTTTTTAAGCACACAGGCATATAAAAGCAACATTTTTATTTGAATTATTTATTTGTTTTTCTTACCATTGCAGTAACATAATACCTATGATTACTGTAGCCGACAGTAGAGAAACCATATTTATTTTTTTCAGTATATTTAATTTATACAGTGAAATTTAATTTGGCAGCATTTTGTGCCTTTCTATTTTATTCTTTTATTTATAGTATCTATTACTTCCTATTGTATTATGGATTTCTCACCTAGTAGTTTAAAAAAATAAGAAAAATTTAACTGGAAAAACTGCGTGGAAAGTGGGAAATAACACTTTAAAAATGTTTGACAATGTATTATAGTATTTTTTGTTTACTATATTATATTTCATGAGATAGTATTTCTTTAAATTATGCTTGGTGTAGACAAATGCTCTAGGAACTTTTCACAAAACTGGGTCAGAAAGGATACTTTACTTCTGAGCTGAGTTCCATCTTTATTCTGAGGTTGTCTTAAGACATAATTCTGTTATTAACAAGCATGAGAGAAACTCTGAGTAAACTAATTCTCAATTTGCAACATCATTCAGAGATCTTAATTCTGACTCTATTTCCTTAGACATTAATCAGATGCTGTTGAGTTTTGCGTTTCCATGTTATTTCACTGGGTGGACAGAATGAATGGTGGAATACTAACTGTTTGCATGACATAGCTGTTGTCTTTGGCATATACACATGTTGCATCAAACTAACTGATAAAATTTTTAGGGAAAAAAATCATATTGAGATACAGTAATTACATTAGGGCCTTGAAAATTAATTCTAATGGAATATGCTTTAATCTTCTTTTCCACTGCTATAATGGAAATGTTCTTTCTTTGTCTGAAATCAGACAAAGTATTGACACTGTACAAACATCCATGCATTTTTATTACTCTTTTAACCTGATGAACTAACCAATTCACTTTTGAGCTTTTCTTACTTTACTGATGGGTTATGAGGTTTACCTTTGTAAAATAGATTAAAAATCTGGTTAAATTTTATGTATGTGTGTAATTTTTTAGGAATGACAGTTTAGGAAAGAGAATATAGTTTGAGAGCTTCAGAAAAATTGCAGAAATTTGTGTTAGAATATATAAAGATGTTTAGGGATTGAGCTATAATCAAAACCTTATATTTTAATGCCCACTGTATTCAAGCATTACCAAAGCAAAATTTCAATTTGTTGAACATGACCTTCTCCTGAGATCTGGATCCAATGATTCATAAGGAATATGCTATAGTAAGAAAATTAAATTAAACAATTTTGTGGAGGCACTTGATAGAGAATAGGTAATTGTTCTGCAGTGAAAATGAAGCATCCTGGCAAAGTAGAATGTTTCCTTCAGATGATGTGAGATCAGGTGAAGAACTCAACAAAAAGCCTAAAAATCACTTGAATGTTAAGTAGCAGTACAGAAATGAGAAGTGCATAAACATTTAATTGCAGTGTAGTTAAAATACAGAAATCATTGGTGTTATTAAAACAGCTTTAAAATACTGTCCATTGGAAGACAAGTTTACATCCAGATATAATATATATTCTTGACCGAGGAAAAAAAAAAAGAGAAACAAACTTCAGTTACCTAAATAGTATGGGTTAATCCATGAGGGATTTGTCTTAAAATCAAAAGGTGCCAAACCATCCAACATTTTAATCCTGTGGAAACAGAATTAATAAATTTAACCAGAGAGTTTAGTAATGTCTTAGTGACTATATGACATATTATGGGTGTTTTTAAATAGGATTTCAAATTGAATACTCTCCGAGTCCCATTCTAAGTTCTGGTTTTGCCCTTGCCCACTTTTATTTATGACGTTTGGCACTATACATGCTAACCAATAACTTCCAAATGGAGTATAATTTGTCTCTTTTATTGACTATAAAACCTTTCTTTTCCTTTTTTTATGTCATCTTTTCTCTTATGTTCAATAATTCACATGGTGCAAGTGCAAGCAAGCATATTAGAACCAACATTTGATATTAGTTTTGAGTCTCTATTTGCAAATCTGTGCATTTGAAAGAAGGTTCAGGCACAAAAATTTAACTGAATTTGAAAAATATGTTCACAGAATAACTGGGATTGGATGCCTCCAGTCGGGATGCTTCCTTTAAACAGGCATATCTCTACGCATGATATCCAATTGCTGTATGCCAGCATATTAGACTAAAGAAAAGGAAATCTTACTTGAATACTGCGAAGCACACAGATAGGACCACATAGTACACAGTGTAGAAAACTACTATGCATATCAACAGGTTCACCAGAACAACCTGCAAAAGGACATAAGACAGGAAAACCTAAATGCCATGTTTACATCAGGTATTGTCAGAAAACAATTCTAGATTTCTATCATTCAGAATGTGAAAAAAGAATTGTAAAAGGAAATATTTAGGCAGAATTCTTGCTGTAGCCGATTACAGAAAAGTACTAAAACCTCTTTGGTACATTTCTGCTCCTAATGTTGTTACAATTTATGGCTTTTTTTTTATCATATATTGCTGTATACCCAGTATATATTGAATTTACATGTCTTCAGAAAATGAGGACATTTCTTGACAGTTATTACACTCTTTCTATATGGTTGTTTTCTTCTCTGCCTATCCCCTCAATCCAGCATCTTCTGATCTATTTTCCTCTAAAAAAAATACAGATAGAAAGAGGTCATGAGAAAGAGAGTGTCTGTAGATAGAATTGCTACCAATTTCATATTGTCCATCTTCAATATTGTGCTACATGATGATTTACAATGGAAGGATGGGTGCCTATATTTTGCTTTTTCATATTAAAGCATTCCAGGTTTTGTTTTAGAAGTAGACTATTTTATAAATTCTTAGCCCAGGTACAACTCATGTAATGAGTTAAGACTTCTTGCCCTTTCTCCAATTTGGCTGTCAAATATTTGAAACTAGCAATGTGTGTTTACCCAACTCATCTGGTAAGACACCTCCATAGATCTCCAAACTATCAACCATTAAGCAATAATGATTGAAAAGGGACATAATTATTACAGTGATTCCATTATTAAGTTAATACACTTGGATGTATAAATATGGGCCCTAAGCCCATACATTTTAGTGTGCTCTGGAAGATCCCATGCTGAATTTCCCTTGAGATCAATGGAATTGAGCTAACATCAAGAGAGTTTTAAAGTTGTGATGTTTTACAGGAGTTCTTCTCTATGTTGATCAAAAGTAAATTTAAAATGGAAAAGTGAAGACTAAGATAATGAAATGTACCAAATACAGGTATTCATTCAGAATTAAATCTATGAGAAGTGGCTGTGCCTAAATGAAGTAGTAAAATAATGAGGACTGTATCAAAATGGCAAGCAGAGACTGTAGACTGCATGTAGTGAAATATTATGTCAATGCAAAATAAGCCAATATTTACCTCTTTGAATAGTGACACCATATTTACAATAGGAATGAATTTTAGAAAAAAATAGGTAACAACTAATAGAGAATAGGACGCAGTTCTGAAGAAAGGTGAAAGGAATCATGTATATGTAGGTTGGTTTTAGGGACCGAAGTAGGGGAAAAAAAGAATTGCATATTCATAGTAAAAGCAAGAAGAACTATTTGGAGAACAACTAAGACTAAAGGAATAAAACCAAAAAAGAAATATATGAGATACTGTGAAGTTTCACAAATAATTTCCACTTTGCAATGCTTGAAAGACGCCTGCTCTTTTTATTAATTTACCTTTGTTCAAGTTTTTTTTCAAAACTGGTTATTGAGTGCCCTGATTGCCATAGATTTTGAGGATAAAGTTGGGTGATGTTCTTGACACATTACTCAAAATTAATAAATTTTTTTTAGAGAAAATTTAAGGTATAAAATATTTTTAAGTCTTCATTTTTAAATAAAACACAGTTGCCAGGTGAGATTGCAGTGAAAAATGTAAAACATAAGCCAGCTTTAAAGTCCAATTTCCATTTTGATTTAGTTTGTTCTATGCTGGTAAGTGGAGCCCTTATTCAAGGAGGCAGAGACTCTGAGAAGGGCTTCAGATGAACATTAGCTCACACTAGCTCATATTTATGAGCTTCTCTTGCAATATTGAGACACAAAAAAAGCTCTTAAGGCTTTGGTGCTTAAGGTGATTTTGGTTTTTATTGGTTTTTTGTTTGTTTGTTTTTGTTTTGTTGTTGGGTTTTGGTGGTTTTGGTTTTGGTGGGGTTTTTTTCTGTCAGCAATTTTTAAAGTAATTTAAAAAATTAAAAAGCTACACAGAAAAGACACAAAAGGGAGCTGATGGCTAGAAATATTTGGGGTTTTTCTTCAGTAGGACTACAGCCGTAAAGAGGTCAATCTGTTTATCTCTGCGGGATTATTTGATCATGATGGATAAGTACCTTCACAGGCAGAAAATACCAGGTACTTAAGGGCTCCTTAATCTATCAGAAAAGCCACAAGAAGTAAACAGCTACGAGTGTTAGCTAGACAAATTCAAAAGATGCATGAAGAAAATGTTGAACTGTAAAGGCAAATAGCCAATGGAATAAACTGCCTTTGGAAATAGGAGATCCTACATAGCAAAAGCAGATGCCTCTGTGGATGAAACTCCAACTCTAACGCTCACTTCTGGCCTTGGTTGTGTGAGTGGTTATGTGGTAGATAATGAACTTACAGAAGCCTTCAACATTGACAGAAGTGGGGATACTGTGAATTTAGCAAACTAATTATTTTTATATTGCTAAATGTTGTAGTTGCTAAATATTGAGTAGTGCATGTATGTCCCACAAGAAAAGAGAGTAAAGAGCTTTATTTTCTAATAATATAGAAGGGAAAGCCATCATGCCTGTACAGACAGATATTTGTCAATAAAAAAATGTCCAGGATAGACTTACTCTTTTCTTTTTTCCATACATCAAAACAAAGACAAGCAAAAACTGAGAATGATTAATCTCTTCAACCAGGTTGGTCTGAGGGCTAAATACAGGTCTTTTTCACTGTCTATAGTCTTATTCTAAATGAAAATTGTCCAAATAATCCATTTGATCCTTTCTTTTCCCCAGTGCACACCATTACTGCAGTAATGTTAATTGACTACAATGATGTGCTAGTTGCAAGTTTGGCACCCATCCTGTCTCTTCCTCCCCTGAAAGTTACTTTAAGCACTGGAAGGTTAATCTTTGGCACATATTTGGTGGGAATTATTTTCATTCCACTGCTCTGAGCAGTTGCACTTTTCATGTAATTCTCCTTTATCCACTGCCCCCCCTCTTGCAACTGCCTCTGTGAAGCCTTATCTGCTCCAGATGTAGATTCCTACTGTAATAAAAGTGGGGAGACAGGACTGAAGGGAAAAATCACGGGACTGAAGGACAGCTGTCAGCCAATGACCTGTTGACCTCTAATTACAGTAGGTGAATTCCTAGCCTTGAAGTCAGTGACAAACTTTCATTGGCATCAAAGGCACAGGAGTTTTCTCTTTGTACCCAGAGTATTCTTAGTCCCTATCTTAGGGAGGTAGTGAGGTATTAAGTATAGTGTGCTTTGCTCAGTTGAGTAAGCTAAGGAAATGCAACTAACACGAAAATGAAAACACTTTGAAAATTTTCTAGTTGTATCATATTCTACTTCATTTTTTATTTGACTTTGCCACAGAAATTTAAACATACATTTTTTAAATCTCAGAATACTTCCTGTTTTCAAACTATTTTCCCCTTTCTAGGTCTTCTGGTATTTCAAAGCAAAAAAACCACAAGTTAAAAACTACAGGGTTATTTATTATATGTCAAAACAACTTAAAGGAAGAATCTTAGGAAATCACTGGTGACATCAAATGTAGAATTTCATTAGACACTTCTAAGAATTATATCTCATAAATGGGACAACACCACATATTTTGAAATCCTTTTTATAAAAAGCACTTTGCAGTACTTACTACCAGCACTATAGTATAAAGTGTCCTTTTAATTTTGGGGGTTCTTAGAAAGACAACATTAAAGAACAGTCTGTAAGAATGAAAGCAACAGCTCATTCAAGCCCCGCAGTAGTTTTCTAATTCTCTAAATACTATCTGGTGACACACAACACTAAATAAACTCAATTCCCTTTACCTTGGTTTCAGCAGTTTTGACCTTGAGAGCCATGGACACATGACGAGTGAAAGGAAGTGCTGTTGCTATATTCTGTATGCCAGCATCGGCAGGAAGAAGCAGCTGGTTTTCACCCCAAAAAACATTTTATAGGTAAGTATAGGGCAGAGTGAGGTGAGTTGATTGGATTAAACTGAATTGAGACAGAAGACATCTGTGAGTTAACTATAAGCCGCTGAAGAGCAAAGAGAAAATCCTACTAGCTCGTTTAATGCTCATACTTTTGTAGCTACAGTCAGCCAAAGCATATCTACAATATAACTTGGCTATTTAGACAAACATTGTAATTATTTTCTACCTTTTAGTTGCTTTTTTTCAGCATTCATATGATCACAGTTCCTTGGGGTTATTGTAACTTCCTACTTTTAATTAGCTTTACATTTTCTAGCATTAATTCTATTGACTATAGATGTGGAGTGGTACATTCTTCACAATGTTCTTTGCTAATATTTTTTTTCTGACTATCACTTTATTACATAAGGTATAATACACATTAAATTAGATATAATTAGGTTAAGAAAGTAGAAGGAAATTTAGTGTGCTTTAGAGCACATTCAACTTCTACTGAGCAGTTCCTTAATGGATTCAAATTTGACTTTTTACAGGCACATTATGATTCAGAATGCTGTGTTATTTGGAAAAAGGAGACACTTCTGAAACTGAACCAAGAAAAAACTTCTTTTTCTGCTGACACTAACATAATATGTGTGAGTTTCATTAGGATTTTTTTATGCCTTTTTAGTCATACAAAATAAATGCTATCTGCTCTAAAATGCAGTTTGTGCTCAGCAAACAAGAGCTTTCAGTCACAGATTTGATAGCTCCAGATTGTGAATACTGTCAGGGAAATTACTAATAGTACTGTGTGAAATTCCTTCCTGTGCAAAAATACTAGCATGAAAATCTGTACATCAGTTAAGTCCTATTTTGAGAGCTGAAGTGATGACAAAGAAATAGACTGAAACAAAATAAACCCTGCAAATTAATTTGCCTAAATGGTTGAAATAGTCACAAGTAGCAAATTAATGAAGAAATATTTGCTCGAATGATTAAAAAATATTTGAAAAGGACGAAAAGTGTTCATTCGAAGAACGTACCATCTACCCCAAAGCATCAGCTGAAAACAACCCACAGAAACTTTTGCAGTAGCTATAAGTAGCAAGATAATTGAAAAAGTAATGGATTGCATTAATCTAAGATCATTATTAAAGCTAACGAGTTTACTTTCACTGACTTACTTCTTCACAAAGAGTCAATTTAGCCAGACTGATAATAGAAACAGTCACCAACTTTGACTGAAATGTAATGGAAGCTGTAGGCACGGATTTGTTGGGAAGACAAAGAAGTTCCTTCCATTTCTGTTGCAGAGTTGAAAACTTTAAATATTCTGAGAGAATGGATAATATTTCTGTTGCATCCTTGCTTCAAGATTGGAAACACCTGAATTCCAATTCAAGATTGGAAACACCTGGTAACCCAGTGAATAGGAGCAAATCAAACTTGGAAGTGGCAGAAACTGTGTGTGACCCAAAATACTTACAGCATCACTCAATAGTGAATGTTAACCATAAAGATATTGTGTTACTGTTAGTAACATGTTGAGATAATGGAATAATCATTTTTTTATTTTTTATTTTCTTAACATTTACTAGGTCAGATTTAGGAGAAATGACAACTCCTCTTCAGCAGAGAAAGACAGAAGACAAGTTTTCATAGAAGTTAAAATAAATGATTTAATTTGGTTTCAACAAGCCCTACTTTTAAATACATGCTATTTTTTTAAGCATTACATTATAGAATTTTTTTAGGGCTATTAGGAAAAGTAGTACTCCATTACTTTTGAACCCCAGGAGTTTGTGCTAGTTGGCTTTACAAAAACACACAGGAAACAGTTATGTTGGTAGGATATCAATATCTGACCCTCACATATTTGAGAACAGTTAATAAAAACTGTTATTTGACATTTGGCTGTACACATATACTTCCTTTGTAGTGATATGTAATGGATAAGATGTAAGAGACATTCAAAAAACCTTAACTGCAGAAAATTGCAGAATAGGGAAGTAACTCTTTTTAAGAATATGATCATGGCATCTAATAGCACCAAGGCAATACCTAGTTCCTATCTGCTACCTGGGCCAAAACAAAAAGTCAAATGTAATAATGAATTGTGAGGAAATTTTTATAAAGCTTACAGCTAACTTTATTCGCTAAGCTTATTACTTAGAGTTTGCTTTTAGGATTTGGGGTTTTTTAGAATGTTACCATTTACACCCACAATTTACCGTGCTGTCAAATAGCACTGTGAAAATAATTAACAACAATTTGAAGAACTATATCATACAGCAATATTACAGGAATATCCCATATGAAGGAGAACACAGAATTTGTGTTGCTATTATGATGATTGTTTGCACTAGAGCTCTGTGCCTTGAAAAGTATGGTTAGACCCAGAATCATATTTCTTAGGTAATTCCAAAACCCGAAAAACAGTTTTAAAATCAGAGAAATTACTAAACCCCAAGCTTACGTTCATTATCCTGTAATCTTTAAAAAAAATACAAAGATCAACCAAATGGATGCTGACTGGGTTGTGTGGTGAGAAATTTTTAATTAATTGGATGATGACATCAAAACATGTGTACTCTGTCTCCATCTGCTGATAGGGAGGAACTACATTTACATTGTGTAAGAGGGTAGAAGAAAAATAAATGGTGGCCACTATTTTTGTTCTTATACTGCAGTGACTGGAAGAATCTGTCAGTGCAGTGAAGGGAACTAACTTGACTTAAAAAGTGTTACAACTTCAGCAAATATAGCTTAGTTGTATCCTAAGAAAGACAGCCCGTACAGTTTGGTATTGGTCACATATGCATTATACAGCCTTAATATGACAGCTTGGCTCCCATATGGGAGGAGCCAGAATTGTGTGAGGTCCAGTCTCTACCTCCAGGAGGATTAAAGAAATTAGGTTATTTCCTTCTTTAACCTCTGTTGTAGATGGATAAATTTTGAGGGATGGGAAATCAGAGAATCAGTGGAAGAAAGAATGTGCTTTGAACGTATCAGTCTAGTCTTAGTTCTAAGTTTTGTTGAATTGCTTTTAACAATGTCCTTGTTCTTGATAATACACTGTAAAAGAGCTTTCAATATAATTGATTAAAGAAGATGTGAATTTTAGGGACTTTCAGCTCCTGAAAAGTTGTCTCCTTGAATTTCTTTGTAAAAGCTCACAAACTCTAAAATGTTCATAGCACTAAAAGAATTCAACTCAAAAATTGGTATAATTCTTTCTGATTAGCAAACTGCAAATGAATTGGATTCTTTTTACAGATAATTAACCCCAATGAGCTACTTGTATCTAAGGAGCTGGCTTAATTAATAGCAAAAATAGTAAACAACATCTTTTGTTTTGTTAACTGACACTGTTGGCTTTGTGAACAAGTACAATATAAAGCTTGAAAGTATTGGCAAAGAAACCAATTTAGTGGGCTTTATTTATTCAAACTAGAAATTAATTTTATTGTTTGTGAATGGTGTAGATTGATAGAACTGAAAATGAAGTCTTCTGTTTATCCAGAGAGAAGCTATAACACAATTGCAGCAATGTAAACTTTCCACCCTGGCCCCACTGTATGTCTAAGAAGCAAATTTAATTGCCTGTATTTAAAAAAAAAATCAATATTTGGCCTTTCTACTGAGAAGCTTAATGTGCTGATTAGCACAAGCCTACATTTTGAAGATATTCTGACATTTCCACTACTGTTAGTGGGAATTTTTGGTAAGTACACTGAAGCACTGAAAAATCTTTTTAGGACTAGGCCCACAAAAACTGAGGAGTGGGCTGTAAAATTGCTGCTACATTTAGAGGAAAATATATCATGCTGGATCAAACAGTTGGAGATAGGCTGCTGCAGCTCCATGCCCCCAGGATGAAACAGTAGCAAGGTTGAAAAGTATTCCAAGTAAGCACACGCACACATAGCACACATATATATGCATATACATCGCATACATGCATATATATGCACATATATACATGTACGCCACACAGATCACAGACAGGGCCACAAACCACTTACACAAACACAGACAACACCAATGGTCTCATTCTGCCCCCCCTCATTGGCTGAGTAGGTTGAAGGCCCATTAGTGAGAAGTTATATTTATACACATGTGCAAGGTAGCTGTGACCCAACTCCAGCAGCTGGGTCAGCACTCAGTCTGCCCAGTAGTTGGCCACTGGAACCCAGTCTGTCCAGTTGCTGAGGCCAGGACATGCTGCAAACCCACTCCAGTTCTCACAGACTGGAGAGGCCTAGACTCTCACAAACACCCTTTTCCACACTTGTCACCTAAATCACTCCTTTTCAAGCCTTTGGTTCTGCCTCTAAACATCTCATAATAAATGTGGGAAATCCCAAAAAACACTCTCTCCCTGCATCCCATACTGTGTCCCACTCCCTCAGCCTGAAAGGTGATCCAGAGAGAAGCTCCCAGTGACTCATCTTGATGGGTTTCACAAAGGAGCAAAGGAGCTGAGCCTTTCCTGATAAAAACCTGGAAGGTGTTTGCTCCTCAGGAAGATGTAATTTGTGTTCCTGCCTGCCATTGTATGTCAGTACTCCTCTGGTCTTGTAGAGTTGGATCAGTGGTTTTCCTTGATGGGCCTGGGATTATCTATTTTATGATTGATTCGGTTATAAATTTTAAATGTTATGTGAAAGCTTTAACAAGTAAACACACACTATGTGTATACTGGTAACATAAAAGTGCCCTGGATGCTCCTGGGCCATGTGACGTGGCATGGCTGGTGTGTCCTCACTCCACCAGACAGAGTGGTTGCCCACAAGCTGCCTGAAGAGCATGACCAAGGCGTGTGCCATCCTCCACAGCTGTGCGAGCCAGCACAGGCAAGAACCTTTCCTGACACCATTTAATTCAATGTGCAACCCCATTTCTCTTCCCAGGAATGTTCCCAGTCACTGTTTTAATTTACTGGGATAGATGTAACTGTAAAGCCTCTACAAAATGACCTAATGGTCTCATTTTTGTTCACTGCAGGCAGGTGTCCCCAGCACAGTAATACATGGCACTAATTAACCATCTCTTTCTGGGGCTCTTAGGAGAGATACCAGGATTGATTGGGCGTGGAAACTGGACTCCTTTTTCATTTGCAGAAGTGTACCTTCTGATTGAAGGGCTGATTCCAGTGTGGGCAAAGTAGCAGAAAGAAATTTGCACTGCCAATAGCTATCATAAATGTGTTAATATACAGCTGAGGGATTGCTGGGGAAGGACTATTGGGACACTTACATGCTCACACCTTTCCCTTCGCTGTCTAAAGAGAGAGTTTAAATAAACCTGCCTCAGTGCTTTTTCACTAAGTCCTTGGGATTATGCAGTAAATTATTCTGCATGCATTTTGTCCTGTTCATGGAGTATGTTTTTCTGTTTATCTGTACTTGAGGAAAGTGATTGTTTTAGAAAGAGCAAGCTTGTCAGCAAGAGATGCCTGTATAGAGAAGTAAGGATAAATTATGTATTTTCTTATTAGATTGAAAAGCGCCACAAATTCATGATTTTTGTTATTTGCCATCTTTAGTTTGAACTCATCCTTCTAATATGAGAAAATACAAGAATTCTAAAACTGATCTGATGTGGAATAAACCACATCCTGGGTGAATTTCCATCTACAAAATTTTCTCATTTATCTTGATTTTTCTGCAGTCATAGATACACTGCATTTGCCTAGAAAATAAAAATGTGTGTTGTTGAAACAGTTGCATTATTCACATGCTTGAGTTCAGCAGGTTTGAAAATGAGAATAAAGATGGCACTGGGACATTGTCTGTTTTCAGACCTGTCATTTCTAGAGAAAAATTTCTTTGATTTACAGGTAAAAAGATATTTTTCCCAACTTTTTACTCAAAACCAATTTCGAATCTTCAAGTCAAGCACTTTAATACGATAGACAGCTTCTGCTCTTGGTTACACCTGTTGAACTTCATTATCTTTCATTCTGCCCTAATTACATATAGACAAACTCATTCACTTGACCTCGTTGACCCTGCCATTAGAACTTTAATTAACTCTTGTGAGTATGATTCATGGCCCAGAACAGAATGCAAGTCACTTTATCACAACTAGGTTTGCAAATGAGAGTAAAGTATATTTTCAATAAATTGAGCAATTTTCTGTGATCACTGAATAGGAGATTGAGTACAGATGCATTCAGTAACTAAGTGAAAAGTCTGTGTATATTTATATTTTGACTACTACAGTGTAAGCAGACATATCATTAAGCTCTGAAACCTGATAAATTTTGTCATCTGAAGAATTTTTACTCAATTTTACTGCTCCTCTGACATTAGATCCAGCTGATATTTGTCAGAAAACAAATAAGCAAAATTGTATTTATGACATCTCCAAAATGTATTTCGACAGCTCTTTAGTACAGCTCCAGTTTAATAGATTTCATTATTAAACAGTTTTCTGCAGGATAAGAGCTAATGACATCCTAATATGAATTTCAGCAGCCTAAAATCTTCTCTAAATCCAATTTTTCCCATCCCATTGCTCAACTTTCCAGCATTTGGGGGATTCCCCTTCCCATTCAGGATACTCTAAAACTGGAGGACCTGTGTTCATAGCTGAGCTTTTGTCATTCTCTGGTTCCTGTCATTCACTGATGTTAGCTACTGCTAGCTATTGGCATGTCTTCTAGACTGACTGACATCAATTGGCTCTCAAGTATTTAATCTCCATCATTATGGAAATGGCTCCCAGTAGACTTTAGACATGCAGGACTCATTTTTTTACTATCCTAAAATCAGGTCTAGGGACATTGTAATCTGACGCTGGTTTTGATGGAGTTTTGAGGTTCTTATGAAATTTATGGAAATCCTTGTGCAGAAGGCAGGGTAGAAGTCTTTGCCACTTTGAGTTTGAATCAATTATAAAAAGATAATAGCATTTTTCTGTGTCAGGTACATTTCCTGTGTTATGGTACACATGGTAATAATAGTCAAGCAAGGAATAGTATAGTAACAAAGATCATTTAAGTATTACAAGCAGATAGATGTCCAGTTACTTTTAAGAACAGCCAAAGGAACACTAAAAATAGGGAAAATAAACCCACTCACATAAATGCATAAGTACTACCAGGCCACCCACCACCAAAAAGTACATCTTTTTTGCATTTCCTGAGCAGACTCTGGTAGCTGATTTGGGTAGCTATGGCATATGATCTCTAGCTGTGAGTAGCCTTTCTATTAGTAACTCATAACCTTAATGCAAACAATCTGACTTGGCCACATCATTGCTTTTCCCACATGAACAGTTGCAGTTCCAGTCATGAGACTGCTCAGGTAGGGCCACAGTTTGGCTATGTAGAATTTTCAGTAATAGCATTTCTTTTTATCCCAGAGAGAGACTGACAGGAGCAGGAGATGGGTGAATTAGAAGGTGTCTAATCATCAGTATGTTGTTACATCTTCTTTTATCTAAAACACTACAGGTGATACATATCCAGTCATGCTGTACAGAAAGTATTAGCGCAACTGGAAATGTTTTTGTTAGACAGCTTGACATTTTTCCTGTCTGAATGCACAATGCTGGGTATATATGCAGTTATCCTTTGAGGCTTCAAAATATTTTTCCTTGACGATGTGTGTTTTCATACACCTGAGCTGATTTAGTACACCCAGCTATTTAAAATAATCACATACTGGTTTAAAGTGCTGTCTGTGTTCAAAATAGTTGCCACTAGATGGCAAACTGATTGTGTGCAGCCTTCCACACAAAGGGAACATCTCTGCTGTGTGCTAGGTGACCAGGTGAACATATTGCATCAAATTTATCCTGCCCTGATTCCGTTGAAACCAGTGGAATTACACCAGAGAAACAGATGGCTCTTTACCCTTAGGTTCTGAAAGCGCCTACAGTAAGTAAATATAATATTTGTTTCTGTTTGCTTGTTTAAATCAAGTCTGTTGTACTAAGCCTTTTAACTTCACATCACACAGGCAAAATGCAAGAGTTCAGGCCCATCATTCAGTTTTAGGTACCAGGTATGTTCCATGGGACTCAAGAGATAGGGAGTGGCACATACCGACAGAGACAAAGGAGACTTGAAAATCAAAATCCCTTTTCGTATGTGCCCAGTTGTACAGGACCTGTGTGAATGCTCACATTTTACAGTGCCCAATCCTTCATGTGCCACAAATCTTCAGTTTAGGGAATTTTGCATCCATCAGTTCACACAGAGCCTCAGCTAGGGGTGGGACTTCTTATGATGTTATCCTTTCCCCCTCACAATATTGTAATAGTGGCTGAATTTTCTAAGTAGATGCTGCACATTTCCATTCACAAGTGCTATTTGTGGTCACTTATAAAAATTCATTAACACATCAACATCCTCAAGATCTTATTTTTATCAGTTTCACACCAGTACCACTTCACTGTTGCTATCATAATGCAAGAAAATATGTTGTGATCCTACATTAAAAACAATTGGCATAGGCCTTCTGTCTGTTAGTATACTTCTCTATTGTTCATTGGTCTGACATCAACTGTCAGAAACAGATTCCTTTTAAAAGCAAGAGTTAGCCCAAAACTATCTCGCTTGTTTTATTTTACTTTCTTACATTTCAGATGTACATATATATAAATGTATACCTAAATATTATGCCCTTGGTGTGTCATTAACTGATGTTAGTATCCATCTTGATTAGGTTTTTTTTGAAATCTGAGTTTTCACCTATTTATTTTGTGAATTAGCTTGTTTGAGATTTAACAGTTTTTAAAGACAAAGGATCGGCAGTTGTACTGTCATTTTCTTATGGAAATAGGCTGGCAATTCAGACTTGCAATTTCTTTTTAGAACTAACTTAGTTTACTGGTGGTATGCTATCAAAAATAAAATTAGAGTTCTGATTTAATTTCAATTGGTGTGGCAAATTGGCAGTTTTTAAAAATAGGCAGAGGGTTTAGGACACGTCAGAACCTCAAGCAAGGTTCAGGCTAAAAAGATTTGCTTTAATCCAGTTCCTGAGAAAAAGTATAGTAGGTCCACTGAGCTGAGTGCATAGGTGTGCAGTTCCCTCCAGTTTTACTAAGTCTGTGTCCAGCGAAGTGATGTTTATTGCCACCCTCTACAGGCCTCAGGGATAGTGTAGGCATCACCCTCAGCATGCTTGTTAAAGTTCAACTATGTAGTAAAGAAATCATTGCAATGGGATCTCATGCATAGGGCCATTAGTTATTCACCAGCAAGAATCAGCATGGCATTTTTCTGCCTCATGAACAATTAGCAACATGTAAGCAAGTTATTATCCTAAGTCTTTTGATATTCCTCTTAAGTACCAGAGATCAACCACACCTGGATATGGGACCTCAGCAGAACAAATTCATGCTTTAAGGCTGTGCTGACGATTCCTGCTTCTATTGTCACGCTCAGTGTGTCCTTCCTATATATGTAGATTTTCACTCATTTCATAGGTGGAAAGAAATAACCACCTTAGATTTGCCAAGGACTGGAGAGGACTTTTTCTTCCTCTGCTATGCAAAGTGCGGTTCGTCTTCTGAGATCACATCACCTACTGGGCTGTCAGCTCTTGCCATGGCCTTGGGCACAAGTGTTACCTTCTGTATCCTGTTTTTTGACTGTGGCTAACAAATCTCTTACTTTTTTGGGCATTGGAACATTATTCATCTAACTTAATAGCTTAATTTTGAATGTAATACAGTAACATGTCTGACTGAAACCTAATTGTATCCTACAGGATGTAAAACTACAGGGTCTAATGACTCCTTCTGGCCATGGGCTGTGAAAACAAAAGATCATAGGTGCTGGAACTTGCAAGGTCACCTTATTGCAACACTGAAAACAATGTTTTCAATTTTTGTAGCCAAAATGCCAGACCATCGATCTGAATATACAGTTATGAGTTTTTCCTTGCAAATGAATTACTTTTGAAAATTTAGCCCCTCCATCGACTTTTCTTTCATATAGAAGGTAAGGGAACACAGTTCTCACCTTAAATCATCTCTTTTATGGTTTAAAGTGGCTCTTTTAAATAAAATTAAATGAATGTTTAAAAAACTATTTAGTGTCTCTGATTTTAATCTCATGAACTTTTTTCAGCACAAGATATTGTCTTACTTGAAGGAAAATTGCTTAGAGAAAGCTCCTGCAATATTTTAAATCTGTAGTCCAAATTCAGTAACGTTCTCACAACCTAGAAGATTGAAGTCATTTTTCTGTAACAGATTGTTAACTTTTCCTATGAAAAAGGAATTTTTTTTGAAACTGTGAGCATACATCCTCGTACACATTTAAAATAGCAAAAAACATTCCTTCTTTTTGAGTGACCTCTTTAGAAGAGAAGGGATTGTCTCTGCTATGAGAACAGTTGTGTTAGGAAACAGAACAGGGTCTCAGGAATTTTCTTTTTTCTTCCTTAAACTTTCTTTGGGGAATTTAGGAGCCCTGAGCTTTCCTGTGCCTCTGCCATCAGTCTACAGTTATGTGGGAGAACAATATTTTCTGAATGTTTGGGTTGGGGGAAGGCGATATGAGATCTCTTAATGCAAGGTGCCACAGTGCATATGTCCACAACAGGAAAAAAAAGAAAAAGGAAAATAATATTACACACACCAATGACCGATTCTATCTGAAGTTTCCATCATTTAATACTCTTAGTGAGTAATAAATTTAAATTTGTCTGTGCTATCTGCAGTTCTGATGCAGTTATTTGTGTCTGAATTTCTTTTTGTTTTGGTTTGTTGGTTTTTTTCTTATTACAACATCATGAGCTGTAAACACCCCTCCAGGACTAGGAATGCCCTGAGTTTGATTTCAGCTGAACCAAGCATGCTTATGGTTTCCCTCATGTAACCCTTTGCTTTCAGTCCTCTAGCCTGAGAAGTTACGCAGCAAACTGTTCTGCTGTTAGGCACTCATCTCAGTATGTGAAACCTGACTCACTAAAAGATATAAAACACTCCTCTGAATTTCATCCTCCCATATTACTACAAAAAATATTCCTATTCTACCGCACATTTTTGGCTCTGTAACTTCCTACATTAGCTGTCATTTAATGAACTCTACTTGGTACGAGAGAATCACAGTCTGTGTTTCTTGAGTTGGAAAATAAAATTAATACAATATTCAGACTATCGTTCCATTTAAATTAATTTGTTTATACAATATTCTACTGTAACTTCAAATTGTAGTCCAGTTTCTGTCCAAAAGTGGAGGTTCTATTTTAGTTACAAAGCTTAACCACATAGGTTTTTATTCAGTAAATGCAAGATACAGTGGCTTTCTCATTCCAAAACTATTACTTTTTTTTCTCCTTATGTATTTAATTCAAGAACATAGTTGACTCCTTGCATGAGATGAATCACAAGCTAACCAAAAGAGTGCCAAAAGCCCTGTAGGACTGAACTAAATGTTCAAGTTGAAACAAACAAAGCCATGTAGTTTTGCATAAATAAGAGAGTTGTTTATTGAAGTATTCAAGTTGAAATCAATTTTGGAACAAAGAATTAATTCTGCTTCTCTATTTGGAGGAACATCTGTACCTGAAGATCGGTTTGAGGTGAGAAGCATTAACTGCCATAGAACGGGAAAGCCAAACCTATTCTGTAATATTCACTGTCCAACGTACCAAGGACCCAACTTTTCAAGTCCTTATGCCTGAAGCATTATTCCAGCAGAATTCAGCTATGACTAGCCAACACTATTTCAAACTAGATCTCACATCTCTGGGTAGCTCTCTGAAAATGTGAAATTAGTGGCCATTTGGAAATTACTTGTTTAGTATCATATGATAACTGTTGGAAGAAAAGAAGGAACCTAATTTTCAGCATCTCCATGCACGTGGCTTCCCTTCTAGCAATCCACTGCTTAATGCATTTCACACCTTCTGGCTGCCAGACTCAATGAAGCAGGAGTTTTGTAACCTTCAATATATAACCTTGTGGAAACCCAGAGGAGATTTCTTATAATGGGGTTCCCTGAGTAAGGCTGGATTTCTGTAGAAGAAATAGTCTATCATCATGCCACAAGAGTGTATCATTGTGCTTGTGCCCAAGGGTTCAAATTAAAGTTTCAAAAGCAGTGTCAATGCCGGCATTTCCTATGTGTTAAAAGTTTGCATTTAACCTTGCATTGCACCTTTAAAATGTTTTTTGACTCTCATTCACAGTCTTCTTCATGCCTTTTACATTTTGTCTTCTTACCTACCTCAATAGTTCAGCTTAAACACTGACCAGCTCCCAGGCTACCAGAAAGCCCTCTTGCACTATCTAACCCATGGTATGGCTGGTGTTAATTTTTGTCCCCATTCCTTGAAATCTTCATCTAATTCTTTTCACATATTGTCCTGGTCACTTTGCTCAGCTAACCTCAGTTCTCTTCCTTTGTTCCCCTAGGTTGTTTGTCATCCTTTTAACCTCATCTTCCACACAAGCTCCCAGTCCCAGTCTCCTGTATATACACATGGCTATTCATGGTCCCACCCTCTCACTCATCACACCCCTTTCCTTTCTTTCTCCATGTATATAATCACAAACTCCTAAATTTCACTTTTGTCTACACTGCATTCAAATTAATTTGTTTTCTCTTCTGCACTCTGTCAATAGAAATGTCCCTGAGAGGCACACATTTTGTGGAGGTTGGCTATAATCGCATGAACAATTAAGTCTCTGGAGCCTTGAGCAGGTCCACAGCAGAGACAGACTCTTCAGAGTTTTCAGCTAAATATCTAGCTAGTCTTTTCTGAACCCTGGCACAATGGAATTTTTCAAATGTAGATAGGTTTTAAGAGGAGTAGCCTTGAATAATTCTTTAGCGTAAGGCACCTCCACTCCTGTCAAGTTTAATATTTTTACTTCAATAACTGGATGGAGTAAAACTTTCAATGTAAAAACCTACAGCATTTTCAGCTCTGGCAACATAACACACTTTTTGTCTAGCCCTGTCCTCATAAAAGCTTACAATATTTTATCTGTAAATGAAGAAACAAACAAGAAAATAATGCTAAGGAAGAGCACCTGGTAAGAAATTTGTCAGTTAAAACCCTTTGACAAAGTAACGATAAGAGGTGTCTTGAAGTGAGAAATGTTGGGACATCTTCACTACAGACTGTGCTATCAGATCCAATTACACTATATACAGTCACAAGCATTGTGTGTTAATTGGCTCCAGTGGAGTAACTTCCAAGGTGCCAAACCTCAAAGCAACTTCAAGCTTTGTGTTTAAAAAGATGAAGAATATTCAAACAAAAATGTATGCATCAAAAATGTCTTCTAAATGCTTTTTACCATCCTCACAGAATTACTCAAGGCTAAGGTCCACCTTCCCAACAGTTTGCAAAAATTAAGGTGTATATTGATATATATGAAAACTGTTACATATTCTTATACATGTAATACTTACCACAGAATCACAGACTATGTAGAGTTGGAAGGGACCCACAAGGATCATCAAGTCCAACTCCCAGCCCTGCACAGGGCAATGATAAGTTCATATTCCTATCTGTTTTAATTTAGACTGCTCGTCACTCACCTAGCTCCAGGTTCCTTAGTAGTTATTCCAGACAGGTCAAACTTGAGAGTTTTTTTTTAATTCAGCTTCCATACATAGAAGTGAACAATTATCATATTGAAAAAGTGAAATGTTTTCTCATCTTGAAGATCAGAACTGCTGATTTTTAAGCTACTTGTCAAGACTCATATGACTTTTTTAACTCAAGATATCTGAACGATATAATCCAAATTTTCAAAGAATCTAATGAATCCCCATCCAGCACATGTTACTGCAAAATGTCCTGCGTGACTCCTTTGATATTTTTTCCTATGGCAGCAATGAAGAGCTGGCTGGAGAGTCACCAGGAAGAGCTCACTGCTCAGACTCTACTGAGTCCAAGAACACCAATACTTCCTGCACCTTGGATCTGTGGACATTACTCTTTCTTGCTTGCTTGTAAAAGACCAAGTGATTCATATCCTCACAGTCAAGGCATCGTGTCTTTGGACTGCCAGAGGGGCATGGGACATGTTTGGTTTTGTCAGGAAGCAGTGATTCTTGTCAATTTGTTTATCAAGAACTTCTTTCTTCTTTGTGACCCTGCTTGCTGGGAATAATTACTTGGCAGAAGAATTGCTGTAAAAAGCTAAGTTCAGAAGTCAAAAGGGAAATCTTTGAATGAGTTACTTATTTACCCATCCCCAATGTGCTATTTGCGGCCCACAGAGGTTTTTATATGCGGATGACAGAGACATTTTAAATTTGCCATCTGAGTCTACAGGATCTCTTTGGTTACATTGGATTGGAGTGACGGGGGTGGATGAGTGGGGATGGGAGCTATTACTGGAGCTGGGGAAATCTCCCAGCTGTGCATTCCAGACCTGGGTGAACCTCAGCTGCTCTCTCACAGGCTGCACAGTTGTGTGAAGTCACTGCAAGTTGCCAGGGCTGCCATAACACTGCATCACACTGGGTGAGCTTTTTAGGGGTGACCATCAAAGGAACACTTGAGCTGAGAGCCCCAGAACATTTGGAAGCTGAGAACAGATTAAGGAAAGGAAATTAAATTTTTATTATGTGATCTGCAACCTTATACCCCTGCTGTTGAATGGCCATCCTTACACAAACAAAGAAATAATTTGCAAACACCTATTGAGACTTCAATTCAGGTTTGAGCAATTGAATTCCTCTCTTCTGCAATTTGAAAACTATGCTTTTAAACTAGATTTCCTATGTTTTCCAGTTTCCAGGTATGGAATTAATTGCAGGCAAATTTTAAATCAGTTCAATGAATGGTATACCCTTGTAAGACAAATCTGTCCACAGAATTCTAACTTTGCTTACAGGTCAGTTGTTCAGATGTTTCCTTTTAGAAAGTTGTTAGTTAAGGTTTCACAAAGCCATTGAATCCAACAGGAAAGATCAGATATATAAGATCAGATGAATCTGTACTGGTCACTGCAGTCTGTAGAAAGGGTTACACACAGAAGTTTCATACAAATACAATTGTAACTTGGTTTAGTTGTTTTAATTCACGTAGCTTATATTTGGTCTCATAGATCAGTCTTTCCTGATGCCAAGCATATGTAAAATACAATGATTTTAATTTTTCTTAACATTCACAATGTCAGAGGTATTTTCAGATCCTAAAGTTCCAATGTATAAACACATGATCCACTAAACCCATGAAGCTTTGGCTCCAGAAATACTCAATCATTTTTAGACTTGAGCAAAATTTTCAAAATGGTATAAAGGTTTTTTGAGCCCAGTTCCCAATTGGAATTACTATCCTATTGATCTCTCTGGGCTTTTGGCTGACCAGCCACTGAGCGGGTTTACAAGTGCATTTTATCTTCTAATTTTTTATTTTACCTAATTTCAAAAACATATATAATGATCACTGTTGCAATCTCACACAGATACACAGAGAATAAGGCAGCCACATTGTTTGAGGGATCAGGGTCCTCTTGACTATAGTGTTGCATTTAGTTTAAAACATCAACATTGCTCTCTAACCCACTAAGTACTTGAAATAATGGCATGATTTCTGGGTCTATCTGATCATATGTGCTATCTGGAGAAATCATCAGTTATTATGCAGAACTGATTTACTACATATCTGACTGATCCTGAACTACTGCAAATTTCTGATGTAGAATTCTTTTTTAATTCAGTCCACTTTGATACAGAAGCAAGAAAAAATTATTTGGATGGTTCTTCAATAGCCAGTGCAAGATGACCTTGTGGTCTAGACTAGTTTTAAGAGAACTGGGCTCTATATCATGGAGAATGCTTGGGTTTGGCTCTAATTAACAGTCAACTGAAATACGTCTGAGTCAACGCATGCTGAAATGAAGCTCTCTCTCGGCTAAGCTCAGGTGGCAACTGGAGCCTTAGTTTGCCTCAAGTGGCTACTTTTACATCTTTTTTAATGCAGAGAGGCTAACCAGTGCAAAAGAAGGCCAGGTTTTGCCATTTCAATGCTATACCTGATTGGTTAGATGTTTGTGTTATTGGTGAAACAACCAGATCTAGGCTGCAGAAACACTTGCTCCTGCCCCCTCCTGCCTCATATTATGAACTCTACATTAGAGGTACAAGGAGATGCAACGAAGTTAGAAATGATTTTCATTCTAATTCCCTATTTTCAGTCACTCATTACTTCAAGAAATATTTTAGGCTGAAATTTTCCATGCTTAGCTTTTACCAACATTTATTTTTCACCTATTAGGGTACTAGTGAATAGTTATGAAAGAATAGTAGGGAAATTTTGCCTGTTGTGAAAGGATTTTTGTGACATTGTAAATAAATAAATGCTATAGACAATAAAATTAAGCATTTGAAATAGAAAATGGCATGGAAATATTCATTACTTTGGAGTACATCATGCTCTTACTGTGAAGAAAACTAATTCTGAGTTAACTAAGTGTTAAGCATTCACAAGTTGGCTTTGGGCACCAGTAATGCCAGCTATAGTTAAAGAAAGGTGTTCTTGTTGTACACAGTTTTTTGGTTTAGGAACATATATTTCTTGATAAAATTAGACTGTGGGTATTGTAAAGTATTAAATATTCACAATTACCATGTTATACTTCCATTTTTTAGCTTTGAAGAGAACTACAACTTAAAATATTTGGAATATACCATATCAGGTTGTGAATTTTCAAGCTGTGCAAGAGAGGGGGGGCAACAGCAGTTGTAAATGCACATTGGTTTGAATTCCAGCTGAGAATCTACCTTGTCTGCCATGCACATATGCACGTGTCTGTTTCTGTAAGCATGTCTTGACATATTAGCTATTACAGCAGGTGAAGCAGCATGTGCAGTAAGTTTATATAATGTTTCTTGCCCGATTTAAATCTGCAGCTGCAGATTCCCTGATTTGTGCAGAACTGTGCTCACTAGATGGGTTGTAGGAACCTAAACAAAACTGTACAGCACTGTGGCCTATTCCAGAAATAAAAAAAATCTTAATTTTGCATAATATTTTTGTATGCAGCTTCTTCTTCTTCTTAGACCATGTCATCTTATATCAATCTTCTGATATTAATGCAAATCTTTATACTCAGAACTGGATACCCAACTTCCCTACAGAACGGTGTTGCACCAGGAAGAAAAACTGTTCACATTTTGGCTCACGTGATTGTAACCCAACATATTGCAGAGCTCCATGGATGCCTAATATAGGCCAAATATAACATGGCTTTCTTTATAGAAGTCCATTTATATAGGTGCTTTCTGCCTTCAGTAAATTATACAAGAAATAGCATTTTATTATAATATGATCCTGTTGTTATAGATGTGGGTCAGTCTATTTTTATGTGTCCTTATATAACTCAATTATTTGTTCCAGCTGAAACTTGGCTTACATTCCATAAAGAAGAGCAACCTCGTAATTTACCGAAAGATTAAGTAGTTTAATATAAATAAATAAATAAATATAGAGAGAGAGTATATACTCTTCTTGCTCATTACGATACATTTATATCTCTTTTTCATTGGATTGATGCTCAGAACTATCTCATCCAAAACACATGAAGTCAGAAGTATTATGAATGGAAAGAGATCATCATCATACAGCAGACAGTTTTTGGCAAAAATTTCTGAACTGAGAATTGCAATTCAGATATTCACATAGTCTGTAATGTAAGGTGCATATCTGAATTCACTGCATACTTAATAAAAGCAATAAACTTTTTGATGTACATGTTTGAATCCCACTCTGAGGAACATTCATCCACTGACTTTCTATGAAGCCTTAGCTCCAAACTCAGTACTTAAGAGAGACACCATAAGTTAGTCCCTTAGAACAGCCCCTAGGTGAGGTTTGTGTACTAGCAGTACACTTACACATCATCATCACTGCCGTTATTTCTGTGAATAAAGTGAAAAATATGCACGGTGTTTTCAGGATGATTGAATATTTATGAAATTACTAGTTATATCTATGTTTACTCAGAGGACTGGTGTGAGGGGAAGAGACTTACTCTTTGCAGCCAGAGAAGTCCATTGTTGGTTTTTAGCCAATGATCTCAAAGTTCTTCTGTGCTTTCTTGGATACTTACAACTTTTAAATGTTCCCTGGGAACTTGCCAACACCCTTAAATGCAGTATTTGTGCACTGCAAATCTAAAAGTCCTTTAGTCTAAGATTAATTTTTCCAGTTTAAGTATTTGGAGGTTAGGTAGAAAAGGGTAGACATGCTTCTCAGTACAATACTATAATAATATTAACGATTATACAGTTGATGTTTCTATATTACATCATCTTCTTTCTAAAATTTAAGCCACAGAGGATTTCGATTTGCAAAGAATTTCCTGAGGGGTAAGAAGTTAGGAGGGCTTGATGCAAAGCGTTATGTGAAGCTTATCTTGGAATAAGTGAAAATGAACTAGTTTCAGCAAAAGTATTCTTTTTGAAGTTCTGTTCCTCTTGAAAGCTTAAGAGCACGCATCAGTTCTATTATCATTGGATATTGAAATCAAATCCTGTTGTGGGAAACTGTAAATGTAAACCAATACAAAGTGGTTCTTCCACAAATAGGCATTAGCCTGCACGGACTAATAACGTATAGAGTTCAGTACTCAGAGCAAAAAGAATATCCTGTCTGCTTTGTTGTGGTAGACAGGAGACTGAGTTCTCCATTGAAATGTGTTTGTCAAACCTTGAATTCTACAGCAAACAGGTACTCCCACCTCTTACTATTGTGTGTAATTATTTTACTAAGAATATTAATTCACACTCATAATTATTTTCTAGATAATAAATGAGATTTTGGCAGATTGATTTCCTAGCATGAGGAGTTAGCGCATAGTTTAAAAGTCCAGTACAAAAACTCCCCGTCACTTACTGAAGCCACAATTTACACTTACATGTACACTTACATTACATTTACTATTTACATATATGGATATATTGATAGCACAATGCCCACTATTCCAGACCAGGAATTGTACGAGTTGACTCCGCAAAGCCTGATGAATCAGGATCATTGCCAATGACATATAAATTTCTCAGATTCTGAATAATCCATTCGTTGTCAGTCTCAAAAACAGGTCCCATTAATATTCTCTGTTGCTTGTCAAAGACGGGAATGCTATTGCTGCATATCCACCTGACACAATATCACTGGAAAAATGTTATAAAAGACTCATCTTGTTCTACAAGGGATGTTGGACCTAACAGCAAAAAGGAGATGCTTTGTCTGTTGCTTCAATTGCAGTCATATTTGGTAGGCCTAGTGAATACCCATTCTGCTGCAATCCTAACTCTGAATTCTCAGGTAAGGAAAACCTCTTCTCAACGTCCAAAAAAGCTTCATTCAATGTTTCCTGCAGCCTAGCTGATTTCTAGTTTCCTTCTACTGCCTTTAAGAGTTGGCATCAGGCTTTTGCATTAGCCGGTGTAAAAGGAAAAATCTCTTTGCTCAGTGTGAACCTGTGCATTATCCCACATACATCAAGCATGTATTGCCTGTTATATGCGATCTGTCTTACATCATCAGTATCTTTTTTTTTTTTAAAAAAGGGAGCTATTTACTCGGTGGAACACACTATTAGACAAAAAGGATTGAAAATAAAGAAAGAAGAGTCTGCATGCATACTTTGAGTCATCTGCTCTTACATCTAATATAAGCAATATTTGGGATTCTTTCCTCTTCATCTACTGCTGTACCAATTTATATTTTACTAGGAATGTCCACATGTGATTGTGAGTCACTAAGTCTGACACATGTTGCTCTAAAAACTCTCTATTGCTCTCCAGGGAGAGCAAGTTAGAGCAAGTTCTCACTCTGCCATTGTGTTTTAAGGACCTTGGATGGGACTTCCTCCTCTTTTCCCTATGCTGTCAGGCTTTGCTATACAAGCAGACCCACAACATGAGTTATTTATTCACTTCTAGACATTTTTCAGCAGCAGTTATAGATCCAGAAATTCCACAAACAATTATTAAAATAACCCCTGATTTTGTTGCCTATTTCAACAGAATTGTTTTCCACCTAAGGAGTGCAGACTGCAACCGTTTCTCATTCAGTTCCTGTTCCCCAGAGTGATGTTTGTTCCTGTGCTGCCTCATCAACTTGCCTTCTTTGTGCTTATTAAAAATACAGCCTTAGTTCTCAGACTGACTACTAGCTTTTGGATGACAAATCTGGAGTATCCAGCCTGAACAAGCTGTCCAATGCAATGCTCTGCTGCAAGGCTGTTGTAATCTTAAGCACAGTTTGAGTCAAAGCCTTTTACTAAGGGAAATGATAATGGCCCTTATATGTAGAGTGTGCCATACACCTTAGAAAAGAGCATGCAGGAATACAGCTCTATATCAAAAAAAGCCCTGTGGTGGTTGCCCTCTTTCCCACTCATAATGAAGATATTGCTCATTACTATCCCTTCAAACTGCATGTAGTAAACTCCAGTTTTAAAGACTGCAAATCTCCTGCTGTTTCCATCTTTGCCTGACACAGGCTCCCTCCCTTCTTCCCCCTTTCCTTCCTTGCTCCCTTACACTCTGTTTGCTTCTTTCCACACCACTTCTCCTCTGTGGTCTCTCTTTTACTACTCCCCTCACCTTTCCCCTCCCACAGGACCTTTATTCATTGACGTATCATCCATTCCAGATTGCACAATCTCTGCTGTACCTTGGTACCTCTCCTCTCTTGCACGCGAAATGGTGCCCTCTTCTGCTTCCTTCAACTGATTTAAGATTTACCAATGCTCCAAGCCCTTCCCTAATGTCCAACCCATATATCCAAGCTTCTAACTTCAGCCCTCTCCTGGCTCAAGAGTCCTCATCAATATTACTAATTTGCACTTGACCCACTCTTACAAATTACTTTTTCTGCTTTTACAATTCATTATGATGGTTCAATGCTTCCGAAACTTTTCATAGGTAATATTGCTTTGGATTAAGTTCGGCACTGACAATCCCATAACTGCCCTATCTGGCTTTGAATTTCTTCAGGATGAAGACCACCTCTGGACATCTTTGTTGTCTTGCAACTTTGATGAAATCTTTGAAACTCCTACTTCTACAATGCCTCAAAACACCTAATTTTGGAAAAAGAAGCTACCCAAAGCTGCACCTAGACTGTATCCAGGTACATATAGGGCTGAAGCCTGCCTGGAAAATGCTGCAGTTTCCTTCAAGTATTCAGGCTCGAGTTTCTCTCCCAGGAAAAAAAGACCATTGTGCACCCAAGTCTCACTCTGGTAGGGAATTGGGATGTGGCCAGGGCAGGCACACATATTTTCAAGCTAGGAAGTATTACTGGCACTCTGGTGTAACATCTGAATCAACTTGGATAATTATTCTGGGATTAGTGGCAAAACCAGTCAATTCTATTGATAATAAGTGAGTCATTATTCCTTCACATCAGTGTGGACATCAAGTTCTCTAGAGAAGGAGACAGCACTGTTGAGGAGAACTGGAATCAACATGGTCTGCAATTTGCTTGCCTTTATTGCTAGATGAGCACATACACCATCTCTCCTCATCCCCGGTTTCTTAAAGCCTTCACACTTCCATTTTCTTGGCTTAGAGTTTTACATAATAATGTACACAATATTTTTCCTAGTGATTGCCCCCAAGCCTCATTCCTGTCCTCCAGGTTGGGTAAGAATCACATGGTAGACAGATGACTGTCACTGGTGAGAAAGGCCACACAATCAGCTGCACATGTTCCTAGAAAAAGAGTGATAATATGTCCCATGCAGGCTATTTTTTATTAATAAAACCAGCTTTAAGGTATCTTCATCTGTATTGCAGAACTCAAGACCCCCAAAATGTCAGGAATTTGGTAAAATGTAAATACTGATTCTCTTTTTCTCAGTTTATGTAGACACTTGCTGAGATCACACAACGGTATGAACCCAACTGAATGGATAACATATATTTCTTTGCTCTCACCCCCTTAAATGGTATTCAAGATTTGGAATTTGGAAGCCATGTATTTGGATGTTCATGTACATGCTCTTAGAAAAATAATCAGTATTTGGCTACAGCACAAACACCTATTCAGTGAGTTACAAGAATACTCAGAGAGAGGCCAAATTTAGATACTCCAAAATCTGTCATTAAACATACTGCCAAAATCATATTAAATGCCATACTTACATATAGAAAACAAGTGTTCAAAAATCTCTGCCTTTGGAATACAGATGGAAGTCTAGTATTAAATAAAATGGCAACAGAACTACTGTTTAAAGACCATATTTGAATAATGTTTAATCTATTTTTATTCAATAAATTTCTATTGACAAAATAATGGGTTTATTATACATCACAAGCTAACATATTATGATTAGGGCAAAGATCAAAGAAGAGACAGAGAACAACAGAGGTACCTTTACTAATTTCACGGGTCCTTTTATTTTAACCAAAGAGTATCCATTTGAAACTACTGAAACAATAAAGCAGCTTGTGCTGGTTCAAATCCATGGTTTCAGTTATCAATATACACTTTTTCAATATACATCATTTTCCACCTCTGTCATCATTTTCTGTAAGGGGGTATACTCCTATGACTATGTTTCCTTTTAAGATTTTCAGAGGAAAGGGACAAAATTTTTCAAGCATAAATAAAATAACAGCAGATAACTCATCAGTTGTATTCTTAGAAATGTATTTTTGTAACAGGGTATGTTACACCCTCCCCCAAAACATCAATATCGTCTGGAGAATAATCAGTACAGGTTGAGCATCCTAAAGAGTTTTAAATACCAGCCAACTTAATGTTACAATAGAATGATCTAGTTATTTGGTAACTATCTGACTTAAAACATTTCCCAACATTATGAAATTATTTTCAAAAAAGCACTGAAGTACTTCAGTTACAGTTTATTCTTTGTTTCTAACACATATATTTCCTCAACTAAGAGTTCACTGGTGGAAAGTAGGAATTTTCTCATCCTTCACTATTTTTTGCATTTGTGTTTTAGAAGAGTTAAAGTGTATGTTATCACTGATTATTACAATTAGGTTAATACTGTTTTCTGTAATTAGTTTCTAATGAACATATGTTTATTGATGAAAACTGCAGCCTATATGCAATGCCATTTCAGCTGAAGGGGTGGGAGAATCTCATCATAGCTCCTCATAAAATAACTACAATGTATTTTGCTTAGGCACAGATCCTGCAAATATTTAGGCATGAGCCCCATTTCACTGCTGTGAAAAAAAATAATTTAAATAAATAGAAACTGTCAAGACAGTACGGTAAAAGCCTAGTTGTCTCAATTTTTTGAGCATGGGCATAGTTAAAGGGAGCAGAGTTGTCCAGCTGGATTCTTAAATATTTTAACACACATTCTGAAGTAAATACTCTACTGAACAGATGCTTAGACTAGGAAGTCCTGTCAGAGAATGGCCCATCTCTATCCTGTGTCCAGTGCAATGTTGTCCCCATCATGGGGATCATTTGCAAATACAGTATATACCCATAATAGCAAAAAGGTTTTCTTTAGTCTTGTTATTTCTATTTACTTCTACTGATACTTATATTTATTCCTGGCTATCTATTAGTATTTATTATTATTTCTGTTCCAGTAATTTTGGCCAAAGTTGGCAGCATAATTGTAGAAGGAAGCATACTTACAATCAAGCCAAAGTTTGGTCATTGATCTCTACTGGGATTAACAAAAGACATATTGAGATTTTAGAGTTGTTTTAAGAGATATAAGATAATAAGCCAAACTATTAAAAATTCAAAATTCACTTTGCAAGTTTTTGCCTTTAGGACAGAGTGATCTTAGGGAGATAGCATATAGTCTGAAAAAAATATTTAGGATTAGTATAATTGTGTTCTGTGTTGTTTTCTTCTTTGCCTCAAACTACATATATATATGTATACACAGTTTTAAAAGTATCTTATATACATCTGATTGCAGTCCTCCATCTTCCCTCTTCTCCAGTTAGGCCTCATGTAGGTTTATCTTGCGTAATGTTCTTTTGCTAACAGACCTCCTTGCAGGTGAAGGAAGTCCATCCAGGATAAACCCATGAAACAAAAAGGGCCTTCAGTTTTTACTGTTCTCTGAACCAGTGACAGAGAACTAATGCTGAGGATGGCATTTTTCCTTGAGAATACAGGGCCCTGATGGAGAGGATTCAGGCAGGTGGCACATTTGAAACTAGTTTTATTTTGTAAGCTGGCTAGGTTGCAAATGAGACGAGGCTCATCACAAGGACCGTGTCCGTACTGAACGGATGCTGTACTTCGGGAGCGCAGAAGGAGCCTGGCTCCGCGCTGCCCGGCCTCAGACTTCCACCCCGGGTGTCCCCTCGCTGGCCGCACCGCAGGGCAGCGCCTCTCCCGCAGGACCCGCACTTTCCTTACTGGAACCCAGCTGTCCTGCCTCTCCCCACGTCTCTTCTATGCAGAGGATGGGGCCAAGAGCCACAGACAGGCTCACCCCGGTCCCCTGGTGCCCACCACCCAACCTCAGCAGCACCTGGCGGGACCCCCGAGGGCCGCACCTCCCTCCTCCCCGAAAAGTGCAAGAAGGCATTATTTTTGAAAGCGCCCAAAATAGCGCGCGTCTGCTGCACAAGTCTCCTTATTATTCCTCCAGCGTCGGCAGTGAATCAGGGGGAGGATGCACCTCCGTCGGAGCCCTTGCCGGCGGCCGCGTTTTGGGTGAGGGCTATGCCTGCCGCCGATCGCCGGGTGCCGGGTGCGGGCGGTCGGGGCGCAGCGGCAGCGCAGGCGAGGGAGGAAGAGGAGCCGCGGCGGCGGCGGCGGCGGCAGTTTCCCCTTTCCCCAGCCCTGGCTCCGCGGGCGCATGCTCACTGTGCCCGCAGCCCTGGACCATATTTGTCAGGACTACTCGAGAGACGGAGAAAGAGAGAATTTGGGGGGGTAAGGAGCGGCGGGTTCCGATCTGATCCGCAAGCCGTGTAGGGAGCCGCGATGGCAAAGGCTGGTGACGGGTTTTAATTTTCCCCTTAGGTGAGGATGAAAGTTAGCGAGAGCGCGAGAGATAAAGGGAGAGACGCACCTCCTCTCCCTCCCTTACGAAACGTATCTGGGGAAGGGGAGGGGGGCTTCTCCCCCACCACCTCGAGCAGAAAGGATGGAAGTTAATGCCGGGGAAAGTGGGCAAGTGACTCGCAAGTGGCTGGGGAGCGGCCGAGACACCGGGGATCTCACTAAATCATAAGTGTACGAGTGTGAAAGAGGAACAAAAGAAAGAGAGAGGTGCCTGGTATTTCTTTTTCTCTTCCCAAACACATGAAGGGAGTACATGTATATATATATATGCGCTAAATATTTATATACATACACAGGCACGCACGCAAGTATGTGTATGTACATATGTATATATATATGTACGGGGGAGGGAGCTGTGGAAATGTGTGTGGGGGGGGGGTTTTGTTTGGGGGGGGGGGGGGAAGTGGGTTCCGAAGGGAGGGGGAAGGGAAGGGGAGAGACATTTTGCAGACTTGCCCCACCAATGAGCTTGTCAGTTGGCTCCATTTAATGACACTTACGGGGCACCGCCGCGCCGTTGGGAACAATGTGATGCGGGTGCCGCGGCCGGGCGGCGGGGGGGGAGCGGCAGGGGGGGCACGGGTGTGCGTGTGCGTGTGAGCGCCGGGCGGGGAGGTAGCGGAGCGGAGGGAGGGGGCTCGCTGCCACCCGAGCCCCCCCTCCCCAACCCCGGCTCTTTGTTCGCACAGGCTGAAGGACGGGGAGAAGTGCGAGCTGCGAGGGGGCAATGCGCAGCGGAGTGGGGTGCGAAAAAGCCCCGGGTTTTTTGGTCGGAAGCGGCGAGAGGTGGCGGCTGCCGGGATATACCGGTTGAATGTGCCGTGGCTGCCCGTGTGCGAAGGCCTCTCCAGCGCGCAGCGGAGAGTTTGTATTTTCCTTCGCTCCTGCACTTTGTGTGATTGTGTGCGAGAGATATTTAAAATATAATCATCTCCCAATTTCCGCCATTTTGGGGAAAGTTTGCACACACATACACATACCAAAAAAAAAAAAAAAAAAAAAAAAGCGCAAACTTCTAGCAATTTTTTTTTTTTTTTTTTTTTTAAGAGACGAAAAAAAAAAGTCTTTTGCTCGAGTGCTCAGTTCCTGCCTCTGTGCGGTGCGTGCGCCGCGCTCGCTGCGGCAGACATGTGAGGCGGCGGGGGAACGGCCCCTGCCCGCTCCGGGCTGCGTGCGGCGGCGGGGGCCGGCGCCTGTCACCGCCGCCGGCTCCGCGGGCTGGCCTCGAGGGGTACCGGGGGCTGGCCCCGGGCTGCCGGCCGTGTGTGCGAGCGCACATACACGTGAGTGCGTATTTTGCCGACGACGGGGGCGGGGGGGGGGGGGGGGGGG